>NW_024412406.1:5012449-5092021 GCF_014898765.1 Herpailurus yagouaroundi
TCCTGATTCGTGCGCACCCTTCAGCCTCTCCGCGCGTCTTTCTCCCCCACAGTCCGTCCCCCCCCCCCCCCCCCCCCCCCCGCTCCCTCTCACACTGCACTTACTGTGGTGTCTTCCATCTAACAGAGGTTCGGTTCGGGGGATATTTGTTAGGGGATGGGAAGAGATCTGGAGAGGAAAGGGAGATGGAGGAAACGCTGGGCACGAAACTAGAGCAAAGCCACGGGTGGGATGGGATGAAGGGTGCTCACGAATCAGGAGGGAAATGGAGGGAAAGCATCCCTGCCTGTCATCCCTCTGTTTGTGCACAGCTCCCTTACGTCCACAGTGGAATGGGGCGAAGGAGCAATTTGGGATTAGGAGATCTGTGTGTCATTCAGGCCACACAGTTCACACTGTACCCATCATGCTCCTTTTAAATTTTTTTAACGTTTATTTTATTTATTTTTGAGAGAGAGAGCATGAACAGGGGAAGAGGCAGAGAGAGAGGGAGACATAGAATCCAAAGCAGGCTCCAGGCTCCGAGCTGTCAGCACAGAGCCTGACACAGGGCTCGAACTCATGAACTGGGAGATCGCGACCTGAGCTGAAGTCGGACTCTCAACCTACTGAGCCAGCCAGGCGCCCCCATAATGCTCCTTTTAATATGACATTCTCATAATTAAATCGTGGCTTATTTTATTTAAAAACATACTCTTCGGGGCGCCTGGGTGGCTCAGTCGGTTAGGCCTCCGACTTCGGCTCAGGTCATGATCTCGCGGTTCGTGAGTTCGAGCCCCGCGTCGGGCTCTGTGCTGACCACTCAGAAACTGGACCCTGTTTCGGATTCTGTGTCTCCCTGTCTCTCTGACCCTCCTTCATTCATGCTCTGTCTCTCTCTGTCTCAGAAATAAATAAATGCTAAAAAAAAAAAAAAAAAAACAAAAAAAAACAAAAAAAAACATACTCTTCAAATAAATTGCTTTTTATCCCAAATTCAGGAACTGAATTTTAATATTAACCACAATAACACATAGATTTATTTATCACAATATTAGGGGAAATATGGAAAGAACCAATAAGTTGATGTGTGTTTGATTCACCATTGAGTATTAGAAAACATTTTTTATTTACTTACTGCTGTTTGTACTTTTTCCTCGACCTCGCAGCTAGCTTTGCTCAGGAAGGAATGAAAACACTCAGCATTTGGCGTAAATTTGCGAGCACTTGTACAGCAAACTGGACAGGTGTCTTTCAAAGTCTATGTCTATCTGCCTTTTTCCCCTAACTTTCTTTCTCTTTGGTTATAGGTCGGGGAGGAAGAGAGGCCTCTCAGCACATTTCCGAGGCAGTACATTGCCAGAATATTGGCTACTTATTTGGGCAAACATTTCTCCAAGGTAAACATTCCCATTGTAACAAGAAGGGGGCCCGTCCTTAGGATTTGCAGATTGCGGGGGTCCTGCACAAAGGCTGGATTGTTTAGCCTAACTCAGACTCAGAGTGCCATGGCGAGAGGGAGGGAGAGAAGAAAGCAGGACCGTGGGGACACCCTGCAGTGTCTCCTAACTGTGTTCCCGGGAGGATGGCGGCCGAACCGGGGGCTTATGGAGTTGTGCTCCAAATGTGGGGGGAAGGAAGGGAGGAAAGGGGAAGCTGTACTTTTTGCTTCGTGTGAATCTCTCTCTGGTGTTCATGAAAGCGACAGGCGGTGTAGTTTGGATATTACAGTAGCATTTTGTCCTTTATGGGGAACATGTGGCATCCTTCTTCTTAGAGGTTACCAGACCATTTATGCTGTGCCCGTGTCACAAAGGGAAGGGGAGCGGAATCATATTTTACACCAATGAAGACTTACAAATGTGTGGAAGATTTTAAAGAAAATCCATGCTCTCCTTTTACCTACTAAGTGAGCCTGTGGTTGGTTGGTGACAAATACTTCATGAAGTTCTTGGTTGGGAAAATCATATCTTTAATACCTCTTTTGGGAGGGGGAGGGGTACACGTATGAGAGAGAAAATGAAAATGAGAGAAAGGGGGAGAGAGAGAGAGAGAGAGAGAGAGAGAGAAGAAGAGAGAGAGACCCCCAAAAGGAGTCTGTCAGCATCATACTGTACATTTCAGAGGAGTAACTCCAGGCGCTTTCTTTATGAATCATGAGCTTAGCGGGAATAAAGGCTTAACAGAAGCAGCTGAATTCACCGTCAGCTTTAGCATTCATGAATTGGCTGCCAATATTTTAACACAAATCGCTGTGTCATTTCTATGAAGTTCCCCTGTTGCTGCTCAGTCTTTAGCCAAAAGCCGTTTTTGCTAAGCCCTGAAATTACATCTGATAAAACACCTCCTCCCTTCCTGATAAAGATACCCATGTACACAACCCACAGACATGCAAAAATATACGATCCAATTTAAAAGAAAATAAACTTGTCAGCTTTCTCTGTTTAGCAGTTAATAAATGGCTGACGTTACTTAGTCCTTAGCTTGTGAGAATGCAATTTCAGATGGCAAGGAGCGAGTAATGTTTTCCTCATCAGTCCTCATCCTGGTGGTTCTTTTCTGAAGGGGCTGAGTGGGGGAAATGGAGGCTGTACATTAGAGGAGAATTTTTTGATACTATTCATTGTCTGTTCTGACAGAGAAGACATTGTTTGTTCACTGTAATAGGCTTGGCAGGAATCTGTGCTGTGCATACAGAATGGGAAAGTAGCAGAGCAGTGGAGAATCTCAAAATCCTGAGCAACAGATTAGCTTAGAGGTTTTGTAAAAAATATATATAATATAATATAATATAATATAATATAATATAATATAATATAATATAATGTAATATAATATAATGTAATATAATATAATGTAATATAATATATTTCAGTAGTTTCTTATTGTAGATGCAAGTCACAATTTGGGGAAATAGTTTCCTTTAAGTGATAGTTTTCCTTACCTTACATTATGCATGTATTACATTAAAAAGGCTCAAGATAGCAGTGTGCCTATCTAAAATACTGTAGTAACAAGAATTGCAATCATGAAAGTTTATGAACACACCAGACCTGCTTTGAGATTGCTCCCTGTGCATTTGTATTCATGTCAGTGTAAATGAAAAATAACCTATGTGCATCATCTGATGATTTCACAGAAGCAGGTGTGGGCTGCCCAAGGTAAGAGAAAAAAGACCCATTAAAAGATACGCTTTGAGGTAAGAAGTACACTGCTAGGGACTCTGTGAGAGGGTGCCATGCCCCAAATGTTCAGAACTTTAAAGTTAACAACTGTAGAAGTGAAAGTGCAAAGCAGTGTGCAAACCCTGCCTTGGAAACTGAAACGGCAGAAAGCAAAGCAAGACTGAGGCCCAGTGTTTCTTCTTCTTAAGGTTCTATGTTCACCCCACTTGCCCCCTCCCCCTCCCCCAGCACAGGAACTGTGTGGTGCGATGGTCCCCAACAGCCCCTGGTGTCCAGGGACTTCATATGTGTGCTTCTTGCTAGAGCAGAAAAAGATGTTGTCAGGCCGCAGGCTCCTATGTTCTCAGACAGAGCACATGAGCCAGACCAGGAGAGCTCCAAGAGCAGGTGTGCTGGGGCCATTCCCAGCCAAGTTCAAGGGCCCCTCGTCCTTATGCTGCAAGAGAGATTTATCATATTCCCCAGTCTTGGCTTATATTTGTAAGAACTCTCTGCATGTTTTTATAAGGACTATATCACGTAAATTATGACATTTCTAAAATTATAGTTGTGATAATGTCACAATACACTCAGTCATTAGATTATTGCAAACCCTTCTTGGCTTTTTATGTAACCTATATAAGGGTCGGCCTTAAATATCGAAAGCAGATCTTTTACTCTGCTACTTATGACATCATTCAGGTACGTTATCTGCTTAATTTTTAAATTTCTCAGTCTTTTAAAGTGTGTTTGGCAATCTTTTCAAAGATGTGTTTGTATAACCTTTTAAAAATATATAAAATATATTTCTATGATGATATTTTCAAGTAAATACCAAAGGAACCAAGAAAAATTAACCAGGACTGTTTCTGTTTATTGCTTCAGTATATGGGTACATTTATATTGTCCGTTCTTAAAGTCATTTTTATTTTATTATTTTTAACAACCCAGTGAAGGGCTACCCAGGGAGGTAAGGCCAAGGTGCAGCCAGTCCCTCCTGTCCCCGCAATGGCTCCTTGGAGACGCTGCCTGGGGCAGATGACCCGCGGGCCTCAGAAGACAGTTTGCAGGAATTGCTAGCGCTTCTGTGCCTTGGTGGCCCCCGGCTCCCATCCTGCCTTCTTGTTCCTATTCTGCTGGAATCCCCGGTAACCGCTGCACTGGAGGCCTGATCATTAGCATGCACCAGTGACAACTGGCTCTCCAGAGCATGCGGCCACGGCCTGCCGGAAAGCAGTGGGAGCTCCCAGGCAGCTAAGTCAGTGTGTGCACCTCTAGAGGCAGAATCGCCTGGTCTGGCTTCATTCATAGGCTTGTAACTAGGAGACAAGGACTATCCCTGTCTTAAAACGAGGAGTTGCAAGGGTCTTGTTTCACCAGTTACAGCTCATCTTTGTCTGTTGCAAAAAAGACAGACAGACAAAAGACATACCAAAGACCTTGTCTATTGGTATAGGTATACCAATAGAGGGAAATTGGAGTAAATGCTTAACTATTTTATTTAACAAACACTTAAACTGCTCTTACTGTGAGACAGGCAGTGGTCTAAGCACTTTGCAGATACTAATTCATTTAATCCACTTGACTCTCCCACTCCTGCTACCATTAATATTATTCCCGTTTTACTGAAGACGAAACTGAAGCGCACAGAGTGTGGGTGACTTATCCATGGTTCCGCAGGTGGTAAGGGAAGATGGCATGTGCACTGGGGCTGTCTGTGCCAGAGTGTGTTAGGGCTCCATGCGCCCAATCACAGGTACCTCCTGTACATGTACCAACGACAGAGCTTGCTTCGAAGCCATGTCCCTTGGGGATCTGTAAACACACATGCCACCCCCATGGAAGTGCACGTGATGTGTTACATTGTTGGTTTTCAAAGTGTGCATCCCTTGTCTCTTGGCGTTTATTTACATCAGTGGAAGAAGCATTTTAAAAAAATGTGTTTTTTTATGTTTATTTTTATTTTTGAGAGAGAGAGAGACAGAGTACAAGGAGGGGAGGAGGAGAGAGAGAGGGAGACACAGAATCAGAAGCAGGCTCCACGCTCCGAGCTGTCAGCACGGAGCCTGATGCGGGGTTCGAACCCACGAACCACAAGATCATGACCTGAGCCGAAGTCGGACGCTCAACCGACTGAGCCACCCAGGCGCCCCAGGAGAAGCATTTTTGATTTCTGTCCTTCTAGAATTCAGAGTGGGTACAGGTTAATGCTGTGTGGTAAACCCGGGATTCCAGCCACTACATTCCACGGCCGTCAGGGTGAGCTGGACTCCGCAGCACGCCTGCATAGGGTACCCCCAGCAACAGTAGGAGGAAGGCCAAGGGCAGCCACTGTCCCTCTGCCTCCGCACCTCTTTCACTGGGTGGGATGTGCTCCAGCCGTGAGGCCAGCAGTGTTGGACTTGCCAACATTGAGAGACGCCGCTATTCAAGCTGATATGTCAGTCAGTTGGATGTTTGACCACTCTCCTCTCACCCGCCGTGAGGATTTAGACAGCTGGCTTTGGGAGGTCGGTCTTGTCTTACTTAACCCAGCACTTCCCAAAGAGAGATGTTAATAGGTTCAGCTCCCTACTGCTGCTCCTGAAAGAGAAAAGAAAAAACGTTTTATTTACGATCAGATGTTTGAGAGACGTGGGTTAAACGAAATTAAATCGATGTACTTACTGCAGGTTTCTCAGAATTTTCTTGGGACTCTCCAGAGCAAGATGTAGAATGCAGAATTTCCTAAATTTTTTATTCCCGCCGATGGGGAGAAATGTCTACCAGCACCCCTGGGGCAGTGCTGCCTTAAGAAAAGGAGAAAAGAAAAAAGAAAAGAAAAGGAGAGACAACAGATGTGTCATAGAAGGTAATCAGGTATTGAGGAAAATCAGTCAGCTACATTTGGGATCCCTAAATTCCAGCTCGTCTTTAAACCAATAATCATTGCAACCTTAGAACTTCAGATTTCTCATCCGTAAAATATGGAGGATAGAACTGGATTATCTCTAAGCTCTTTTCATCTTTATGAAAAGCTGGCAACTGTTTGTTTATATCCTAGCTTGCTCCAGAAGGGTTTGTAAGAATAAGGCACAATATATAACACATTAAGATAGAGTGGATTAAAAACAGGTGAAGGTAAAATGAGGCACAGGGAATATAATGTAGGAAACACAGAGGAAGGAGGGAGGTTAGTATGCAGAATGAATTCTGTGAAATCTTTCATGGTTAATATGAAAGAACCAAGTTTTGTTCAATGCTTTCTGATGAACAGTCTGAAGAGAAAACTAGAATCATAGCCTTGTGATTAATAGGGTCCTAAGCTAAAAACACATTTTTTCCTGCGGAAACAACTGTTCCTAGTTCTGAGACCAAATTTTTCTCATGATGTTTATATTTTGTGGCCTTTTACTCTTTTAGATAGAAATTTTGGCTCTGTGACAGGCTGGTCCCAAAGAGATTTGGGCCGTCTATAAATGTGCTTCATAGGTAGCTGTGGATACATCGTCCTCATTTATTAAATCATTACACATTGTAGAGCAGCTCTGCTTTGCTGTATGTGAAGGTGTCTGGATCTCATTTCTCTGGACTCTGGAGTATTCTCTAGAACCTGGAGGGCTGTGTGCTGGGAGGCCAAGGTCTGGATTGCTGTGCTGGGGTGCACGGTGTATACAGCAGAGCCCATTTGTGTGGCCTCCCTTGTACGCTGTCATTATATCCATTCAGTTTTGAGGACGCTCATCCCCTTGTCCCCCACTCATGTCCAACTTCTTACCCTTTGTCGCCTGGATCAGGGTTTCCCTCCAGCCTCTTCAGAAGATCTTTGGGATTCAAAGGTGTCCCAGGGATTTTACATGTTAGGGTGGTAAAGGTTCAAGTCCAAGGCCTCTTTTTAAAGTATTAGTAAATAGCATGATTATGTAAATATTTTTAAAGAAAACAAAACTGTTGGAGGACCTCTAAGAGCATAGAAAGCCACTGATGACAGTCAGATGAACAAATATGCTCACTCAAATGCTGCAAGTTTCCAATGCAGTTTTAATTAATAGTCATGTATTGTTTATTTATATATGTCTATGTATATATGTATATATGTATATATATGTATGAATATATGTGTATATATGTGTGTATATATATATATATATATATATATATATATATATATACACACACACCAGATAGCTGATTAGTGAGACAATAGGCATAAGAAGTATCAATGTTATAAACTTCAAATATCTGGTCAAAATTCTTATATACTTATCATAGTATTGATAATGTTTTATGTTTTAAATTGGGTAGTGGTTATATGAGTATTCGTTATATCATACTTTTTGTGAATCTTTTTTTTTTTTTTTAATGTTTATTTATTTTTTTGGGACAGAGAGAGACAGAGCATGAACGGGGGAGGGGCAGAGAGAGAGGGAGACACAGAATCGGAAACAGGCTCCAGGCTCCGAGCCATCAGCCCAGAGCCCGACGCGGGGCTCGAACTCACGGACCGCGAGATCGTGACCTGGCTGAAGTCGGACGCTTAACCGACTGCGCCACCCAGGCACCCCGTGAATCTTAAATATCTTAATATATTTGGTAAGTTTTATATTAGTTTATTAGAATATGTATGGTAGGGCTGCCTGGTTGGCTCATTTGGTTGGGCACCCAACTCTTGATTTTGGCTCAGGTCATGATCTCACAGTTGTGAGATCGAGCCCTGTGCTGGGCTCTGTGCTGGGTGAGGAGGCTGACTGAGATTCTCTCTCCCTCTCTCTCTTCTTTTTTCCCCCTCTCTCCCCCTCTGCCCTTCCCCTGATCTCCCTCTCTCTTTCTCTCTCTCCCCCCCCCCAGAAAAAAGGAATATGGTATAAAATTCAATGTTAAAAAAAGAAAAAGTAGTAGTGACAATCATATAATCTGGCTTTTCATTTATTAGAATTAAGTATCATCCATACCGTTAATGTATATGTCCTCAAGCTCCTGTTGGCAAGCTAACAACACGGTCAGATCAGACAAAATATATGTTTGTTGCAGAGAAACGCTTACAAACAGCAGCCTCAACCTTTTTATCTTGTCTCATTATTTTAACAGTAAACACAAAAATTATCATAGGTCGATTATGTTTGTCCAAAATGTTGAATACTCAAACATTAGCTAATGAAAGCAATTATTGTCTGTTTTGGTACTGTAACATATTAAATATAATTTGGAACCTATATATTTGCAACTTACATGTGAAAATATTTATATATGTGATATACACCAATATGCCTTTTCAAAAATTTGTCTGAAAGTCATGTATTTTATTATAAAAGGAACTTAGAGCTCATTGAATAGCACATCACTTGTTAAATAGGAAACACTCAGAGTTATTAAGGTTTGTATGTAAATGAGCATAATAATACAAACTTTCATAATAACCCATCTAAAATAAAATAATTGTACTTAAGTCATCTCCGTCTTGTATACCATAAAATTTTTAACCAAAACATATCTGATGGAGGCTTGCAAAAATAGAACTATGCAAGTCAAAACAGGTGAAGACTTTAGTGCAGCCTGGACAAGACGTTGCAATAATTATTTGTGTGCAGTTTAAAGAGAATCTTGCTGTTCTGGAGTAAATGGTTGGTAATGAGATAATATGAGGTATGGTGATTTGCAGAAAGAAGATTAAAGGCCGCCGGTAGAGTCAGTTGATTAGAAGAAAATGTCATGAAACCACTCTTGCCCTGCCTGCCTCATGCCCCCCGCCCTACATGACAGGAACATCTGCTGTAGTTTCCTGTTCCAGCTCTCAGGGAAAGTCAGCGATTACCTCTTTCAGGGAGTGCTGACCTCAGATGTGTTCCAACCTCCCCTGCCCTGTACTGATTATGTTCTCTTTACTTATTGTATGATACACATACATACATATACTGTTTTGAAATACCAACCATAAATCAATGGCATTTCCACTATTTATTGTTCTTTTTACAACAAAAGGTGACTTCTTCCTAAGAAGTCTTAATTTTCTTAATCACGTTAAATTTCTCAGAGTTTCATTTCCTTGTGTTCTTGGTCACTGGAGTATTATTTGTACTGTCTTGTTAGATGAGTTTATTAGTTTTCATGTTCCAACTTCACTATTAACTTATTTTTAGTACAGTAAATAAATTTTACATTTATTACATTCAAATGCAGCTAATGCATTTCAAAATGATTTCAATCAGCATCATTATTTTCCAACAGTCTTAATGTTGCTTGACTATTCTAATTGTTCATTTAAAAACCCACCTTCATCGAAATAGCTACTCTTTAATAAAGCTTCAGTAAAAGTCTGAAAAAGCATTTCAATGGATTGGACCTAAGGAAAAAGAAATACATATAAATGAAATCTCTTTTACATTTAATTAATTGATGTAAGCTACAGTATTTCTCTGTGAGTTGTAACTAGCTTTCATTTTCAAACTTTGGAAGAATGAGTCATTTGTACTAGGAAGTAGATGCTGAAGAACTATGTTTGGCAACTTGGAGAACATTTTTAGCATTTGAATTTCCCTATTTATAGTACAGCATCAGGCAGAGTAAAATGTTTGGCATTTCTATAAGGGATGCAAACTCTTTAACATTCTCTGTTGTGATCTAACAATTCATTTCAGAGTAAGATGAATCAGTCTTGTTTGGAAAATGTTTTATACAAATATTGGCAAGGAAACTGTAACTGCATTTCTGTGGATTTTAAAAATGCAAACTCCCCTAAAGAAAATGACAAATTGCACAATATTACTTCTTTCTTCTATGTTCTATGTGAACTGCCTTTTATTGCGTTAAATTCTCACACTACTCTGCCCCATTCCTTGCTTTTTCGATTTTGTTAACCCATGTTGAAATCAGACACCATGTTTCTGGGTCCCTCCAAATGTCAAGTTCCTTTTAATCTAAATGTCTCCACAGTGTTTTTCTCATAATTAAAACTCCAGATTACTTTATTAAAATATGCCCTTTCCTTTTACCTTAGACAATATGAGAGTAGTAATTCTCTGCTCTTACTTGCCTGAACAGAAGAGAGATATTCATATTCTCTCCCTCATTCTCTCTTTCACACACACACACACACACACACACACACACACACACACACAGGGTTGAACTAATAAAAAAAACAGAGCACGCTAAATCTAATGTGGTACCCTGGATGGGATCTTAAAACAAAAAAAGGACAGTGCTGAAAACGAAGGAAATCTGAATGATGTATGGACGTTACTTAATAATAATGTACCAATGTTGGCTCGTTAATGGTACAAATGTACCATGTTAACGTACAAAATTAATAGTAACCTAGAAAAATTACAATAACTATAGCTAATGTATTAAATGGCAGAGTTGACTGCAGTCTGTTTTGTGACAAGAATAATTAGAGTATGGAGTGATAACTGGTTCTGTTTTTGCCGAGGTCCTCTTTGAACATAGCTGTCTGTAGCAGGGGTCGGCAACATCTGGGGCCAGATCCAGCCAGCTGCCATTTGTGTCAGGCTCGCGCATGCGTTGCTTTTCTTTTGTCGTGCCCGTCTCCAGAGGGCTGAGAGGGTGCGGGCTCAGGCTCACCGGGCTGGTTTCCCAGCCGTTTGGTTAGCGGCTCTACTTGACTTGTTTAACCTCTCTGGACCTCATTTCCCATTTCTAGGAAGTCAGAGGACCAAATCAGATTTTTCTCTCGGGGAATCTGTGGCTACAGGTCTGTTTGTGATCGTAGCTATGGAATTTATTGAGGATAAAATTGTGGCACTAAGCCAACTTGCATACCTTATGATAGTTCATAGCATGAGATTATCCATCATTTTCTCAGCATTTTTGAACTCTGCCAAAAAAAGAAATAGTCCCTGAAAATAATACTGTTGCCACGTGAGAGTCACTTATGCATTAAAAGAAGACAAGACCACAGTTTCTTGAAATACCCACATCAAATCTGAACTAAAAATCCTATTAAAATATTAAACTATACCTTTATTTGTGATGAAGTACATATAAGTAAATATAAGGTACATCTCAAGCCAAATTTTTTCAGTTAATGTGCCTTTGGATCATACACTTAAATGTAATTTAGTTTGAATTTATTATTTAATATAATTGATAGCTTATTTGTGGTATTCTAGTTTATGATAATAAAATTTTGAATACCTAATTATGTTAAGGCCTCTAAACACACTTAAGATCCTGCCAAGTATCCATATTACGCTTGTTGAGTTAATCATTAGGAAGTTACTCATCTGATAATTATTTCTTAATTCCTTTTGAGTCAGCCATTGTCCATAAGAAATTAGTTTCTAGCTCTAGTATTTCAGTGCTGTATTTTGAGTAGAGGCATATAAAAAAAAGAAAGGTTACTTAGGTCTGCCTTGAAAGTTAAATCGAATAATAACCACTTGACTGATGGAAGTACTCCCGGAACAATTGAATAGTGGTTCTCAACCTTGACTGCTCAATAAAATCACTCAGGGGGTTTTTAAAAATCCCCGTGTGCAGTTTGTACCCCAAACTAATTAAACCAATCTCTGTAGGCATTGTTTTAAAACTTCCCAGGTGCTTCCAATATGCAGCAAAAATTGAGACTCCTGGCCTTGAGGCCTTGTGATGGTCTCCGTCCAGTAGAACTCCCCGGCCCTTCGAAACTGGGTGACTTGAGCAGTTATTAGTCACTTAAAGAGTGAACCATAGCCCCCCTTCTTGTCCACAGGGGACACGTTCCAAGACCCTCCATATCTAAAAGCACATGTAGTACTGAACCCTAGATATACTATGTTTTTCCTAAACATACATACCTACAGTAAGGTTTAATTTACAAGTTAGGCACAGTAAGAGATTAACAACAATAACTAATAATACATAGAACAGTTATAACCACATTATAATTAAGGTTATGTGAATGTGCTCTCTCTCTCACAATACCCTGTCGTACTATATTCACCCTTCTGGTGATGATGATGAGAGATGCTAAAAGGCCTCTGGATAAGATGCAGTGATGGGAGTAACTGAGGCATCGTGACGTAGCGTTAGGCTACTGCTGACCTTGTGACAACGTATCAGAGGGTCATCTGCTTCCGGACCACAGATGGCTGTGAATAAGTGAAATCACGAAAGCCAAACCATGGATAAGAGGGGACTGCTGTCTACTTCCAAAGAGAAAGAAGTTTGCCAGTAGTAAGGAACAAAAGCATGCTCCTTGCCCTAAATCTCCACTTCACAAATACCAGGAGAGTTTGCCCTGATTTTGAAATTGCATGCCTCAGTGCTACAGTGTTTGCTGTGGCTTTTGTTTTACGTGGTTTTTTAGTTCCCATACAAGATCAGTGAGAGCTAACACTTACTGAGCACATCCGGTAAGTTTCAGTCCCTGTACTATACATCATTCTACCTCCCAGCCAGGAAAGAAAAAGTTAGTCACTTCAGAATAAAAGTAAAAAGCCAGGGTTTTGTTTTGTCAGAGAAATCTTATCTCAGTGTAATTGGATATTTGATCATTTATTCATTCATTCAATAAACATTTATTGAATCTATGTGCTGTTCCAAAAACAAGCTTTAAAGGTACTTTAAGTTTTTTTTTTTATATATGAAATTTATTGTCAAATTGGTTTCCATACAACACCCAGTGCTCATCCCAAAAGGTGCCCTCCTCAATACCCATCACCCACCCTCTCCTCCCTCCCACCCCCCATCAACCCTCAGTTTGCTCTCAGTTCTCAACAGTCTCTTATGCTTTGGCTCTCTCCCACTCTAACCTCTTAAAGTACGAAGGATCTGTTTGTGCTATCGTTTGCTTCATAACAAGCTTAGTGACTCAGTATGACCATTAGTTCTGTAATTGGCAATGAAGGCTGGACTTAGTTGGGGAATTCCTCTGGTCCCCACCAGGGTCCCACACAGAACAATGTTCAGCTATGGTTTGGCTTTACTGATCTTAGCTGGGCTCTCACGTGTCTGGGGTGTGGGCTGGGATAACCTGGTTGACAGAACTCTGGTCCATGTTATCTCTCATCCTTCAGCATTCTGTCTCATCCTTCAACAGGGCTAGCCTAGTCTTCATCACTTGAGGGAGTTAGGGTTACCTAGAGAATGAATGCAGGGTTATGAGGCACCTCATCTCAGAGGCCTCATCTCAGAACTGGCACACGATCACTTCTGCCACATTTCTTGGCCAAGCAAGTCACAAGTCGGGTCTAGGTCCAAGGGCTAGGGAAATAGACTCTATCTCTTGATGGATAGTCCTGAAAAGTTCTATTACAAAGGGTGAGGATAAAGGAAAGAGTAGAGTAATTGTGGTTATTTTTGCAATCAACCACAGATGGAAATTCTAATTCTGTCTTGGGACGTTAAGGGAGATTTCTGAGAGATGACTTGAGCAGGTTCAAACCTGGAAAACAAACAGTGCGAGATGAAAACAATAGCATGAGTGAAACTGTCAAGTTGCGGTTTCCTTAATGAAAAACAAAATGGAGATTGTAAAATTTCCTGAATATAGGAAATATGGCTAGCCCAACACAGAGCATTTAGAAGGCACTCAGCATGTAC
Source organism: Herpailurus yagouaroundi (assembly GCF_014898765.1). Taxonomy (NCBI): domain Eukaryota; kingdom Metazoa; phylum Chordata; class Mammalia; order Carnivora; family Felidae; genus Herpailurus; species Herpailurus yagouaroundi. The sequence continues at coordinate 5,026,114 of NW_024412406.1, forward strand.
TTTTTCACTTGCATTTACATCATTTACATCAAATTGGGTGGGCCCATAAGACAGATGTAATAATCTGATAGCTTTATAACTTATCATCTGAGTGACCTTAAACAAGTTACTACCTTCTGTAGCTCTCTTTAGTACAGTGAAGAGAGTAATGTCTTTTGTGTCAGTTCATTTTTGCTGCATAACAGCCACCCCACAGCTTAATGGCTTAAAACAACAGCCATTTACTGGACTCCTTACTCTGTAGGTTTATAGTTTGGGCTGGCCCAGCGTGGCAGCTGGTTTCAGTTGGGCTCATGTATGTGTCTGTAGTCATCTTACAGTCAGCTAGGTGTCTGCACCTAGCTGGGGGTATAGTGAGGATACCTGGGCACCTGCCTCTCATTCAGTAGGCTAGTCTGGGCTTATTCATACAGAGGGTCACACAGAGGATCCCCAGGCTTCCAAGAATGAGACCAGAAACCTGCAAAGCTTATGGGTGAGGTTCACAATTGACACACTGTTGCTTCCACTGCGTTTCATTAGACAAAGTGAGTTGCAAGGCTAAGTGAGAATTAAGAGTAGAGAAATGGGCAGCATTTTTTACTGTAAGGGGCTACAAAGTCATATTGCTAGGGGTGAGGATGCAGGGAAGAGAAGAATTGTAACCACTTACACAACCTTCTCCACCTGCCTATGGTTCGCAACAGTCCTGTGAAGAATAAGTCAACTGTAACTTGATTTTTCTAGATGAGGCTCCAAGTTAAAAAGTGTCTGGCAGATAGTGGATGGTCAGTAAGTAGAAGCCATTAACTTTTTCTTACATATATTAGAAACCAGAGTTTCAGCAAGATTCTTTTAATTACCTATTTTAAAGAGCATCAGATGAACCACCAAATGGTATTCACAAAGGTTACATAAATGTTATGCTTTCTTTCCCTGTTGCAGAAAAGTAATATAAGTAGAGAAAAGCTCACTGCCTATGAGTGCGTGTGTATCTTGGCACAGTATTCAGGAATTGTCACCTGATGAGTCTGACAAAACCTAGCAGTAGGGCCAGGCATCTTCACAGCTGCCCGGAAGAAAGATATACTTAATGAGAAGAAAAAAAAATAGAGATAGTAAAGTATAGTATTTCAATTCCAAAAATATTAAAGGCCCTTTTAATGGGTTAGAACCCATTTTTAAACCTATGCAAAGAATGAAAACCTTAATAAATCTTTATTGATTTCTTTCACTGTTGCCTTATAAGTATTTTCACAAAACCAGCGTAGCCCCATATAGTTCCAGATTGATCCAAAAACTGCTCTTGGATCCCATAAATTGGATTCAATGGAGATTTATTTGTCTGACAGCTAGACTCTCTCTAATCAGTGATGTGAACTGGGTCAAAAAAAAAAATCTATGTTCTTTGAAATAAATAGGACATCAGAGGTGATTCAAGAACATGTAGTATAGGAAAAATGGCAAATGTTCATTGAGGATGGTGTCTGCTTTTTACATCTGTGGTGCTTCTAAGCTCCTTAAAGGGATCTCAGATGATCATTGGGCTCTGCATCCCAAATGCAGCCTCTATTAGCCAGCCGTCCACCTCCAGAAGCCCCAAGGCCCTCAAAAGGCCATGTCCACCTGATAACACTAATTTCCAGGTGCCGAGCTCCCACTGTACTGCAGTTCCTTTCATGATTTTAGAAGATTCTTGAGGCAGAGTGATTGAGACCGATGGTCCTCATCCTTACCTGTCTCACTTTCTTTCTCTCTGAGTGATGGGCGTGAAGAGCTACTGAAACCCTAGAAGCCTCCGTTCCTTATTTCACCAGCAATGATTGTACAAATACACTTAGGTTTACATGGCCGTTCCATCATATTTATAGTCCATTAGGTTATTAACAACACAAACATTGCCTCCCGGAAATTTAGATGATCAGAAAGAAAAAGAGAATAGAAGTTAAAACATTCAAGACAGCCCAGCACAAACACGTTTGCTGATGGCCTTGCTTTTGCTTTTAAAGCCTGCCGGTCCCAGCTATAATCACCACCCTGTCTCACCCTAAGACACGGGAGTGCAGTGCCTTTGCCGTAAGAGTAAACAGTTCATTTGAACACTTGGTGTTTGTGTTTAAAGTAATGTTTTATGGACCGTGTAATAAAGTACCTTACCTGGTACCGAGCATATGGTAATAAGTATTCATGGACGTGATATGTCTGTTTGTGCATGCCTGAGAGTGATTTGTGCTTTATGAAATTCATGTTGGCAAGGACAGTGGTTTTTGTTGATACTAATAGACCATCTGGGGCTTGCTATTCTCAACTTGATGGCTCTGTTTATACCTAATATCTTTAAGGGGAATTCCATATTTTTTAACTTTGGCAAACTAGAAGTTGTATACAGGCTTCTGAACCCAATTCAGAGAAGTTTACCCTGCAAATATCTTAAATTACTGCAATGATTTTTTATAAATAAAAATTAAATGCAAATGTGCTATGCTCAGTCTCAGAGATCCCTGGAGATCCTGAGGTTTTTGGTATTGTTACTATAAAGAATTTTATAGTATATTAAACATTTTACCTAAAACACACACTTTGAAAGCTGTCGGAAACCCTGTTCAAATGAAAGCCATCGACAGATTTAGGAGGCATAATTGGTCTTATTCAGATTTTAGATGATTAGTAAGACATAAATACTGGTTCTGTCTTCTACATCTCCAGTATTAATGCAAGTTCTCACAGGCTGACACTGAGTAATACACCACCATTTTACCTTTTAAGACCATAGAACTTTGTCCCTTCGAGAGGATGTCATGCCTTTTAAAAGAACGGCAACCAGCACCCAAAGTGGGAGGGTGTGGAGTCATGGTTTGCTCCACCCTACGCTGTTATTCCCCAACTTCAAGTTGAGCGTTAACCACCATGTCCCGTGTGCCGTGGTTTTATTAAGTTCGAGTTAAGCAAAAAAGCAGAAGATAGAATGAACAAGTTGTTTAAAAGAAATGAACATTTCTTTAAAGAAAAATGAGAAACGTTACGTGTCTTTGCGAGAGAGAAAATACTTCAGCGTGGTGAATTCCCATCTGGCCTGCCCCTGTGTTTGCAGTACCCGCCAGGCCGCTGTGGCATTGGAGTTGGTGGCTGGGACAGCTGTGTGCTCTTTGCGTTCCTGGCTTGTTGATGAGAACATCGTTTTGTATGAAACCACATTTTTTTAATACCGTGTATTAAATACTGCATTTTCAACACCATGAGGAAAGAACATCAGATTTAGAGTGGAAGACACGGATGGCGCGGCTGTTTTCCTGGGTTGGGTGGGGTCTCGGCCAGCCTCTTACTCCCTCTGGTCTATTGTTTCCTTGTTGTAAAACACCAATAATGATTTAAAAGAAGGAGAACCCTGCCTTAAAGGTTTCTCATAAGATTGTTGAGCTAGTCAAAAAGTAAAATCTGTGAAAATGTTTGATAAACTCTGGAGTATTACACAAAAATAAGGTGATAATAATGGCTGCCCTGAACTTCAAGCTGAGTGTTAACCACCATGCCCTGCGTGCTGTGGTTTTCTGAAGTTAGAGTTAAAAAAAACTCTGCCCTGTGGGGTGAGGGAAGGTGAGGACTCTTGGGTCTTTGTAGATGAGTAAAGGACTCAGACTGAGAGACTCCACCTGGATCATGGGGTTATCATGGGGTGATTTACCAGTGGAGCAGGATTTAACCTGTGTCTGTCAGACCCCTGAACCCATGTACATCTCCTGTCTTATTAATAATGTTGTGGTTATTGCCTTTTTTCTATGGTCTGCCGTAAAAAGTGCCAAGTCAGGCATACATAATACATATTTTGTTGCGTAAGACTCCAGGAAGTAAATATGATGGAAATAAGGAAAAGGGGCTAAGACTGAACCTCAAAGAAGAACCACAAAATTACACAACCATGGAAAGGAGCAAGAAAGGCCCTAGGAGTGTCTTCTCAGTGTATGGTTAATGCCACAGTTTGTCATTTTCATTTCCTTACAAGTCCATGGCATTTTAGTTGACACATTGATGACAGTCATTATGGATAGTTATACAAGTGGCATATATAAAATTTGTTCTTTCTTGTTCATAGATAGACACATACATAAACTTAATCAGAAACCTCACAATCTTGTGAGTGTGAGTTAACTGACCTGGGGAGACAAAATCCTTGATTATAATTTGATCATTTCAGTGATGGAAGTAAAAACAACAACAACAACAACAAAAATGAGTAAAATCCTGGTGGTTATATCTAGAGGGTTAATCAGTTCAGGTTCGCATTTTTGGCAAGAAGACTTCATAGTTAGTGCCTCCTCTCACACAATAGAACCCCATGTCTGATTGTGCCTCCACTCATGACGTTAAGATTAATCATTGGGTTCAGGTGTAATCATCCTGACTCACTGACTACAAAGTTTCCTATCAGCCCAACCCTGTAGTTTGAACAGGCTTGGGTGATCATTGCTGAGAAATAATGGTTAGTTATGTGTTGGCTTTGTGACTATTTATGGCCTACTGTATGCATTACATAGGTTCCTGTAAGTTTCTATAAAAGTCTATTTGAAATTGAATTATGTTTTAAACAAATTTGAATTGGTCATGATTTAAAATAGTATTTTTTTATAAAAACATCCATGTCATTTCATTTTATTTCACTCTTTCATAAATAGAAATTTATATGTATTGGATGTGGTTAAAGCAAGATAACACCATCTCTTAGAACTGTATAGTGTGAGCAAACTTTCTTCATTTGAATCAGCTAATTCTGATATTGATAATGATTACAGTTTACCATTTGAATTTAACTCTATTTAAAAAGAGAAATAATCAGTGTCACCTTGGTGGCTCAGTCCGTTAAGCGTCTGACTTTGGCTCAGGTCATGATCTCACGGTTCGTGAGTATGAGCCCTGTTTTGGGCTCTGTGCTGAAAACTCAGAGCCTGGAGCCTGTTTCAGATTCTGTGTCTCCCTCTCTCTGCTCCTCCCCTGCTTGTGCTCTCTCTCTCTCAGAATAAATAAACATTTTTTAAAAAGAGAAATAATCAGATACAAGCTATAGATTTAAGTACTTTATATACATTGAATTTCTTTAAGATGCATATTCTTCTTATATAAATAGCGAGGAAAGCAGGAGGAGGAACTAGTATTTATCAGGTGCCTTTTCTAGGCAAGGGCACAAAACTGCATGTTTCACAAGATACAAACGTAGCTGACTTTGATAGTGATATCCAATATACTTTTCTCTACTGAATGGATAACTGAAATATTGAAGATTCTGAATGGAGCTGACACGCAAGCATAGCACATATTTGGAAAGCTGGCAGAGTGTGTTATCAATATGGCTTAAAGTGCTAATCTAGACCCAACAGAAGCGCCTCAAAATAGAGGTAGTGTCCAACTGTCGATTCCATATGTCAGTAGGATTTGTCCTGAAGATATTACAGCTGACTTCCTGGCCAGATCTATTAGTATCATGTGGTAATGATGGAAGGGTAAGATAACTGACAAAAGATCCCAGGCTGTAATAAATCCACCAACATGAAGTGGATGCTTTTTGCAATGTAACTCCTGTCCCAAGCCAGACGTGTATGGGAATGACCAATAACAAGGAATCCAAAAACTTTTCCTTGGTACACTGAGGATCCTATGCCAAACGAGCACGGTGTTACCCCCAATAAAGTGGTCTAAAGAAACCCCAACAAAAGATTGGAAGTGCAGTTTCAAACATTAACGTCTAGCTGCTTTCTGTTGGGAATTGAAAGAAACAGCCAACATTGCAAGATGTGCAAACAGAGAAGCTCTCTGGCAGAAGCTTAGAGCCAGCAAGGCACAGGGTGCGTATCACCTTCTCTGCAAAAGTGACTGGCTTTGTGGGTCTGATTAAAATCCCAGTACGTGCATATTGTTTGGAGAACTGCATGTTAAAATTGCAACTGTACATACTCATTTATGATCTATTTACATCAGTAGTTTCAACCTTAAAGAATATAAGACTGTATTCAGAACACTCTTGGTCAGACTGCAAAGGTATGCATTCATTCACTCTGTCAATATTTGCTGAGTGACTGCCACTCTTGCTGGTTTTGGAGTTATAGCTGCACGGACAGAGTGCCTGTGCTCATGGAGGTTATATTCTAAAGGGAATCATGCAACCATAAATACAAAGGCCAGTATATAAGATGCTTTCATATAGGGAAAGGAAGAGAAGATCATGGGATAAGGCTGAGGTAGGGATGGGCAGGAGAGCTTTAGAATGACTGCTCAGAGTGGACTTCTCTGAGAACATGATGCTTGAACAGGATAGAAGAAAATGGAGAGGAAGCAGCTCTGTTATGACCTGAAGGATGATCATTCCAGGAGGTAAACAGCTAGTTATAAAAGATCCAGGGTAAGGACAAACTCTTTATGTTCAAGAGCTAGAAAGAAAAAGCCATGGTAGTCTTTCAATAAATGTTTGTCAAACTGAGGTGAACAAAGTGTATTGTGTCCACTTAAACAATGGAGATCAAGAGAAAAGTTAAAGTAGCCTAAAGCATAAAGAAAGGTATTGTTTTAATAATGCATTGATTGCCAGGATGCTCTTCCTCTAAGAATTATAGATCATTTTGCAAGTGGAGGATAATGAACGTATTTTTTAGGTCAACTTTGACATGTAATCTAAAACCAGTGGTATGTGAGAATAACGGACCAGGAGAACTTTTTTGTATTTCTTGGTGAAATTTTCATATTTGAATATACTGTAAAATAATTCTATTTTAATTTACCCAATTATGTTTAGCCATACAACTTTTAGATTAGTGTTTGAGGGATGCAGAGAAAAATAGGTAGACATTACAGCGGACAATCAGACAACATGACTCAGTGCCCACATCTTCTGAGTCTGGGTCTCTGTATTGCAAGCTCAAATGCCACCTTCTGGAATAGACTCTATACATGCTGTCTTTTGGCCCAAGCTCTGAGGATATACATGTGCAGAAAACTTGGTTTATGTGGTTACCAGTGTGGACTCATATGGAGAGAGGAACAATGAGCTATATCTGTTTGACACGGTCACATCCTGACTATGCCATGATTCAGTACTACAAGAAATAACATGAAGTAGCAGGTCCCAGTTAAGAGTTTAGAAACATGAATGAAGAGTCTAGCTAAGTGATTCTCAGCGCTAACTATATATTCACATGCTATGGGGACACATTTACAAATGTCAGTGTCCAGGCCCAATCCCTGCTCAACTGAAGCCAATTTCTGGGGTTAGGCCTGGGCATTGGTATGTTGTAAAAAGTTTCCCAAGTGGTTCTAATGTATAGCCATGGTTCAAAACTCTAGTCTAATTCAGAGGAATTTAATAATTCTATATAGCCTTTAGGATAAAGTTGGTTTGATTTTAATTATCTTAGTCTTTGCATCTCATATATCATTTGGATACTTCTTTCAACATTTCCTTAAAGATCAGAACTTACGATCCGAAAGATTAACGTAGTGGGAAAGTCTTCTTTTCCTTCCTTCCTTCCTTTTTCCTTCTTTTATCCTTTGCTTTTTAAAAAATGTCTCTTCCTCTAAAACCTATTCTGGACATTGAAAACTTTTAAAAATCTATAAATAGTTCATGATAATTAAATTTAAAACTTCATGTATGCAGTATTTAGAAATTAAGATTTACTTCTAAGAAATAGTGAGGTTGTTATAATAAAGACATTCATGTAAGACTCTTCCAAATGTATGAAATAAAAAACTTGCATTTGGGGCTGGTGTAGAGAGAGGAAAGAAAAAGCTAGACTACGGTAATTGCGATAATTGAGGATAATTACATCTTTGAGCTTCCAGCCAGCTATATGAGAAGGGAAGAGAAAAGGAAATATGACTTTTCGTATGTATAGTTGAGTTATTTAAAAAGGCAAACTAAGCTATCAGGATAAAAAACCTTTTCCAGGCACTAAAATCTCTGAGTTTATCACACAAACACACCAAGCTTTATGTAGTACACAATAGAACAATGTCATTAATAGTTTTACCAAAAGATGAAGATAAGCAAATCATGACAGTTTCTGATATTACTGTTTTATAATAGCCACTTCTTTAAGACATTAGTCAATCGGTTCAGCTGCTACCTAATGCAGCCCTCATTCATGACAACGGGACCACGTCAGTGACAATATGGAGGATGTTCGTATTCCAGTTAACCAGGGTAGGACACTGTCCTTCAGTCCACCTGAAAGCCATATCCAATAATAGGTTATGGAAAAAGGCATCAGGTCACAACTCTGTTAGGAAATGAAAGATTGGAATTTGATCTTTCAGCCTATCCCTACCCTTTACAATTTTTATGGTGGTAGTACTATGAGACAGTCTTGGGAGAATATTTATAGTGTGAGGACTTTACTGAAATCACGGTGTCTTAGATGGATCCTGGCTGCAGAATCAAAGACTTGTGATAGATTAGTGAATGTTTCGGAATGTCTCAGATTGTTTTTAAGCATGTTCTCAAGAAGATGAAATATAGGACGTAGGTGACTGCTAGTGGACCAGTTGTCCCTAAAATTTGCTTATTCCTGATATAATATTCCAGTATATCAGGAAATAAAATGAAGTCAGATTTCAAAGAGTTTGAAGAAAGGTCTAAGGAAAGTTATGTAAAAAAAAAAGGTTAACTGCTTCTCTTAAATTTCAGCCATAGCAATGTATTGTTTTACAATTAGTATTGAGAAGTCTCATATCCACTATAAATAATTGCTTACAAAAACAAGTGGAATGAAGCCTGGCCTAGCTTATTTAATCCAATAGGATTGAAATGATAAATACTAACGTCTTTCCCCATAGTAATAACTAGATGTCAGTCACTATTTTGATTTTTTTAATGAGTTTTCTTTTTGTCCTGAAAACACACCTTCTTGTTCCTTATGTAAGTATATTTTTCTTGAAGTCTTTCTGTCATAGAGGCATGAGAAATAAAGGAATGATCCTCTCGAGATCAGATCCCACTATTACATTTCCCACAGTATGCATTTACAGAGCTGCTGCTGTGGCTGTGCAGTGCACCCCCCACACCTCTAGGAGGCACCACTCACATGGTCCAGTCTGTGCTCTCAGCACAAGCAGAGCCACTCAGACTCTCAGTGGCAGAGAAGAGTGAACTCACATTCTTGACTCCATGTGCAAAATTTCTTTGAGTTCCCATGTTCCATTTTTTGAGTTACTAATAGTTTTACCTTATACTCCATAAATATCTGTATTTCTTTTCTCACTAGAGTTAAAATTGAGTAACTTGGACACGCAGAAGATGTGTCCCAAAAAGGCCAGCACCTTTTTCTGGATCTTACCACAGCACATCACTACCACGTGCCTCTCCCATCCTGTGAAGCTTGCCACCTTAGGCCACTCTCCTACCTCTCAGTTTAAAGCCTTTGAAGTGTTTCTTCCCCCAAAGAGGTGAAAACATGGCATAAGGAAATGAAGGGTGGGGGATGTCAAAGCCTTACCCTGATAATTAGCTCTTACTGTGCAATCTGAAGACTCTCCTTGTTCTCTGCTTTTCAGAGAAAATGGAAATTGGGGCAGAGGGACTACACTGACTATTTAAGGTACAGAGTGCTTTGACATCAGCAGGGGAAGAAGGCTATCTCTAAAATGTCAATGTTAGGAACCATATTCTGGGTCTCTCCCACACATCTCTTAATACTGTGGCATATAATGTGAATTCCAAATGTGATCCCTCATCTTGGAAGCCACTGTGACACTCAAAATATAAAACTCTCCAAATTTGAGGCATTGGGGTGGCTCAGTCAGTTAAGTGCCCGACTCTTGATTTTGGCTCAGGTCATGATCTCACAGTTCATGGGAGTGAACCCACATCAGGCTCTGTGCTGACAGCATGGAGCCTGCTTGGGATCCTCTCTCCCCTTCTCTCTCTGCCCCTTTCTCGCTTGTGCATGCTGTCTCTCAAAATACATAAATCAACAACAACAACAAAAAAACCCTCTCCAAATTACACTAAGACTTTCCATAAACACAGCCTCAACCCATAACTTCCATTTTATTCATGATTTACAAACAGAGAAAATGGGAAATCTGGAGGGAGAAGATGTGATTTTCATTAGCTATGAAGATTTTCAAAATTGCATTAGTTTCAGTTCATTAGGTCTTATAATCACATTAGCTACATGACATTGTAAGGAGAGGATGTGCCCTGCAGAGATCCCCCTGTGGATTTCCCTGGAGTCTCACTACCTCTTGTACACTGGGACTCAATACGGGATTCGAGTTTTCCTTTCATGGGATGAACCGATAGAAACGATACAGCATATAGAAGCCATGTTTACAAAAACATTTCCTCTCGTCCTTCCCTAATTCTTCCCACAGTGATTTCCCTGGCCAAATGCTGTGTCAGTTTTGAGGGCTTCTGAACTTTTGAAAAATTGATGAGTGACTTCCACCTCATTAGGATTCCCACTGGGCTCGTAGCAAGCTCTGAGCCAAGGGTTTTCGGTGAACTCCTCACTTCAGAATCACTTAGGATACATGCTAAAAATACAGATTCATGGGGCGCCTGGGTGGCTTAGTCGGTTAAGCGGCCGACTTCGGCTCAGGTCACGATCTCGCGGTCCGTGAGTTCAAGCCCCGCGTCGGGCTCTGTGCTGACAGCTCAGAGCCTGGAGCCTGTTTCGGATTCTGTGTCTCCCTCTCTCTGACCCTCCCCCGTTCATGCTCTGTCTCTCTCTGTCTCAAAAATAAATAAACGTTAAAAAAAAAAAAAACATTTAAAAATACAGATTCTTGGGCCCCACTCCAACTCTATCATGTCAGAATATCTGAGGGTCAGGCCTGGGCATTGGCAGCACAGCAAGTACCCTGGGTGTTGTGAAGCAGGACTTGAGAGAGGGTTCTGGAGGACATCTGTGCAATGGCTGGCGCTCTCCCAAGGCCTGGGAAGGAAGGCATGTGCCAAGCGATGAGGCCAGTGGATGGAGGGACCTGGAACCGTGCACTTTAATACATCGGGGGTAGTTATTCGGGAAGGTCACAGCCAAAATACTCCTCCCTCCAAGCTGAGGAAACACTCTCTTACTCAGAAGTGCAGTACTCTTCTATCCTGCCGTGTCTGTCCTCAGAATCCTATAGTTCACTCCATGTTGCCTTTTATATCTAGTCCAGAGTCTTCTGGCTGCCTAGCATACGCGTGGCTCTGGAATGAGCGTGGACCTTTTCCGAAGGAGGTGACTCATTCCGGTTGTGGAGTTCCCTGTTTGGTCACATCAGACAGACCTTGTGAGAACAGAATCTCCAAGGTGTAGTCACTCTGTTATACCTGCTCCCCTACCTCTGCCGGTATGGTTTTATCTTCCCTAGATTGGGCAAAGGAAGAGAGGAAAATAAATGTATCGATGTAGACAGGTACGTACATACGTCATTCTTAAATTCACAAAGTAACCCGTGGGTTAAGACCAGCTGTCGGTAAAATGACAAAAAAAAAAAAAAAAAAGGCCCCCAAATCTCTTCCCCTTGCCTACCTCAGACACACAGTGCCTGCATTTTGGCCTCACCCCTCTCATCCTTCTCCTTCCCCTCCCTGTTCCTTACCAGCTGACTTGGTCTGTTCCAGTAATTTATGCCTTCATAAGATTTTAAATGCACATGCCAACGCTTGCGTGAATATTTGTTAAGCTTCCTCTCACCATAAAGTGAAAGCAGCTATTCTCCCACTTAGTAGGGACATGGTGAGGCTCTCCACGTGCCTTCCCTGGTCCTTGAAATCTGGCCTGTCCCCAGGGGCTGGCCGACCCTGACTGTGATTGAGTGCGTGCAGGGAAATGGTCCTTCGCACCCTGTGAACATGCAAAGGCTGTCTTTGGAATCCACCAGACACATTGAGGACAGTTCTCAGCTTGAAACAACATCAGTCCAAGGGCACTGCAGCTGTGTCCATGTCATGGGGCCTCTGCCACCAGGCTACACAGAATCAAGCTGCAGTTATTGTGACTAATGCAATATGGTGGAAGGGAAAGGGCTTGTGGCTTTTTGTTTCTTTCTGATTTCACATGCTTGGAATTCAACAATGGGTTTTCTTAATCTTTGATCAAAATATAGCTCTGTATTAAGACCTTAATTCAAAACACTTTTCCCCTCTTGCATATTGAGTTTTGCAGTTAAATTGCCTCAAACCAGTCTAGTCTCATATTCAAGGGGCGATTAGAAGATGAAACTGTTTAGTGTATAGTAGGGATTTAGCAATTATTTTTTTAATGAATTACAGTGTCAAAGAGTAAAATACACTTTGTGCCTTAGTGTTAAAGAGTAAGAAACATCAGAGGTATTCGTCAAGCAACTAATGAAACCAACCCAAAGAACTATTTTTAAAAACAGAGACCGAGAACTTCTCCAGAATGTTCTATTACATTTGGAACCTCTTCAGGCTTATCAAGTACTGAGGTCGGAAATTAGATAGATGCCTTTCAGACTTGCTTTCTGTGTAAGATCTTCCTAAATTTGGGCATGTGCCTCTTTAAAAAGCCTCAGAAGCTTCCAGCAGCAGCATTTTCTCTCTCCGTTACCTGTGTATGCCCATCTGCATATTTTTGGTTTTGTCTTTGCATTCTGTTTAAAGGCTGTTATAAATAGGAATTATCGATGTGTAACTATGCCAACTAGATGTTGATGACTCTAGTCAGAGACTCCTAAGTCATCCCTGCAGCCAGTGTTTGGTGCTGGGCTCTCCGGTCAGGCACTGTTGGGATGGATTCCTGGCACTGGACAGGGGACTAAAAAGGCTGCCTGCGATTCTTCCTCCTAACATTCCTGTAACTGCTGTAGCCTTGTCAGGTGTTCCAGGGAATTACTAAGACTGTGCTTTCTGGGGAGTTGAAACTATTGATCACACTGAGAATTTCACGTTCTTGCTGAGTCAACAGCAAGTCCCTCTGGGTGGAGAGTCCTGAATTTTTATTTTAGACCTGAGGAATTTCTGGCTACTTTCATAAAATGATAGAGTCTCAGAGCTGGAAAGAAACTTTATAAATGGCCTCATTTTTCAGGAGAAACTGAGGCACGAGAGGTTTGGGCTTGGTTAATTACATGGAAAAGAACAGATGATGTGTCCACTCACTGCCATTTTATGGGACCCTGGATTGGTAAAGAGCTAGTACTTATATGGGAATGAAGAGAGTCCTAAGGTGGCAGGAGCTCTGTGACCTCATTTTCACATAACTCTGAATGAGACGAAGTCCAAGCTTCAGTTCTAGGGATCTGGCTGGATGGCCCTTCCATCCTTGTTGGAAGGAAGATGAACGTCTACGCTATAGTACAACTCCAAATAATGGTCCTTGGCCAGCAGCCTAGACCTCACCTGGCAGCCAGTTACAAACGCAGAATTCAGAATCTGCACCTTAACAAGATCCCCAGGTGATCTGTAGACACACTGAAGTGCTGCTCTTGAACAGTCTTCTCAAATTTCAGCCTGCATCACCATCACCTGGAGGGCTTGTTAAAAACTGAGGGCCCCACCCCAGACTTTCTGATTCATAAGCCTCAGGGAAACCCAGAATTCTACATTTTTAACAAGTTGCCAAATGACCCTGAGGCTTCTGGACCAGGACCAACCTTTGCGAAGCGCTGCCCTACTAGAACCACTGCCCGGCCGCTTCTCTGCACAGAGCTGGGGAATCTTCTATAGCCTGTTCCTGGCAGAAAGTCTTGAGGATGAGCCCCGAGAACCTCCACTTTCAAACACAAATTCTGACTTACTCTAACATAGCTAGTCCCAGCCCCGAGTAGTTCCCGGTAACAGCAGCAAGTGACCCACATGCATGTTTTTGGAAGATTTTGGAGTCAATAAAAAGCTGTTGTCTGCTGGTTTTATAATGCAAAGGACGCACAGTGTTTTTAAAATACAGTCGAGAAGAGGGGCACCTGGGCAGCTCAGTCGGTTGAGCGTCTGACTCTTGGTTTCGGCTCGGGTCATGATCTCACAGTTTCATGAGCTCGAGCCACGTGTCTGGCTCTGTACTGACGGCACAGAGCCTGCTTGGGATTCTGTCTCTCCCTCTCTCTACCCACCGCCGCCCCACCACGGAGCTCAGGCTGGCTCTGTCTCTCTCAAAATAAATAAGCTTAAAAAATAAATAAATAAAAATAAAACGTAGTCAAGATGAGAACGAAGATGACCGTGGTGGAGCAGGCGCCGGGTGGCACGTTGAGCCACATGCTCGCCAGCATCCATGGAAAATAGGAACTCTGAAGTCAGCCGAGCTTACGGTAATGAACAAGTAGAAATACATCAGAAGGTGCGGTAGAGACAGCCGACTGCTTTGTCCAGCCTTGCTGTAGCTCACAGTGAAACCCTCGCTACAAAGTGGGATTCCCCTGGTACGCAACAAATTGCCATCTCCTCTTAAATTGCATCTCTTCCATCTTGAGAGTTTACCTTTCCCAGGGTAAGCACCCTTTGATGTGCTGTTTCAATGAGGCAGCACGGTTCGGGTGAGGGCTTGGTAAAAGCTAATGGGCGTGTGATGGATACTGGAGCATGTATAATTAGCTGTCTGACCACAGTCCAAGCAACAAGTGAAAGTGATCACCTAAATGTCATCAGCCGTGAATGGAGGATTTGAGAGACGTTTATGTCAAAGGGTAAATTTCTGAACCTCACAGCAAAGACACTGAAGTTGTTCTTGGTTAAGTCTTGTACTATTATGGACGAGAAGGTGGCTGAATCACCATGCCCAGAAGCCAAATAAAACCAGTGCAAAACAATGCTTAACAGAGCAGTACTGTGAAATCCTGGCCTCGGCCTGCGTGCTAACACCAAATCCTCACAAGACACGGGCAAGGCTGTTGGGGCAAGGGCCATAAAGTATTCTCGATCCCTTGGAAGGAGGACACATGATGAATGCGTGGCTGGGAATGAGGAGTGGGCAAACCCGAAGAGAGGCAACATTCTTCTCTCTGGTGCTAAAGACAAGTCATGATAGAGAGAGGTTCAGATTGCCAAGAGGGTGAGGCTTTTGTGTCCCGGACAGGCAGCCACCTGGGGATTATGAACACCATGGGGATGGTCACCGCCCCATCTGTGAGAACACACTGCTGGGCACTAGGCTAGGGTAGAAAGTGCCAGGGACACTGAGTCAGGAAACCTAGAGCTGCATGACCCTAGACATGGTACTTAGCTTTGAACTTTGGTTTCCTCATCCATAAATAGATACAGTGGCCCGACCCCAAAGGCCCATGAGGATTAAATAGCATAACGTGCAGAAAGTGGCTGGCATGTTGCGTGTGCTCAGGCGTTTTCAGTGTTTTTAATTTCAAGCCTTTGAGTCAAAACTGGTGTGCGGTAGGTCTCTTCAGGACCTGGGTAGGGTCAAGATGATCATTAGTAGGATGGAGCCAGTACCGTGGAAGTCCGTCTGCCTGGTAGCCTGACAAGCAGACTTTTGGAACTCCTCACGTCCCCCATGGAATTTCAACATCATTCGAAAATACTGAGAAAAGGGGTTTCTTCTGGTCCTTCCTGTCTCTGAAGGCCTGGTCAATATCCACCCCTTCATGGATGCTTTTTCTCTTCCGATCTGTTAGTTCCCTCAACTGTGTATTCATTCGGATGATTAAATGCCTACTGTGTGTGCTGCACACTAGGGCTGCGGCTGTGAACCGGATAGGTCTGTTCATGGCGTCACCTTTTGGAACTTAGGCCGGCAGAGGAGGCAGCGCAAAGCTTCCTCATTTCCATGTTGAATAACGCCACGAAGGAGAACCCTTCTTCAGGCTTTTATGAAACAGGCCTAAAACTAAAGCAGTGTGGGGGGAAGGGGATTGAAGTGCATCGTCAGGAAAGTCGCTCCAAGGAAGTGACACTACACTGAGATCTAAAGAATGGTGAGGCTTTCATCAGATGAAAAACGTGGGAAGAAGAGCCAAGAATAGTTAAGGCTCCTCTTTCCCTTGAGACATGTAAGACTTAGCACCTTTTGAGGGCTAGAAGAGCCGGGAAGGCATGAAAGACGGTTGCTGAGAAGGGGTCAGAGGAACACCAAGCTTGGACGCTACAGTTGGTGAGCAGCCATGCACACAGACACCAGCATTCTCGCTGCTGTGCCTTTTCTCGAGAGACGTTCAGCTGCTTCGATGACAGGACAAAGAAGCCAGGTGGCTGCGTTCATTCCCGAGTTAAGGCTTTGCCTTAAGACATACTTGGCGTATTTTTTAATTATTTGCTTGATGTGCTCGTCTCTTTTATTCTCCTCCTCTCCCTTGCCTTATAAATTATTCAAGTTGCATTTTGAGAGTCAGCTTGGGAATTTACTCCTCATTGTTCCTACAGAAATAAGTATTCAATAAAAATTTCTTGATTGGTTCCTACTTTCCAGTTTATTGTAGATGCTGAGAATAGGGTGGGAGATGAAGTGGACACGTCCCCACCCTCAGGGAGCTCTGAATTCAGATCAGATGAACAAACATGGAAGGCACAGGAGATATAGACCCTAAAGCCAAAACTGCACATTTTGCATGAAGACTTGCTTATGCAAAATGAAACCCCTTTTTACCTGTGTACCTCCTCTGGTCTCTGAGAATCAATCATCACCTCCCCCTTTCCCTCTCCTCCCTCCCTGTCTTGAGATTTGCCATTAAAAAATAAAAAACAAAAAGAAAAAACCAAAAACCTTGGCAATTGGTTTTCAAGTCAGGATATGAGCAAAAGCAACCTTAGGAGTTATTCCTCATCCATCAAAGTCTCTTACCTTTTGGCTTTTCTGAAGGCAAAAAACCAAAATGGCGACGGGGCTTTTATAAACAGTAAACGATGTTACTTCTGTAGTGTAAGTTTAATGTATTTTTGAAGACAAGTGAGAGCCACACAGACCCCTCCTCCTGAGAGGGTCAGCTTTCCCGTTTCCTGTGTGGATCAATACGTTGGGTATGTACGAAAAGTAATCAGGTTACACTGACAGATGGCCTTAAGGATTTATAACTCGCTCTTCAAATGAATGCCTGGCTCTTGCTGTCTTCAGCAGCAACCCCTCCATAACAGGATCAGCCAGTGACGCTAAAGGTTTCCAGGTTCCTGTCTCTTGTGCTCACAGGTAGTGTGCTTCCCTTAGGCGGCTACCAAAGAAATGTCAAGTCATTGCTCCGTAGTGATGTTTTAAAATTTATAGTTCAAGAAACTATAGGCAAGAAAACCTTACCTTTACCACCTTCCGCTCTTTGGATATATTTCCCCCAACTCAGGGAAAAAGAGAAATCAAGACATCTTTGTTTTGTTTTTTTTTTAATGTTTTTATTTTTGAGAGAGACCAGAGTGCGAATGGGGGAGGGGCAGAGACAGGCACAGAATCCAAAGCAGGATCCAGGCTCTGAGCTGTCGGCACAGAGCCTGACGTGGGGCTTGAACTCACGGACCGTGAGATCGTGACCTGAGCGGCAGACACTTAACCGACTAAGCCACCCAGGTGCCCCAGAAATCAGGACGGCTTTGTAATGACCTTATTTGGCAGAGAACCATTGTTCCTTAGCCAGAGGGATGGCAAACATTTGCTTAGATGGCTGGTCAACGCTCAACCGGAGTACAGCATACAGGCTTGCCTGTATCACAGTCTCCTTACTCTGAAATCTACCTGAATTTCAATATTTTAGCTTCAAACTCTTTCAGGGCACTCGAGAATTCTATTGAGAGGTTAATTTAGCCTTAGCACGTGCATCTGCGAATGTGCCTCACAGGACAGGAGCCCTGCAGGGAATTTAGCCCCTCAGCCATTGTGAAATTTGTTCGGCTAATCTGTAGCTCATAAAGCGTCATTTTAACTCATGGTTCCCACACCTGGTAATGACCAGGAAGGAGGAATATTCCCATGGGGTTGGGTCCTGTCCTCATTTTGTTCATCAGTGAGGGGTCATGAGCGGAGGCGGTTTCTATCATACTTAATTATGAGTTGAGCAGGACGGCTGTAAAATGGTAATGACTGTCATTACCAACCTAAACCTGCTTCGGAGGAACTAAAGTGTCTGCTTCTGCAACTAATCTCACCGGCCATCCCAACTCTACCAAATTATTACTTGCAGAATTTGCCGTGATCAGAGCACCTACCTGTTAAGAGTGTTATAAAAAAATAAAAATAGCTGTCATCTGGTTGTCACCTTTCATTAATTTCATCTGGTTTTTGTTTTCTTTCCTGTTGGAATTGATTTTGGTGGCTGATAGTCTAGGCTAATGAAGACAAAATAAATGCCTAGCACAAGGCACCAACCGCAGGTGTAGCGGTCGCTCCTTGAAGAGGCTGAAAATAGGATTACACCGCCACCTTGTGGTTAATAGTGGCACCTGCTTTTTAAAGTAAAAGGCCATCAGTGTTCTACTGATTGAATCACCTATTGGTTAGAAACATAAATGGATGTAAAAGGATAAGAGATTCTGGAGAAGAATAATTTTGCTCAAAATAATTATTCAGGCAAACTTTTAAGATCCTTTCAGAGGCTCCTCAACAGACGTTCTATAACCTCACGTACTGACCCTTCTTGGCCAAATGACAAATTCCGACAGTAGTTTGAATTCTATAAAATTGGGGTGGATGGATGGAACCATTGCCTATGTTACAACGATATCACACATTTGTTTTAAGTGACAGTCTCAGCCGTGACTGTATATCAGTGCAGCCAATAATGAAGTCTGTTCTAAAACAAAAATAACTGATGTGCAACTATTACTCTAAGTGAATATTATGATTTTCTGCAACTCATCTTGGTGCGGCATTTGGGTGCCGTCATAAATTTTAGTTGAGGTGCAATGAATGCTCTTCCTTTTCCCTATGTTAAGTAACTCATAGAATATTTATATATGTGGTCCGACAACGAAATATCTTTGAAGCTTCGAGAAAATAATATTCTATAGTTGGATATAATTGTACTGAGTCACGTGAGAACAGGGTTAAAAGAAATAGGCTTAAATCTCTCTTAAATGAGAGATCACTGCAAATTGTTCATGTATTTCTGCTGGTATGGATTAATTCTAGGTACTCAGAAAATACCGCGCTTGATATAGGCATTAGCAGAAAATTAGATGGTCCTCAGGACCAGTAACAGTGTCATGGACTTTGGAGCTTTAGATCATCTTTTCCACATGGAACCTGGTCGGTAAAAGGGCACAGTGAGTGGTCTGGAAAATGTCATCATTGTGGCAGGAGTGTTCCTTTTCAGGGCGACTTTTTACTTCCCACACACTGTGCCTCCTGTCCTCTTATTCTGACTCTGTTGCTAATCCTGAGAGAAGCCTTTTGGCCACATGGAAAGACACTGACCCGCTCACTCCTCAGAACACACTAACTTGACCCCTGCGTTTAACCTCAGTGAAACCAGTGCGTGAGACAGGCCATCGCACTGCTCGGACAGCCCTGGACCATCCACACAAGGCCTGTGCTCCCATCCCCACCAAGAAAAAAGAACATGGAAGTCATATGTGCATCTGTGCAGGAGGGGGCAGCCCATCTACACACATGCGGGGGGACAGTCCTGTCTTAATTGTAGATAAGACACCAAAATTTAAGGAGATGACCAGAGAAGGAATGGGCAAGAGAATTTGGAAATGGAAGTCCAGAGAAAAGAAGAGACCAGGAGAGAAGAATTTACGAGTGCAGACCTCTGAAATAGGAATAAACCCACCCGGGAGGTCCTGCTGTGAGTGAGAGTCAGAGGTCATGTATGTGTAAACCCCTGCACTCTGCCAGGCCTGCTGCGACCGGTGGTGTTCGGGTCCTCCTGTCGAGTTTCACTTCAAGGCTTCTGAGAGGTGGACGTGGCCCAAAAACCAGGAGCCCCCATCCTGAGGGATTACAATGTATCTGGCTCAGAAACATGATGATGATCATTCTTCCCATGGGGAGATTTTTGTCCACCTAAAAGTAGTCCTTTCAGTAGCTTTTCAACAAATTTTAGTTGAAGGAGAGTGCCAGGAGCTTTGACACATTTTCTCTGAGTTACATCTTTTATTCAGTATCTCGTAATAACCCGCTTTCATCCTCTCTCTCCCTACACTGTGCTGGTAGGCTGGGCACCCCACGTATTTTCATTGTATTCTACCGGCTTTCCCCGATGAGGGAGAGAGAAAAGAAGGAAACGTGTACAGAAATAGAGAAAGGCCCTACAGATTACACACTCGCTTCCTGGATGGATATCTGGCTTTTGAATAATTCACACAGCAAACTATTTTCTAGGAATCTGGCACTTTATAAATAGACATTGATTAAATCTGTTGTATGAGTGAATGAGTGAAGGAAGGAAGGAACAAACAAATGCCTGCGCAACAGATACCTTTTGTGTCTCCTAAACCGTGTTATCCTTTGGACCTGTATATGAAAATTGATACCCTGTGTATTCATAGGTCGCCTTGATTTATGTGCCTGCTTGACTATATTTTAGTAACAGTGGTGCCAATTTGTAGTCTAAATTTAAAGTAAATTATTCATTGCCTCAACAAATCAGGAGAGACGTGCTGGTCATTTTCATTCGGTGGGAGCCATCCAGGGGCAACCACTCAAGGGCAATTTGACCATCCATTACTGCACGCGTGTGGTGTTTGCAGGTGCAACTTCAAACCGACATAGGAAGACGGTCCCTATCACACCGGAAGTTGTACGTTTCTATATTTACAGAGCATTAGGAAGTGTTCGTGTTGATTCAGGGACCTAAGGAAAACATGGACTTCATCAAGAATAGTCTGCATAATGAGAAAAAATGAAATATGGCCTTTTGTAGCAACGTGGATGGAACTGGAGAGTGTGATGCTAAGTGAAATAAGCCATACAGAGAAAGACAGATACCATATGGTTTCACTCTTATGTGAATCCTGAGAAACTTAACAGGAACCCATGGGGGAGGGGAAGGAAAAAAAAGAAAAAAGAGGTTGGAGTGGGAGAGAGCCAAAGCATAAGAGACTGTTGAGAACTGAGAGCAAACTGAGGGTTGATGGGGGTGGGAGGGAGGAGAGGGTGGGTGATGGGTATTGAGGAGGGCACCTTTTGGGATGAGCACTGGGTGTTGTATGGAAACCAATTTGACAATAAATTTCATATATAAATAAAAAAAAAAAGAATAGTCTGCATACATTGTAGACAAAAGTTTCTTTTTCTCCAGCTTTTTATTATTCTTCAACCTTAAATATGCAGATAAATGCAATGTGTTTCACTCAGAGAAAATCCGGTCCAGTTCAACTGCCTTTGATGAAATGGTTTTTATTCTCCGAGCCCTCAAGGTGTGCTCCTCTTTGGCCCTAAGCCCTCCAGGCGCTGGCTGGATGCGGACAGCGCAGGGCTCCCGAGATGTAGTTATGGCTCTTTCAGAGAAGCACATGAAAATGTAAACGTGGACAGTCTTTTGCACGACAAAAAAGTTTTTTGAGTTCTGATTCATTAACACAATAATTTGCTTACTTTATTCGTGAAACTTGATATTAAGTTATAGGCTATTCCTTTTAAGATGGAATATTCTAGAACTGAGCAAAGCAGACGTTCTATAAATGAGGCCTCTCTGACAAGAGATAATTGTTAAAAAAAATTGGGGGAGGGGGTGCCTGGGTGGCTCAGTCGGTTGGGCGTCCGACTTGGTTCGTCTCAGGTCATGATCTCACGGTTTTGTGGGTTGGAGCCCCGTGTCGGGCTCCTAGCTGACAGGGCGGAGCCTGCTTTGGATTCTCTGTCTCCCTCTCTCTGCCCCTCCCCCACTTGCGCTACCTCTGTCTCTCTCAAATAAATAAACTTAAAAAGTTTTTTTTCTTACATTTTTTTATTTGAGGGGTGCCTGGGTGGCTCAGTCGGGGTAAGTGTCCAACTCTTGGTTTCTGCTCAGGTCATAAACTCACAGTTGCATGAATTTGAGCCCCATGTCAGGCTCTGCATTGACAGTGTGGAGCCCGCTTGGGATTCTGTCTCCCTCTCTCCCTCTGCCCTTCCGCTGCTATCCCCCTCTCAAAATAAATAAATAAACTTAAACATTTTCTTTTTTATGTGAGTATAGTTGATACACAGTGTTACATTAGTTCCAGGTGTCCGGCATAGCGATTCAATTTCTATTCGTTATGCTGTGCTCACCACAGTTGTAGCTACCATCTGTCACCATGCAACGCTCTTACAGTACTAGTGACTGTATTCCCTCTGCTGTGCCTTTTATTCCCATGACTTATTCATTCCATAACTGGAAGCCTGTATCTCCCATGACAATCATTAATTTTTGGTATATGGCTCTATTTTTCAAAATCTGTCACTCTTGAAATATTTCCCAGAACTCATGTGGCCATTTGCATTTAGAAGCATTGTCGCCGGGATGGGGAGCAAGCTGTACCCCCGTTGAGAAGAACCTTCCTCATGGGGCTGAGACTACAGGTTTAGAGTCAGAAATGGCTCGACTCATATCCTCACCGGCCACTTGGCATCTGTGACATCGTAGGAGAACTTACTCAGTGTCTCCGCCATTCAACTTCCTTGTCTGAAAAATGGGGATGAGCAGGGCCTTCTCACCGTCTTGTAGCAGTTCAGTGAGGAAAGCCTATAGCAAGAGTCCCAGGACATGCCAGGTCTGAAAATGTACTAGATACAGCTCCCATGCCTCATTTGTAGTTGCTTATAAATAGGTCTTATTTACTGCTGGTGATGTATTCTTAGCACATACTTTCATCTGTTCGTTTGAAAATGTACTTATTGAGGGCTCGCAGAAGCACAGTGAGAGCCGGCCCTGAAGACAGTTACATATTCACAGTCGATAACTGTTACGAAAGTGAATAAAAGACATTCTCTTTCGTTAATTGTATTGGCCTTAGACCTTCTCGAAGAAAAGTAGGTTTGGGAGCTAGGGACATAGGTGGAGAAATGTGAACTGCATTTTTGCGAAAGCTATAATAAATGCTTTACACCACTCTGGGGAAAAAAAATGCAAATAAGCACTTATTGGCTATGGACTATCTGGAATTTTATTTGAGGACATTAAGAATCTGTCCCCAAACATAGCAAACTAAGAAGCCACGCATTGCCTCAAGCACTGCTGGGTACTCGTGCATTCCCACTGTACGTTTTTAGGTTAGGAAAACAAAGGCCTGGACAACAGAGGGGACTTGCCCAGAGGCAGGTGTCCAGGTGAGTGCAGGGCGTCCCGCACACACATCCTTGCTTTTGCTCTAAGGTTTCCTCCTGACATGCACTAATCTCAAGATTGTGTCACTTCACGTGAGAAGCTGTTTCAAAACACAGTGGTCTCTCCGCAGGAGGACGAAGCACTCTGTGCCCATGTTACCACCTGTGAAGGACTGACTGACCCACCAGCTTGTGCCACTTCTTGCTCCCGCCATGGGACCTTCGGGGAGCGTGCTGAGCAGCGGACAGATGCAGGTGGTCCTGTGGGGCAGTTTGGCGGCTCTCGTCACTTTCTTCCTCATCAGTTTCCTCGTCTTTCTGTGCTCCAGTTGTGACAGGTGAGACCTCCTGTGTATCCGCCGGAACCTTGAAGTAACCCATTCCCTGTGCCCAGAAGACTCTTCGTAGGAAAAGCACGTTATAAACAGAATCCCGCTACACAGACATTGACAGAAACCCCTGTGTTTCTAAAGTTAACTAGCTTCTGTGCTGCAGAGCATCTCAGGACGTTTTTTGTATTCATCGAATGAAAATCCATGTTTGATTTTGCTCAGGAGCAACTGGGAGAGCCCTTGTATACGAAACTTCCCAAAATGAAATTTTGCTGTTCTTTTGAGCACATCGTTGTTAAAATTTATATTGTGTTTTCCTGTCGATGGACATTTGGAAATCTTAGTATGATGTGCATGAAAGATACTCTTTGCTGCCACTTGACAGTTACTGATTATAATTGCTATTACGTGATTTGAAAGGACTATTCAAGTTTTGTGATCTAGAACTGCAATTTCTTAAGAAACATTAATTTTCCTAGAAGAGAGATGAAATAATCATCTTGGTTGTTTTTAGAGTTATGCTTCTTCTCCCCTTCCATGTCTCCCTCATTTGGAATGTCTGTGCCCCCACCCCCCAAAATAAAAGCTCTTTGCTCAGAACCAAAGGTCTTTCTAACATGTTGGGAGTGATTTCCCAGGTGTTCAGACGCTGTTAGGATACTTTGCAGGAGCGCCTGGGTGGCTCAGTAAGTCAAGCATCCGACTTTGGCTCAGGTCATGATCTCGTGGTCCGTGAGTTCGAGCCCCATGTCAGGCTCTGCGCTGCCAGCTCAGAGCCTGGAGGCTGCTTCGGATTCTGTGTCTCCCTCTCTTTCTGCCTCTCCCCTGCTTGCTCTCTCTCTCTCGCTCTCTCAAAAATGAATAAATGTTAAAATTGTAAAATAAGAAGGATACATGCAGCCTCCTGGCAGATTGGTGCCGTGGGGCTGGAGCAAACCAGCCAGTCTACCTCCAAACCTTCCTCTCAGTAACTTCAGGAGAGACCCAACAAGGGTCATTTACAAATCTGACAGGACTTCCTACCCTGAAGTCTCTGTCAAGAAGAGGAAAGTCAGACTCTCCCAACCAAGTAGCCTTCCAGTCTCCTCCCAGTTTAGACCTGGAGCTCCACAGCTGGATCTGAGTCTGCTCAGGAAGGTGCAAAAATAGAGGCTGGTGGAGTTTGCTCCCCTGGACTAGGGAGGGCCTGCCTGTAATTATTTACACTCCCACTAGGCGTCACTGTTGCCTTGACAAATGTGGGACATGTATTCTCTAGTACGGATGGCTTTCCTTAGACTGTCCTGAGTAAAAATAAATTCTATTTTTATTCGATGGACTTTTCCATAGACTGGAAGTACATATGACTCATCCTGAGAGCATGTATCCTTCCCAACGTGCCAAAATTTGTATTTTCTTTCATTTTTTTCCCAGTCCCATTGCACTGGGTAGTCAACTCTGAGTTTGTCTGGATTTTCTTTTAAAAAAGGGAAAAAACAGGTAAAATTATTTCCAGCATTCTAGAGTCGAGACAAGGTTCTGCTCAGGAATGTGCCTCAGTCCTCTTGTGAACTTCTATTTTCTACTCTGGGAGAAAGAGAGCTAGAGAGGTGACGGGTCTCATGCTGTGACTTGACCCCCCTCAGATCCTGACGCCTGCAAAGGAGTGATGGAGTCACGGTCCAGCTTTTGCTTCTTTGGCAAAACAAACCAGGATCCTAAAAGAGAGATTTAAATGTGGACAAATATTCGGATAGCCAAGGGGAGCGTCTGTTTGATTTTAGACGGCACGTTTGACGTCACGGCAATGTTTTCTCTTCCATTTCAGAGAAAAGAAGCCGAGACAGCACAGCGGGGACCACGAGAACCTGATGAACGTGGTGAGCCCATATACACATGTCTGTGTGTGCTTTCGAACACTGGCCACTTATCTAAGTGTGTTCCCACAAGCTGGCAACCTGAGGGAAACCGAGGGAAGGAGCTCACCAGAGTTAACTGGCTGCCTAGAGTCCTCCCTCTGAAGGACTCTTACTCAGCATGGCTAGAGGCCTGTGCAATTAGCCGGGTTGGTTGGGAGAGTTTCAGAAATGGATGCAATCGTGCTGTTGCCGGAAGGATCCTGAGAGCACGCCAACCTACTGCAGGGAGCCCCTGCCCAGCTCCAGCCTAGTATTGGTTTGCTAGGGCTGCATAACAGAGGATCACAAACAGTGGGGCTTCAATACCAAATGTATTGTCTTGACGTTCTGGAGGCCAGAAATGGAGATCCAGGAATCAGTGGGGTTGGCTGGCTCTTCTGAGAGCCTGGAGGGTGAATCTGTTCCAGGCCTGTCTCCCAACTTCTGGGGGTTTGCCGCTCCGCGTGGTCTTCTCCCTGTGTCTCTCCATGTGGTCTTTCCTCTGCATGTCTCTGTCCAAGCTTCCTCGTTTGGTAAGGACTCCAATGTGACCTCATCTTATTGAGTTTCATCTGCAAGGACCCTGTTCCAAATAAGGTCACATTCCTAAGGTATCGGAGGTTAGGACTTCACCTCTGAAATTTGGGGAGTATCCAGTTCAACCAGTAACAGCTGGTCATGAAGCTAACCAAAAGGTAGGACCCCCGTCGGCCTCGATGTGGCCCGGCTGGGTTTCCACAGCTCTCACATGGGGTGCTGTCGAGCCACAAGGGGCTCTTAGACCCACCCTGGTGAGGAGCAGCCTGAGTGTCGGGGTCATGCCCTTACCTGGCTGAGCACTTCCAGCAGCTGGGGAGGGGGCCACCCCCTATTCGCAGGGCTGACTTCGTCGGTCTTGCTTGAGCCCCATGGCGGTGCTAAAACAGAGAAGGTGTCTCCGTTCCCTGACATAATTCCTTAAGATCAGGAAAAATCTGCCGTCGGGAAGAGGGTGTGAAATAGGCAGCCAGCAGACAGAGCTTACCCAGGAGCTGTCTCCGAGCCCAGTCACCGTCCTCCACCAAGGGCGTGCAAGGCTCTTGTATCCCAAGCAGGCTGGAGTTGTTGGGGCTTCTCTCCTCCGGGAGCCCCTGGGGTGTCCTTGCCTCCTCCTCTGCACGCACACCTCACCCGCTGCTGTTCTGCGTTCTCAGCTCTCCCTTTGCCCTCTTTCTTACCCCCATTCCAGTCTCTGGCTGTCAACCCCACTTCTCAGCTGTGCACAGCGCCCCCGTCCAGCACACAGAGCGCAGATCGCTGCTGTGGTGGCATCGAGAGGGTGGAGGGGTGCCTCGGTGGCTCAGTCGATTAAGCCTCCCACTCTTTTTTTTATAAATGTTTGTTTATTTTTGAGAGACAGAGTGCAAGCAGGGGAGGGGCAGAGAGAGAGACACACACACACACAGAATGTGAAGCAGACTCCAGGCTCTGAGCCGTCGGCACAGAACCCCATGCAGGGCTCAGACTCACGAATGGGAAGATCATGACCTGAGCTGAAGTCAGATGCTTAACCCACTGAGCCTCCCAGGTGCCCTGTGCAACTCTTGATTTAGGCTCAGGTCACGATTTCATGGTCTGTGAGTTTGAGCCCCATGTCGGGCTCTGCACTGACAGGGCAAAGCCTGCTTGGGATCCTCTCTATCCGCCCTCTGTCTGCCCTTCCCCAGCCCATGCACACATACACGTGTGCACCCTCTCTCTCTCTAAATAAATAACAAATGTTTTTTAAAAAGTTGGGGGAGATGGGGGGTTGCTTCTCCCACACGTAGGTCCCTGGTCCTGGCTTTCTTCACCACCCCCCATGCTCCTTGGTGCCGGTTGGGGCTAGAGGAAGGGCTTCTGTCTCTGTCCTCCTCCCAGATTCCTTCCCTGTGCTGCTACACCCCTGGTGGGGCCCAGGGAGCCCTCAGCAAGCCCCCCTGCCGTGTGGTTCTGATGCGTGCCCCAGCGTGAGAACTCCTGCTGCAGACCTTCAATGCCTGCGTGGCCCAGGGTCAGGGACGAGGTCGAAGGTAGTGGCACGGGGGATGAAAGGAAAACGCAGGCTGTTCCCGTGCCGTATCCTTAACTAATAACCGCGCAGCCTCTCTTCTACAAACGTGTGGGGGAGAGCACGCAAAAGCACGTGTTCACACGGGCCGTGGTACGTGAGCTCACACACACCCACCACAGCCTTCCACCCGGCTCTCTTTAAGAGCTTCTCTCTCAGCTGCTCGATCTTACTCAACTTGCAGATTCGCCACTTAGACCAAAGAAGCCCCCCAAGTCAGCCTCGCCTTCGCAGCCCACCCCTGATCCCAGCTCTTGTACATCCTTGCTCCCTCCTAAGCCCCAGATGGGCCACCACTAAAGCCTAGCCTGAAAAGATCCAGAGGCATGGGGGTGTCCTGAAGTTTGCTCCTTGTGCTACAGAGAGAGGGAGGCTCACTCCAGGCTCCTCTGGGGGCATTTTCTCATGGAAGCTGAGAGGAGAAGTGGTGGCTAGGACCCAGGTTATGCTGCTTCAGCAGCGATGGGTACTTATGCTGTGATGAGCCGACCTGGGAGCTTCCCCCCCTCACACCTGACTCCTGTCTGGGTGCAACCTTTCTGGGATATGAGAGCCTGCACCTTAAGCTCCTGGCGTCCTTACACGGTGACCCACCTCCTGGCACCCTTCACTCAGGAGCAGCGTGAAACTGAAACAGCGGACTCTCAGTTAAGGGTTCATGACATAGCATGAGCTATTTGCTTTATTATTATTATTATTATTATTATTAATCTGGTTCCCAGGAAGAAGTCAGAGAATTTGTGAGGCCAACTAGCCAAGCTTCTGGTGCTGTTTGTATCAGAATTTCCATGTGGAATCCTGGAACATAGTCCAAGTGTGGCCTCCTGGGTCATGCACACTGTATTCTGCAAGAAGGATTTGGGGACAGGTCACATTAGCAGTGATTCAGGCTGCTACATGGAACCAGTTGGGCATTTAAAGAAACATGTGCTTTCTGACTACTTGTTTATTCCATATAGTATCTCCGTATTCGAGCCCAGTAGAAAAAACCTTCAATGACTTTCTTCCCTCCAAGCATCCAGAATTTGTGAGAATGAGAAAGATTTGCAAACCTACTATTTAACATGATTGTTCTTGTGAACCTTAAAGCAGAGACTTGGCTGGTTATGAAAGTGTCAGAAATCAATTATAGTATCTGTCTTCGACCAGACTTAAGCCTCTTCCCTTCAGATGGCATATTTGTCTTGGTGTGGCATGCCTTTAAGAATAGCATTTTGTGGGTCGCCTGGGTGGTTCAGTCGGTTGAGCATCTGACTCTTGATTTCAGCTCAGGTCATAACAGGGTCATGGAATCAAACCCCACGCACATCAGGCCCCTCACTGAGTGTGGAGTCTGCTTAAGATTCTCTCTCTCCCTCTGCCCCTCTTCTCTGATCACATGCGCACATGTTCTGTCTAAAATAACATTTTTAAAATGTTTTTAATTTTTTTAATGTTTATTTCCTTTTGAGAAAGAGAGAACACAAGCAGGACAGGGGCAGAGAGAGGGAGACAAAGAATCCAAAGCAGGCTCCAGGATCTGAACTGTCAGCACAGAGCCCGACGTGGAGCTCAAACACGAACCGCGAGATCATGACCTGAGCCAAAGTCAGACGTTTATCCAACTGAGCCATGCAGGCGCCCCTAAAATTAAATTTTTTTAAAAAAAACAGCATTTTACAGAGCCTGTGGTATAAGGAAGGATGCGGCTGCTTTCTGCTGGGGTCAGTTCTGACCAGCACTGGGCCTTTTGGCCACCTTCTCACCTTAAGCTAAGGGGACTGATCCCTCATGACCTACCTGTAGCCCAGTTGAAGACCCCAGGTGGAAAGCTCTGTAAATGGTCTTGAAGATTCCCAGTGCCCCGAAGATTCTAGAACAATTCTGTCCAATAGAGCTTTCCACCGTGATGGAAGTGTTCTGTACCTGATCTGCAGTAACCACTAGCCACCCGTAGCTGATGAGCATTCAAAGTGTGACTAGCAATTCAATTTTGTTTAATTTCACTTAGTTTAAGTGGATTTGGGTTTTTGTTGCTGCGGTTTTAATTTTTAGAAAAAGCCATGGCCACTCTCCTCTGCCCGCAGTCTGATTGTTCATGTGGGATGTTTGTTTTGCAGCCTTCTGACAAGGAGATGTTCAGCCGCTCAATAACTAGCCTGGCCACAGATGCACCTGCCAGCAGTGAACAGAACGGAATACTCACCAATGGGGACAGTAAGTTATGCAAAAATACGAGCTTTCCATGCAGACCCCATCACATTTCAAAAAACGTAGCTCAAAAATTAGCAAATGTGTTCTTGCCCACTCTTGGTATTCTACCAGTTTTAGTGAATGTCCTCTCATTTGGATGAAAAGCTAGTATTTATTAATTGGTTTCTCTGTGCCATTGCTCTAAGATCTGTTTGTATACTAACTCATCCATACAACTACTATAAGATTACTGATATTAATATTCTCACTCCCTGTAAGATAGCTGTTGTTACTGTCCACAGCTTAGCGGTGAAGAAACCGCAGCACATTGCTGCTTCGACAGATCACCACAAACTTAGTGCCTTAGAACAACTGAAATGTATTAACTTACGGCTTTAAAGTACCAGCAGAAATGCACTTCTTCCTGGAGGCTCTAGGGGTGAATCTGTTCCCTTACCTGTTTCAGCTCCTAGAGGCTGCCTGCATTTCTTGATTCCTAGCCTTTCCCTCCATCTTTACACCTGTCCCCAACTCTCTTGCCCCACTCTGTCACTTAAAGGGACTCTTGGGGCGCCTGGGTGGCTCAGTTGGTTCAGCATCTGACTTCAGCTCAGGTCATGATCTCACGGCTCATGAGTTAGAGCCCTACATCAGGCTCTGTGCTGACAGCTCGGAACCCGCTTTAGATCCTCTCTCTCTCCCCTACTCTCTCTCAAAAATAAATAAACATTTAAAAAAAAAAAAAAGACTCTCATGATTACGTTGGGCCCACCTGGGTGACCCAGGCTACTCTCCTTCTCAGGGTCAGCTGATAGTTCACCTGTATCCTTAATTCCTCCCTGGCCACGTAGCATAACACACACATACACAGGTTCCAGAGGGTAGGACATGGACACCTTTTGGAGGCCATAATTCTGCCCGCCATGGAGAGGCTGATAATTTGCCTGAGATCACAGTCAGTGTGCTGACGATCTGTAATCTGAGTGCTGGGCACACCTCTGGATCCACTCTGCACACCACCTGTTGCACGCACGGAGTGCTGTCCCTGACAAAAATAGCAACTACACTTGCTTCACACTGTCCAGTTTACAAAGTGCTTTCACCTGAGGTAGGAGGTTGTCCTGTACCCCGTGTCCTGCTAAGGAAACTCGGGGGGGGGGGGGCAGTATCTACCCCAGAATCTGCAGACTCCAGTGCTTGTTCTCTGACCACCATGACACATGTCTGGGGCCAGAGGGCAGAAGTTCAACCCCTCTGTGATGAGTAAGTAAACCTAGGGTGGTACCTGCCGTTGTGTCAGACACTGTCCTGGGCTGCAGGGGTCTCAGAGAATCCCAGTCTAGTCCATAAAGGTTAAAACTCATAAGTTATAAACACACACATACGTACATATGTAAAGACTATATATCGTATATAAGAACTATATATTATATAAGGAGCATGTAAGATAAATGTATGAATATAAATATACATATTTTAGTACACATTTATTCGTATATACTTATACTTTTTATGCTTACACATGAAGAGTAGATAGTATATAAAGAACATATAATAGAGCAACAGTAATTTAATAACTTGTTCACTACAATGTAGGTATCAGAAGGGCGGGGCTGGCTTTGTTGATGTACTCCAACCATCTCTGGCACACAGTAGGCACTCAGAAAACATGACTGAATGGTTTCACACAGTAACATTTCTGTGCAAATCGAAGGATTTCACATTTGGATTTTCTAATTTGAGGTAGAAATGGTAGGGGGAAGGGCAGTGAGATGGAAGGAAGAGACACAGGCGTGCAGTCCCTTTGTTACACTGGTTTAGGGCACATTTTTGCCCCCTTGTTTCCATCGTGTCTGTCAAACAAAAGTGACCACTGAAAGGGAATGGTTTCCAGTTATTCCCTCCAAACGGGAGGAGGCCAGTAAGGCCAGGGAAGGTGGCCACCATACATGCCCCCCATTTTGGTGCCCAGCCACTCACCGTCTGGCTCCAGGGAATATCACTTTCTTCCTCTGGTCACGTTAGGCACTCTGCCTACCAGAGTCCCACCAATAAGCAATGAAAGTAACTGTGAACCAAATTAATAGCCAAGACAACTTATTAAATATTGTATTAGAAAGATGTAATAGCTGGTTTTAGTTTCAACTGTGGTTGAAATAAGAATATCAAGTAACAATCATACCATCTGTAATTTGCAGTTTAGAGTCCAATAAAAAGCACCTTGATTTAACCTAACCTTGCATTATCCAATTCACTGCAATAATTATTTAAAGAATTGTCTTTCCTCATTTTTAATACTTCTGCTGCCTTAGTTCTTTCAGAAGACAGTACTCTGACCTGCATGCAACATTATGAGGAAGTCCAGACCTCAGCTTCAGATCTGCTGGACTCCCAGGACAGCTCGGGGAAGCCAAAATGTCATCAGAGCCGGGAACTGCCCAGAATTCCTCCTGACAGCGCCGTGGACATGATGATCAACGCGAGAGCCGTGGATGGGGACCAGGGCCTGGGGACGGAAGGGCCATACGAAGTACTCAAGGATAGTTCCTCCCAAGAAAATATGGTGGAGGACTGCTTGTATGAAACTGTGAAAGAAATTAAGGAGGTGGCGGCAGCTGTGAACCCAGGGAAAGGCCATGGCAGCAGGTCAAAGTCAACTTCCGCTTTGAAAGAGCTTCCGGGGCCTCAAGCCCCCCAAGCAGACTTTGCTGAGTATGCCTCGGTGGACAGAAACAAAAAATGTCGACAGAGTGTTAATGCAGAGACTGTTCTTGGAAATTCATGCGATCTGGAAGAGGAAGCCCCACCACCTGTCCCCGTTAAACTTCTGGATGAGAATGAAAACCTTCAGGAGAAGAGAGAGAGCAAGACAGGAGACGAAGGAGCCACAGAGGGGACCAGTGAAACCAACAAGGTAGGCCCCCATGTTTGTGCTTCATGTGCTTTTGTCACGATTAGGAATCTAGCTGATCTTGGGGCTTTTACTGGCACATCATTCTGGGAAATACATATAAACACTTTCAGGTTCGTTGAATGATGAAAGCTGCTTCATCATTCTGTGTGTGGCTCGCCCCGCCCCCCCCCCCCCCTTCCAAATAATAAAATGCTAAAAACTCATGTTTGTAAAATATTTTCTCTTGGCCCCTTACTTGGATATTTTCCAGTTTTTACATCCTATCTAATTGGGGCTAAGTATTACTGTCTTCATTTTGAAGACCAGGAATTTAAATGGAAACTAGACTGTTTGCCCCGTGTTTAGCCTCTTCTGTTTGCTGCTGCCTCAAGCAGCATGGTGATCCCAGAAGTCAGAGCATAGGAACACACACAGAGGGAACAGACTCACAGTTGCCACTGGTTGTATGTGATTATATGCATACTTCTATATAAAATCAAGTAAAAGATTTTATTTTGTGACAATTTCAAAACAATAGCCAATAACTCTTAAGGTTAGATATTCAACAAAGCTCTCAAATGTATTAACAATCCCCGGGCCTTACCTGTTTCTGATAACTGGATGTATGAGCCACAATAACTTGAAATTCACATTTCCAGTTGTCAGTATCTCCTTGGGATTTAAC
Organism: Herpailurus yagouaroundi; assembly: GCF_014898765.1. Taxonomy (NCBI): domain Eukaryota; kingdom Metazoa; phylum Chordata; class Mammalia; order Carnivora; family Felidae; genus Herpailurus; species Herpailurus yagouaroundi. The sequence goes on from NW_024412406.1 coordinate 5,059,237, forward strand.
CAGGCCCAGTCTTCTTTAGTCAGCTATTATCTGATTTCTGTCCTCTCCACAGGAAAAAGCAAGGCTCTCATCTCAGGTTTTGGTGGGAAGGACAAATAGGGGTTAGTCAGTCAATACAGTTGTAGCCTTAAAAAAAACATCTGGAGTTTATGATCAAAATGTGAACCCTGGCTGTGGCTATATAGGTTATACCCAGTAAGTCATTCTTTGTGGTATTCTCTGAATGCGTTTCAACTTTTCATATTATCTGTGAAATCAGCTGTTGAGAGCCCCAATAAGAGTGTTCATGAACCTAGTGCTAAATGCAAAAGTGCAGTCTATTGTTTTGCCCTTCATATAACCACAGATAATGAAACTAATGTAAAGTCTATTATGCCTAAAAAAAAAAATTCAAGCTTTTTTTACTTATAAGCACTTGAAAGATAAGAAGGTCAATTGTCTAACCACTACCACTAAGCAGTTCTCCAGATATCCCATTAGAAATTGGAAATACCCATCTGGGAATCAATGGTAATACAAGAATGAATAACCCATCATCTTCATATAAACAATCTTAATTTTAAGCAACTCAGATAACTTGAAATAGTTAATATTCATTCATTTTTTTATTCACGCACAAGATTTTCGCAAGCACCTACTACGTGCCACATAATCTTCTAGGTGCTGAGAATCCACTAGTGAGCAAAACTTCTGAACAAAACTTCCTGCTCCAGTGGAGCTTACATTTTAGTGGGGAGAGACATAAATATGCACAAAACTAAAGTATATGGCACTTTAGAAGGCTTTAAAGTTTATAGGGAAAAATTAGAACAAAATAAGGAGGATTAGGAAAGTGGAGTGAGTACAATTATGAATCAAGTGGTCAGGGTATGCCTACTGTGAAGGTGGCATTTGAATAAAACGTTCAAGAAGGTGAGAGAATGAGTTGTATACATTTGGGGGAAGAGCGGAGGGAATGGCCAGTGTGAAGGGCCTGAGGCTGGAGCTCGTCCGGCCTGTCCAAGGGAGAGGAGTGGGACAGGTGTGGCTGGAGAGGAAAGGGTAGTAGAGAGAAAGGTAACTAGGGGCCCAATCCTGTGTGGCCTTTACTCATAATCTGAATAAAACAGGGGTCATTAGAAAGTCTTGAGAAGAAGGGATGACTCTTTGGATCTTTGGCAAAGATGCCCCTGACTGTACTGTCAGATTCAACTGTAAAGGGGAGGAGCAAGGAGGAACACCAGGTGGCCATTCTCACAGACCAGACAAGAGATGATGGTGGCTTAGAACAGGACAGAAGTAATGGGAGAAGCTAAGCTGGAGCCAAGAGATTGGTTGGTGGACCAGATGTGTGATGAAAGAAAGAAAAGATAATGATGAGTCCCAGGTTTGGCCTGAGCCACTACCAAGATGGAGTCACCATTCACTGAAATGGAGAGGGCTGCAGGCAGGCAGGTTTTTGGAGAAGATTGCGTATTCGGTGCTGGACATATTTCGTTTGAGATACCTACTGGATGTCTGAGTAGAAACAGCAGAGAGCAGCTGGATGGATGAGGAGGTTTAGGAGAAAAGGTCTGGGTTGGATTTGTACACTTGGAAGTCATCAGCAGAAATTTTTTCTTACAGCCATGACATTGCTTTAAGGGGGGAATGAGGTCACTGATTGAGTGTAAATGACAACTAGAAGAGTTCCCAGAGCGCAGGTCTAGGAAAGAAAAGGAACGAGCAGAGGACACCTAAATAGGAAAGAAAAACAGGAAAGTTCAGTGTCCTGGAAGCCACGTGAAGAAGGTTCAGGGACAGGGAAGTGGCCACTGTGGCAAATGCAGTGACGGGTCAGGAATGATGAGGGCTGAGGATTGACAGTCACGTTAGTCACATGGTGGACATTGGTGTCCTGGAGTGTCAGAGGCAGAAACTTGACTGAAATGGTTTAGAGAGAGAAAAGGAAGAGAAAAATTATTTGAGCAACTTTTTTAGACAAGTCTTTTAAGAGCTTTTTCTATAAAGGGATGAGGCCATAGATGGAACTGGAAGAAGGGTTGGTTTGTTTTGTTTTCAGAGTCAGAGAAATAACAGTATGGTTTCACGTGGGTGGGAATGATTTCACAGTGAGGGAAAAGCTGATGATATAAACTGAATGGGAGACTTGCTGGAGTGAATGTTCATGAGTAGATGTGAGGGGGCAGGATCTCCTGTATAAGAGGAGGGGATCACCTTTAAGAGGGGCTTGAAGAGTTCTTTGGTGACAGGGAGGAAGGACAATTCGTGAATGCAGAGATGGGGCTGGGGTAGGGTATAAGTTCCTAGAAATTTCTGATTTCTTCAGTTTTCTCCAGGTCACCGGGTAAGAGTGAGGATGGGGGAGGAGGTATTGGGGCCTGGGGAGGGAGGGGAAGGTGGGAAGTAAACAGCCGAGCAGGGACCGGGTATACTGGCAAGGGTGGTCCAACACAGAGCAGTGCTAAGAACCCACCTGAAGGTTGAATTCACCAGTGACCAGGAAGGGCATTGGGTATTTAATACTACTGGGTAATGGAAAACATCGTACAATAGATACAAGAGGGGGAGAGGGGTAGAAGGAGAGAGAGAATCTCAAGCAGGCTCCACAGTCAGCATGGAGCCTGACATGTGACTTGATCCCACGATCCTGGGATCATGACCTGCGCCGAAATCAAGAGTCAGATGCTCAACCGACTGAGCCACCCAGGCGCCCCAACACAATAGATTTTTTACAAGTGTTTATAAGTGTTAGTTGCTTGACAGCATTTCTTTTATTAGTGTTTCTTCTTTTAATGTTTATTTTTGAGAGACAGAGACAGAGTGCAAGCGGGGGAGGGCTGAGCTGTCATCACAGAGCCCAATGCAGGGTTCCAACTCAAACCGTGAGATCATGACCTGAGCCCAAGTCGGATACTTAACTGACGGAGCCACCCAGGCACCCCTTGACATAATTTCTTTGTAGAAAATAATATCTTCCCTCAAAATCATTTGAAAACATTTTTATAGATGTGTCAAAACAAATGCAAAAGAAAGGCTGGATTATTGACTTCAAACTATATCTTCCCTTGGTCTGTGTTTGTTTTAACAGAGATTTAGTGCATTGTCGTACAAGTCCCGGGAAGAGGACCCAACTCTCACAGAAGAAGAGGTGAGTTTTGTTGCTTTTTAAATAACCAGAAAACTTTAAAGAATAGAGCGTTTCTCCCTGAGTAAATACACTGTTATGCTACTCTTCTCTGAAAAAGCTGAAATACTCTTAAGCATATGTGTGGAGGCCAGGATTTGGGAATGTTGGCTTTATAGTGGCTCAAGTGACTGGCAGATGGTAGGAGAAAAAGGAAGACAGGATGAACAGGTCATCTAAGTGAAAGAAACAGAGTAGGAAAGAAGGAACAGAAAAAAAAGATAGGAAGAGGAGGGGAGAAAATAGAATGACAAGAGAGACATTTAAGTGCGAGAGCTTTAGTGAGCAGTCAGGAAGGAAGTCCACCTTCGAAGGCACTTAATCATGGGTTGGAAAACACAGGAAACTGGAACAGGTGGGTGTAAGGAATTTAATCCAGCCTGGGAAGTGGAGGGGGAAGGTTTTAATGAGGAATATGGAGGCAGAGAGCAGGTAACTAACTCCGGGAAGTACAATTCCAGGCTGCAGCAACAGTCAGACATAGCAGCCAACAAGAAAGCACCGTCTTCTTCCAAGTACCTGGGCTAAATATTCACCAGCTAAACTTTTCAGTGAAGCGTCAAAATCGTATAAGCCGGTATATATGTTATTATATCAAGCTAGGCTCAGAGAGCTGAACACCTCAATTTATCTGGCTGTATATAGCTTCTATCTGGAATTCCTAGCATGGTAAATTTTGTGCATGTAGGAAAATGACATACATATGCAGGGACATCCCCTCACATCATAGGACTTTGTGTAGAGTATTAAAAAATGAAATAGACTACAATCCCACATTGGGAGTTCAAAGAGCAGAGAGCTTCCCATAGGCAATGTTGCCCACGTGCTTCTGTGTTTCTTGCCCCAGGGAAAGGACCTGCGATCTAGCCACCTGTTCATATGAGCCAAAATCCTGGGCATCATCCATGACACCCCCATTTCCTCTATGTCCTCAGACTCAGGCAGTAGCAGATCCCCTGAATTCTACCTCCAAAGGGTTTCCTTCACATGCTGCTCTGTCCGTGTCCACTGTGCCCGCCCCTCACCAGCCTGGTGGCGCCTTCACCTTCTTCTAGCAGTCTTTTGTCCCCACTGCACCAGGGCCATCCCACTTGGGACCAAAAAGAAGAATATATGAGAGATCTGGAAACAAATCCTTTAAAATAAAGTTGAGACTATGTAAAAATTTAAATTACTTTTCTTCTAATCTTACATTGTTTGTGGTTTGGGAAAATAGGACCTAGTTATACTGATGAATTTTTAACGTAGATTAAAGAACGGTGATTCACATGTATTCATTTCAGGAAGCTGCTTTACAAAAAAGAATTATGGAAGTCACTTATTTTTGTATTTTTGTACTATAGTGTTAGCCAGTCCAGACAGACACTGAGACATGAGTTTTAAGTACAGTTATCCCAATTTAACAGAATGATGGGAAAGGGTTGGTTATAGGAAGAGAAATGGGGGAAAGGAAGAGGGTAATTTATACGAACATAATAACAATTTGCAGCCTAAATAATAAAGATGAGAGATTTAAAAGAGAAGAATTGTAGGGGCGCCTGGGTGGCTCAGTCGGTTAAGCGTCCGACTTCGGCTCAGGTCATGATCTCACGGTCCGTGAGTTCAAGCCCCGCATCAGGCTCTGTGCTAACAGCTCAGAGCCTGGTTCAGATTCTGTGTCTCCCTCTCTCTCTGACCCTCCCCCATTCATACCCTGTCTCTCTCTCTCTCTCAAAAATAAATAAATGTTAAAAAAAAATTTTAAAGAGGAAACTTGTGACACTAAATAGCAGCAGGGCTTGAAAGGAACCTGTATACGAAATGGAAATCATAGTCCTAGAAGGTAGATATCCGAACATCAGAAGACTTGTAAATGTTAACACTTATGAAAGATTCTCAACATTCTCTGCACACTAGGCTCGTGCCCAGAGACAATATTAAGTTGCAAGTTAATGAAAGAGCCTTTAACTTTTTAAAAAAGAGTGTAAAGGCCAAGAAAACCCAAGTAATTGCAAAGAGCGGAGCATTAATGGCAGGCATCGTGGGGAGGAAAGTTGAGGAGAGAAGCTGCAGTGTGCCCCCCCTCATCGGTACAGGGCAGGAAATGGTGTGTTTGTCCTCCTCAGTGTTGCCCCTGAGGGCACAGAGTGCATTTCTACTTTGCTGGCACCCCTCTTCACTGTCATCCATGATTCACCCTTTATAATCTGTCCACCCTTTATAATCCATGTCCACCCTTTATAATTTTTGGCTTGGACGACCTTTTAGATAATAAGTTCCATATGTTTGCACCTCACTGTGAAAAGCAGGTGATTTATTCTTCCTAATTTCAAAGAAATTATCATTCTTCATTTCAAGAGTAATTTTCCATTCAGATCTCTAAGGTGAGAACGTTAATTTACTATTCACTAGACAGGTCAGACCAGCATGGCAGAATTTCCCAAAGATGATTCCTCTGGTTTTAAATCTTTGGATTGTCAAGGCCTGGCAAAACAGAGCCACCAGCCTGTAGTGAAAAGTTCTCATGCAAATGACCAGTTAACATGCGGCAGGCCTGTCTTAAGAAGCTTTTGAGGCCAGCTGGAAACTTCATCCACAGTATGTAAGATATGTGAAAGCAAGGAAATATCTCTCCGCACTTGGGAAGCCAAGCATCTGTCAGGAGGCATGTTCATTTATTTCCTGGGTGTTTGAATAAATCAATCATTATGGCCAATGAAGGTAATGAAGGATATTTCTACTTATTTCCAGCCGTGGTTTCTAACAATAATACCCCCCCTACACACACACACACACACACATACACACAAATGTCTCTTAATCAGTGTGTTTAATCTATCATTACCAAAGAAAATTAAATCCCTCTTGATAGTAGAGGTTATATGCAGTATGTTAATGAGACTGAGTAGGGGTGTCCGGAAAATAGCCCACCCTTTCAGTAGGAAAGAGGGCCCTGTAAGTGAATTGTCCCCAAATTTCATTTCTGGGTTGGCTGGTTGCAAGTAAGAATGGATTTTTCCCACTGGAGAAAACTTATCCCCATCTGTAAATGTCTATTTAACCAGTAATATGCAATGAAGTTGAAAATTAATGGAAAATGAGGCTTTTACAGGTAGAAGTAGATTGCCAGCCAGACTCCAGGAGCTACTTTTCAGACCACTTCGATGCAGAAAGAGTGAACCAAACGGTCTAATTCGGGGGTTCTCACACTTTAGTGGGCATCAAAATCAGCACAGAGTGCTGGGCCCCGTCCCCAGAGTTTCTGATTCAGTGCTTCTAGGATGGGACCCAGATCCTGCTGCTGCCATTTCGAAGCCTGCCTTTTGAGAACCATTCATCTAACATCTGTCTTCTTCCTTTTTCCTTAAAGCAGTAGAGCTTTTTTTTTTTTTCCCCAGGTGAAATATTCTGATGTAGAAATCGAGTAAAACATGATACTGTAGTCAGGTCCTGGGGGCCTCATTCTGCCTGCTCTTCTCCTTCCCGAAGACCCAGAGAGAACCTGGTTGTCATGGGGTTATGTTCATAGGACTGGTCTACTTACAAAGTTGAACATATATAATTGTTCTCTAGTAATGTACTTCAGGATTAGCACATGAAGAACCCACTTCTGGGTATATAGCTGAAGGAGATGAAATCACTGTGTTGAAGACGTTCTTAGCAGCATTATTCACCATAGTCAAGACATGGAAACAACCTAAGTATCCATCAACTGATGAATGGATAAAGAAAATGTGAGATACATATCCACGTGTATACATTTTAAATATATACATATACATATACATATATATAATGTGTGTATACACACATGTACATACACACACAGTGGAATATTATTCAGTCGTGAAAGAGATTTTACCTTTTGTGACAACTTGGATAGACCTTGAGAACATTATGCAAGTGAAATAAGTCAGAGAAACCCAAATACTATATGTTCTACATAGATGTGGAATCTAAAAAAGCCAAACTCTTAGAAATAGCAAGTAGAATGGTGGTTGCCAGGGGCTGGGGAGTAGGGGAAAGGGGAGGTGTTGGTCACAGGGTACAAACTCCCAGCTGTAAGCTGAGTAAGTTCCAGGGATCTGATACAGAGCATGGTGACTATAATTAACAGTGGTATACTATCATACTTGAAAGTTGAAAAGTAGGTCTTAATTGTTTTCACCACATACAGACACACACACACACACACACACACGCATAGTGGTAACAAAGGAGTTAACTAAGCTTTGTAGTAATCATTTCACAGTATATATGTGTATCAAATTACCATGTTGTACACCTTAAGCTTACATATGCTATGTGTCAATAATATCTCACTAAAGCTGGGGAGAATTAGCAAAAAAAAAAATCTTAAAGGGGCATACACATGCCTATAGTGCTAAATATCTAGCTTGTCACTGTAAAGGGGGAGAAAGAAGTCAAACTTGAGGCTTATTTATTTAATTCACCCTTTGTTTTCTAGATCTCAGCCATGTATTCATCAGTAAATAAACCTGGGCAGTCAGGGAATAAATCGGGACAGTCGCTTAAAGCTCCAGAGTCCACCTACACCTCCATCCAAAGCGCCGCTCAGAGATCCCCCTCTTCCTGTAACGATCTCTACGCGACTGTTAAAGACTTCGAGAAAACGCCAAACAGCGGTAGCATGCTTCCAGCAGCAGTGAGACCCAGTGAGGAACCCGAGCCCGATTATGAAGCAATACAGGCTCTAAACAGAGAGGAAGAAAAGGCCACCCCAGAGACCAATGGCCACCACGGCCTTCTCCCGAAGGAGAATGACTATGAGAGCATTGGGGACTTGCAGCAGTGCAGAGACATCACCAGGCTCTAGCAGCCCCGAAGACAACCCCAGATGCCGTGTGCTCAGCCGCCTGGAGGGCTCAGCCGCCTGGGGGGCACTCCTGCGGGAAACAAGAAGCTCTGTCAACCCACACTCTGCATGCTGCTCCGGTAACCTGAAGACGATTGAAAACGTGGAGACTGTTTAGCAGGGTCGGAAACAGTGAGGTACGTACCGAGTGCACCCGAGTGCGTCCCTGCCTGCAGGGGGCACTCGCACGCCCAAGCACATCTCTTTCATGCACCCTCGCCCTCTGGAAAGGTCCCAGCTGTCGGTGGTTTCATCCTATTCGTGAGGAAAGCCAAGATGAAAGGAAGAACTGCGTTCATCAAGAACCACGACCCCACCTGCCTAAAATACTGCCATTCAGAAGAGCCAGGTTTTTCTTCCTTTCTTTTTTTTTTTCCTGTCTGCCCCTAATATTTCTTCCCCGTGAAATCTTCCGATTTCTAATGGTTCATTCCGAGAAAATTCTCTCCCGAGGCTTGGCCCTTGCCTTCCACTTGGGGATTTTAAGATGGTAAGAAACTGTGGTTGCTGGTTCCTGTCAGCTCACAGGCCTCTTCCAAGAGCCGCACTTGGAAAAACGACCACTGCAGGTGGACAGGACCGGGGCTGCCTCTTAGGTTTAGGTCTTCATTCCTTCTGATTTAGGCACTCCACATCGGCAGCCTCTCCCAAAGTACTTGAAGTCATTTTTAGATGCTTTATTTTATTTTTCTAGTCAAAGCGTGCCCGCCCCCCCCCCCCCCCAGTATTTGAAACTCTTCAGAGCCTTTTCAGTATTTTCAATGAACATTGTGGTACTTCTATACTTGTTTTAGCCCAGAGCTCATTTCTCTGAAACAGAGAGCCTTAATCTCCATGTTGGGACACACCACATATTTGGACGGCAGCCATGGCATCCGTCTCTGAAGGGCTGCGGACTTGAATGTGTATTTCTGATGCTCTCTGCTGCCACACTAACAGTGTGAGATTTCATAAGTTAACTGCTACCCTAAGGTAATCTAAAATTAAAATGTAAACATTTATTTTTGTTATATAAATTTATAAGATGTTTTATGTTTAACGCCTAATTTCTAGAAAGTGCCAGAAAAAAAAAATGTATATTAACTATTTTGATTTTGTGTACAATGATTTATACTCTCATTTTGAAAAGACACCATAAAGCACATAAGCTAGGTAACTACACGTAGCTGTTATCTTTTTTCTAATCAAGTGTTTAAAATACTGAAGGTTTTTTCAAGACTTAACTTTTCAAATGGTACTTGGAGCTCCTGGTCAAAGTCATCTGGCTCACTAGAGAAATCAGAATAAACACAAAGGATCATTTTCAGTGAGTTCAGTGGGCAATACTGAAATATTTGAAATGGTCAAAAACAATGGAAAGAACAAAATATGACTAGGGATGTCTGCATTATTAACCTCATGAAGGTATTTATAATTCCATTAAGATTCAGATACGTGTTTAAGAAAACAGTGATGGTTTCTGCAAGCCAGTCCTTGCAAATGCAAATTGCCTATTGGGGTTTTTTTTCCCCTTCATTTTACAAAAATCAGTGGCTGAAATAACTCTGATTAAGAGCTCAGCCTGGTTTGAATTTAATCATCTCTTGAGACTTTATAAGGCCAACATTGGGAAACTTGTTCACTTTTCATTTTAAAAGGAACCTGCTATTATACAGTGTGGCTACAGAAAGGGACCTTTTCCTACACTGACAAAGGGGGGAAAAAAGAGGCAGTTATTCAATGCTGCTGTGACATGTCTGGCTTTTCAGGTTGAATACTCTTGCTGTTTTCACTCATTATGACAAAGGATGCCGTTCGGAGGATGAGGCATCTTGCAAATGGTAGGGACCAGCTCACAGGCGTGTTTTTTTCCCATCCCTTGCATTCATGGCTTGATTTTGTGACTGTTCTGTGATACATTTCTGAAAATTGTGAAGTGAGCTTTGTTGGGGTAAACCGGTCGGTTGTCATTATGTTTCAGTCATCCTGGTCTTTCCCATGAAGACCTCTCGAGCCTAAGCACAATCATCATTGACTAGAAGATAAGGGCAGAAATACCCTTGGATTGGGGGGAAAGTTCATCAGGAAGGTGCCACAAGTGGGCCTTGTTCTCTGAATTCGTATCTTTCATGAGCACTGTTTTGCCTGGTGATTTTCATTGCTTACTTGGTATTAATGAGTTTGACCCAACAATCTCTACATCCTGGGGTTCCTTTAGCACTTGGTGACGGCCTTGTCACATCGCATACCTAGTATTGTGCATGCTGCAGTAATGTCCTTTATGAGCGCTTGACCACTCCAAAGTTTTACTGTATTTCATAATGTCTTTACTTATTGCCAGGGAGGTGAGAATGACCTCTAAAGTGTAAAATCATTTCCAGAGAGGAAAGTTCTTTATAAATAGTCCTATCATCTTGAAATTTCATTATCAGAATTTCCCCCAGAAGCTCTGAAATAAAGGCTATGCAATATAGCCATAAAATATGCACTGAACTCTCTCTTGATTTGAGAATCTGTGCTAAGAATAAGTTGTGATTTGAAGTATTATAAGTATATTTTAAAAGAAACTAGAAGGCCCTCCGGCATAAATGCTAAAAGAAGTAATAGCACAATCCATGAGGGGTGGGGGGCAGGGAGAAGCGGAGTAAACTTTGGGAGCAGGCTTGCTGTTTAGACCATTGGGTACCTCACTGAACTACAGTATTGATGTATCCTCATGGTTTTGACCTTAAAGTACAGTATTTCATAAATTTTGTCACTTTTACTTTATTCATTGAAAATCTGTGCTAGTCTTTGAGTTGGACAAAAGCCTATGGCTTCTTTAAAAAAGTTTCATGTTCAGCTAAATGTTACAGTTTAAATCTGTGAAAGGTAGTTATGAAAAGTTTTTACAGTATTTTTAAAATTCAACTTTGACATCCACATTATGCATTGTTATAACTTACGTTATGTGAAATTACACAAATAAACTAAGTTTTAGGAAGTGTTTTTTGTCCTGTAAGTCAGAATTGTAAATTCATCTTGCCTAAAGGCAGGATCTTTGTTTTTAGTCAGATATTTTGAAAGTTTAGAAGAATTTTTATGCTGTTTTTACTATTTCTCAAATGCAGTCAGCAGGAAACTATGACCTATTTTACGTGAAATGTTTAAGGAAGTTTTAAATTCTAGAAGAAAGTAATTTTTGCAAATATGTGGGCCACATACATTTTCTTTCCTGTCCACTAAATTATGTCATTAGGTTTATTAAAGCTTTTGAAGGTACTGCTGTCTTTTGTGGAAGAAGGCTAATTACTGATGTATCTGCCCTCAAAATCCAAGAGTTAATTCTAATTAAGTGCTAACAAGAGGTAGCCACCACAAAGAACTAAAATTTAACCTCAGGCTGTCACTGTATCTATTTCTCGTATTTGACTTCCGTTTTCTTAATTAGAGCATTTATTTACTTTAACCAGTAACACACTGTGTGTATACATGTACATATACTATACATACATACCTATACATATTTACACACACACACACACACACACACACACACATATATATAAAGATGTCTTTGGAATGTCTCCCCTACTAGTGTGATGACTATTGTCATAAAAGCAAAATAGAAAAAAGCTACCCAATAGTTTTCACTCAGTAATTACAAGAAAGCCTTCCTAGGTTGCCCTCATACCATTTTTCTTATTAATAAGTTCAGGTTTTAAGTTGTGTCCATAATTCTCTTCGTTGAAACCCAGTGGTGTTTTAAAATAGTTTTGTCTTGGTTTTTTTTTTTTTAAATGTGTGTGGCTCCTTGCATATTCAGCATGACAGGAGAAAATGTAAATAGGCGTCCTTCTCAGTGTTCTCAGTGTTGAGAAGAGATTCGGCCGAAAGCAACAAGAGCCATGTGAGCCAGGACAGAGCCACAGGGAGGTGACCCCCCCCCCACCTGGTAGCAGAAGCAGAGGCCCATTATCACATGGCTGCATTTTATTTCATTTTCCTTTGAAGGCCGTGTGAGTTTACCGCAGAACCAGCGAGCGGTGATGTAGCATGATGTGCAGAAAACCGCTCTGAGATGTTCTGAGAGGCGGCTCTCATCCCAGAGCTTCAGTTCAAGACTGAGTTAGGATTTTGTAAATGAGTAAATGACATTTTTTTTTCCAGTGCTCCTTGTACTAGTTAATACTGAGTCCGTGTGATCTAGTGATGCCATTCTTCCAAAAGTGTCGGCGTCCGGTACCCGGCCAGCTTCGTGGTGGCCCTGGAAGCACACCTGTACTGACGGCTCTTTCCTGGAAATCCTGACAGGCTTACTGTCCTGTGTAACGGGAGAAGCTCGAGTGTATCGTTTGGTGTAAGTGATGTGAAAAATAGGAACGTGTGTCTATAATCTCAGATACGCCTTCTTTTTGCAGTGAAATCTATACGCCTCGTCCTGTAGTAGTGCTCTGTGTGCTGTACCTTTTTGTAAACACGGTATTCTTGACAGTGGCATTGGACAAGTTCAACGCACCTAGAAAGCGTCTGACGTAGAGAGACCAGTCCAGAAACCGTGATAGACTAGTCTTCATCTGGAATTATGAAAGTAAATTTTAAAAACCGTGGCCCAGAAGAGAACAAATATTCATAAGTGGGTTTTTTTCCTATTGCTCATTTTTAGGTCTGTTTACGTCCAGTCTCTGGTATTTATAAAGTAGTCATTGTTTTTCCAGGTTCTTCTTTATTTCAGTTTTTCTTAATGCCGGATGAAATGAGAAATGTTGTAACTTTTATTAAAAAGGAAACTCTTTTAAGCATTCCATTTGGCAATCGTTTCTCTTAATGCAGTCAAATTAGATTTTTCTTTGCTCACCACTTATATACCGTGGGTATTTTTTAAAAATATATTATGCTCTGGTTGTCTTAGATCACCTTCTGTAATGGATGATAAAGGCTGGTAATGGTCATTCCTCAAACTTCTGTGTATGAAATTGGCAACGGTTTCATTGTTGTTACCTTTTAAATATCCTGTTTTATTAATGCACCTCAAGTTTTCAGGGGAAGTTTGAAAGCTAAACAAATAGGAATTTGCATTTCACTGTCCATGCATTTTTTCCTCATAAAAATAGTTTCTCAGAAGAAAGCGACATACTGTCCCATAGGTGGTCCTGATCAGTTTCAAAGTGCTCCTCTGACTCAAAAATAATTCATGACAATGGCGTTTTGACTCATTGTCTCAAAAGGTCTTTATAATGGTCAAATTGTCTAATTCACAAGAGAGTGGAAAAAGTTGTTTCTGATACTGGGCATTTTTAAACCTTAGTTTTAAGTCTGAAAATATCTCACTGGCTTTAACATCTTCCAATTTTTCCCCTCCACTGCTCTAGTCTTTTTAAGGAGCAAGTCTAAAGAACGGGGACACAAAGCCACTATTTCTTCCGATCTTACCTCGGCTCCTTCCGCACAGGTGACCTTCTGTCACTTTGCACAGCACCACACCTGTTCCCCCTCCCCACCCTGGCTGCTCTCTGCTATTCATAGGCCATTCCAACACATCTTTTGCAAAATGGACACACTCCTCAGATCACGGATCCTGCCCGCCAGCATGGAACCATTCCCTGCCACTGTCCGGTGGGCGGACAGCTCTGCCCGACTCACATGTTCCTATGTCCCAGGTTGCCGAGATAAGATCATGGGTCCACCTGGGGAAGCAGATGCTGGGGGGTACGGTCATGAGCTTTGCTAAACCATGTTCATACCTGCCCACATTTTTCATGAGAATGGTTGGCACTACAGGGCCGTGGAAAAGAACTTTAAAAAATTCTCCAGAATCAGGGTCACAACTGCAGGAAAATCAGCACCGTGCTCTAACTGGGTAAGCTCACTGTCCCTCATAAGGCCTTAGACTGCCTGTGTCTCCTAAGTTCCAGTGGAGTTAAATCCTTGGAATAACAGACCTATAACTTGACCGTAAAGTAGGAGGATGCTGAGCCTTTCAAGGAAAAACACCCCTTTCTTATAAGACTTAATCACTTATAAAGTAAGCTGAGTGTAATATTTTTTAGCCAAAGAGCCGTTTACGCCCTCCCTCGGGAGACAGTGCTTATGGATTCTGGTAGTTATAAGTAGTTTGGTCTGCTTTGCCAGGCTTCAAGGACACAAGAATCGTCAAGCATCTCACCGGGGAGCTACCAGATATTGAGAATAACTTGGCCATTTGTAGACAAACTGATGTTTGAAGTGAGAAACCAGATCCCTTTTAAGCACTCACTTTCCACACAGCTAAGGATCCAGGATGTGTTTGGGGTTTTTTTTGTTTTTTTTGTTTTTTAACTTCACTCTAAGTTGTCATAGTTAATTATTTGGATGGGTATTCCAGAGTGTAATTTCCACCACCGCCCCCCCCCCCCCACCAAGTTAAAAGAACGGATATTCTCTTTACACATTTAATTTTTAAAAGTTCACCTAGTATACCAGTTAGGCACCCATGCTAGGACGGTTAAGACTAAAAGGGAGACCAGTCTTAGCCCCTGGAGCCTCAGGGGTTGTCTTATACCTCAGAACTGTCTTATTACAATGTCTGGTTTTGTTTTGTTTTTTAACTTAGCAGTTGGAAATCATGAGTTTAAAACAAACTTTCTTTTTCCCTTTTTAAGCAGAAGAAGCAGAAAAACACTTTTAACTTGAACTTCCCATTTAGGTAGTCAAGGCTTCCCTGAAAGACAGCAGTCAGTGTCCTTCCCCAGGTAAAGAGGCAAGAACCAAAAGCCCAAGTCTATCTCTGAAGATTCCTTTTTAGGTATTTTTAATGTAAAACCCACACATGAATCTGACATGATGTTTCTGACCTGTCCCGTAAGCCTGCTTGCCTTTTTTTTTTTTTTTTTTTGCATTTTTTTTTTTATGATAGGCTTTCTTGTTTTTCCTGGAGCCACACTAAGACCATTCCGACAGGCTCCTCCGTGACTGACTACTGGTGTCCTGGACGTGTGGCCACACCATTAGCAGGGCTTGCCTCTTAGGGAAAAGCATGTGCAAAGTGTCAGACAAGCTGAATTTTATGTTCAAGTCAACAAGCGTTTATGCCTCAGGTTTTGACATTTAAAAAATATTTTTCTGAGGAGCAACTACCTATTTGATACGGGGGGGCCTGGGGAGCAGGAAAAAAATCTGAACTAAGCGACGTGGGCAAGACTTCCCACTCCTCACGTCTCAGTTTGTGTCTCTGGAAAACAGATTATCCCAGCTCCCTGTCTACCACCCTGAGTAGCCTAAGGAGCAAACCATAGTGTGTAGAAGTGAGAAAGATGACCTCAAAGATTTTGATCATTTTTAGACATTTTCTTCTTTGTAAACTCAGGAATAAGCCTGGTTTGTGGGTAGCATCATATGGCTACCAAAGCTACAGTTTTAGGCAACCAGATACATCCTTTCAAATGTGTTTCATTTAAAAACCTAACTTGGTGGTAAAACTGGGAAAAGAAACTCCTCATAATAATAATAATTTTTAAAAAGCCCAACAAAAAGACTTCAGTAAAAGAGTGTGGTATCAGTCTGTCATTTGCCCCAGAGTGCTTGTTTCCTACCTACAGTAGTTCAGCAATTTTTATGGGAGAAAAAAATGCACACTTCTTGGAAAAGTGAATTGAGGGTTTGAATTAAATTCTAAGAGACGACAATTTAAAGAGAAACATTGGATTCAGAGATGAGCTCACAGCTCTGTGATCCCTGTTTCAGCATTGACTTTACTGTGTGACCTTGAACAAATTAACTACTCTGTGCCTCGGTTTCTCCATGTGCAAAATGGGGATAATGATACCAACCATTGCCTACCTCATGGGGATGTTATGGGGACAAATGAGATAATATAAATACAAATGCTTTGATCTCTGGAAGAAAGGTGCTATATAAATTACAGTTATATTGTTTTTAATGATCCAATTGTTATGTTTAGAGTTTAAATAATAGCAATACTATTAGTCATGTTAAGAATAAGTTTCAACTCAGTGCATAATTACAATTCTCTTCTGTGGCCAAATCTTGATCATTCATCCAGTAATGGTACCTAAGGAACTGAAATGGGTATTTGATTTCTGTGTGTTTCTGCCTGTAGTGTTTCTATTCTGAATGTTCCCAAAAGGCTGGAGTTTAACTTGTAATACCTTATAGTTTACATGTAATGAACCTTATTCAAGCTGTGTATAAAAGTATAATTACATGTAAATAGCAGGTACATTGTAATTAAAGGCACTTATCAAATTGTCTTTGTTCTTTTTAAATTGCAATAAAAGTCAGTTTTATATAAAAGCTTGTTAAAACTCATTTGGTATTGTGGGAAGGTCAGGAATGCTAGTTTATATGCCTCCGTGCATAACCAGGGTTTGGGGATTTTAGCAATCGGTTCACTAAGTGAAAGGAAAGACAATGACCAGGCTACAGAGCGTAGCGGTTAGAATCGCAAACTGCAGAAAAGGAGTCTGAGTCCCAGCTCTATGATGACTTTGAAGAAGCTGTTGGGCTTTTCCTTGCCCTTGTTTCCACATAAAAAGTGAGGGACGGTAATTCAGAACCTACTAACAGGGTTGTCTTGGAGATTAAATGTGGTATTGAGCATGGTACCCTGCAAACGCTAAATGCTCTGTAAATGCAAACAGACCATCTTCACAAGCCTGGGAAAATTGTGACGACCTCTACCCACACTGCCAGCCACTCTGGTGAAGAAATGCAACCTGAGAGCAAATAGTGCCCAGGCCATCAGGAAAACCCACCTGCTTGGTGGCTGAGGGTGGTCTAACCCCAGCAGGAATCTCAGAGCAAACAGCTTTTAAATCAGCGACCTGGCTGCCCCCTTTCTGATAACAGGAGACTGGCCTTGGGGCCCAAAGGCGAAGCAAGCGAGGATTTTCTTTGGCAAGCTCCTGATTCCTTTATGTCTGTGCCCTTTAACTCCTGGATACCCCCAAACTCACGCATTGCTTCTTAGTAGACCCCCCCACACCCAGCCACGCACACACACACAACCTGGCCCTTCTCTTGGGACCTTTTCCCTGCTCCCTCCTTCTGCCACACCCCATCTGCACAATTATAAATCCCCTGTTCCCAGGGGCTCATCTGTTTGTTTCTAAGGAACTAACTCCTCCCTGTGGTAGGTTACCGTGCCCACTACTCCTAGGATTGTTTATGATTTAGGGAGCTTGCTGCCTATCACAGTCTCGAGCCAAAACCACCTGTAACTCTCACTGTGGGCATTGCAAACCCATGAGAGGCTGCGGGGAGTGATGGGGGAGGCAAAGGAGGGAGCAAATTTGCCTCATCAGAAAATGCTCTGCTGTGCCTTCCCAGAGGCCATGCCTGCTTCCCTCCATCCCCTGCCCCACCCCATGCCAAAGGGTCTCTGCTCCCTCTCCACCTTTGCTTTTGTGCAAGATGGCAACCTCAAGGCAAATGCAGGAAGAGCCTGGCCACCTCCGGTTCAAACCCCTGCTTCGTTTCTCACCACGTGGGGAGAATTTCCTCTCCCTTCCAGAGATATTAGTCCCAACTCCATTCTGTGTGCAGAGGGTCAGGGCTAAACATTTGTTCGGAGTCTCTGGATCACAGAACCTGGTTTCCCACCGGGACGAGCTGAGGAAATTGAAGTTTTGGAGCTCAGCAATCTGGTACATTTGCTGTCACCTGTGGAATGCAGTGGTCTTTGCAATTCTGTCAGAAGTGCACTGCCAATGCTAGGACATATTCTTAGGACATATTTAACAACTGCTCGTCACAGGGAGTAGAATATCATGAGGCCCTAGTTCAGGTGAGCCAGATATACTCCACTCTTTTTTGTCATTGTTTAAAAAAAAATTGTTCATTGGTCCATCTTTCTACTTCTGTAAATACAACCTGCACTATGATTCGTTTTATTTTTGTTAATGATTCAGGACCTTCCTGGAAGGTCACCATTGCGAATATTTGTTTTCATCCTAGATAATTCCTAAAATCTCCAGGCTGGCCTTTGGGTGCTCCAAAGCCAACATCTTCTTCTGAGATGTCTCCATCTGTATGTCCTGAGGTCATCTCAAAACGTGATCATCCTGGAGTGCGGTGACTCTTTCCCCCCAGCCTCATTTGCCCTATGGGGCACATTTGAGCTTTGAAGTGTCCCCCGTGGCACATACCACAGTTTCCTGCACACAGCAAGCACTAAATAAATGTTTGATCTCACTTGAATTCTCACACTTCTCTATCAACTGTAGTCCAGTGAGCCTGCCTTGGACTAGCATGTATAAACCCTGAGAGTTTTACACTTGAGCTCTTCCCCTACGCCTCTCTGTGACTGCGAATTTCTGAAGAGACAGTGGAGTAACAAAGTAGGAATGTCTTCCAAGTTAGACCGGCCTGCAAAGCAGCAGCCGGGAGAGGAAGGGAAGCATCTGACATGTAGAGGAGCAGCCCTACAACCTGGCAGTTGTCTTGTAAAGCAGACAAGTCATTCAAAGCAAACAGCTTTAAATGCTCAGGTCCAGCATAAAATGGATGGATGGATGGATGGATGGATAGACAGATGATAGATAAATTGCAGCCTCAAAGTAGAAAACAAGTTAACCGGAAAATAAAAGAAACTATAGAAAAACCATGTATTGATTCATTCGGAAAATATTTACTGAGCACTTACTATGTGCCAGCTGCTGAAACCAGCAACGATTGAAGAAAAACTCCTGCCTCCTTGGAGTTCATGGGGAAGGGGCAGAGAGTGAGGGAGAGGGAGAATCCCCATGAGGCTCCACGGTGCCAGCACAGATCCTTGCAGGGACCTATCTCAGGAACCGTGAGATCATGGACCTGAGCCGAAATCGGGAGTCTGAGCCACCCAGGAGCCCCAACCTGGAGTTCCCCTTCGAATGGCCTCAATGCGGGGCGCCTGGGTGGCGCAGTCGGTTAAGCGTCCGACTTCAGCCAGGTCACGATCTCGCGGTACGTGAGTTCAAGCCCCGCGTCGGGCTCTGGACTGATGGCTCGGAGCCTGGAGCCTGTTTCCGATTCTGTGTCTCCCTCTCTCTCTGCCCCTCCCCTGTTCATGCTCTGTCTCTCTCTGTCCCAAAAATAAATAAACGTCGAATGGCCTCAATGCTTACCTTTAAAGGCTTGGCATACATATTTAAATTTTCAGGGTGCCCAGTAACTCAATACCTCAGCCAGTTGTAACAAGTCCTTGGAGATGGACTCTAGATGCAGGGGTCCGGAAAGGCTTCTGGGAACAGGTTACAGTTCAGGTGAAGCCAGAAGGATAAGCCAGAGAACAAGTGTTCCAGGCACGGAGCGTGCAGCATGGCCAGCACCAGCGCTCCCAGCAAACAAACCAAGCTCTTCTCCCACAAGTAGACCTGAGGCAATACAACCTGCCGGGCCTCCTGCATTTCTCATTCTCCATCACCCTTGCCCTTGTCCATACAGTTCCCGTCCTAACTATCTCTGTGATACCTCAAATCAAACTTCATTATACTCAGAATAATCTTTTTCAAAACCAAGCCTTTTTTGGTCAGAAGAAAAGCACAGGCTACCCCATAAAGTAATTATTAAGTACCTACTATTTCCTGGGCACAATTCTAGATTCTGAGGATACAGCAATACATTAAAACAGGCAAGGCCTGCTGTTCCCATGGAGCTTACATTTCAGTGGAGGAAGAAGTGATTTATCAAAACAAATTTCAGATCATAAATGTGATGAATAAAATGAATAAGTTGGACTAAGGTAATGCTGATGAAATAGTGCCTAGGTTTGGATGGGAGGGATGATATGTTTTATACTGGGTGGTTAGGCAAGGCCTGAATGACCTGGAGCAGCCCTATAAAACTTGGGGAGGAAAACATTCCAACAAGAGAAAACAGTAAGTGCAAAGGCCCTGGGGAGGAAGAGGCTGGTATGTTCCAGGACCACACAGGAGGCAAGGGCAGCAATAGCACAACAATGGAGGGTATAAAAAGGGATCTCTGTAAGCAGGTGGGGGGCAGATCCTATACAGCAAAGATTAAAATAAGGAATTGTACTGTGATTCTAGGAGCAAAGAGAAACCATTGAAAAAGTAGAAACAAGGATTCAGTGACAATTGGTTTTCCATATGAAAAATAACATAAAATTGAATTCCCAACTTACACACTGTAAATGAAAACAAATTTCAAATTGATCAGAGAGATGATAAAAAAGAACATAACAGAATAATAGTACAAATTACAACTCATCAGATACAACTCTATATGCATGTCATTGTATTAGCTCATTTAATCTCCACAACAACTCCACAAGTTAAATACCCTTAAATGCTCTTATTTGTACAAATGAGCAAACTAAAGCACAGAATCCTAAGCTGAGTTGCCCAGCTTTTAGTGGACAAGATGGAATTTGAATTCAGGTCATTGTACTCTAGGCCTGAGGGGATTTTTGTTTATTTGTTTTTAGAGAGAGCATGTGTGGGGAAGAGAAAGAAAGAGAGAGAATCTTAGAGAGAATCCCACCACCCTGGGATCCTGACCTGAGCAGAAATCAAGAGTCGGATGGTCAATCAACTGAGCCACCCAGCCACCGCAAGGCCTGAGTTCTTAATCATAATTGCGCTATGCAAGATTTTTTATTATGGTTTAGAACCAAAGAATGTCTTAGGCAATACACAAAAAGTACAAATCATAAAGGAAACACAGATATGTTTGACTCCATATGTTTACAAAACCTGTTTATAAAAGCTTAAATATATGCATCAGGGTAAGAAGGAACATATGCAAAGGCAGCAGTATCTGTTTTATTCACTGACATAGTCTCATTCACCTAGAGTGTAGCTGCACATAGTAGGACCTCAATAAACATATGTGGAAAGGGTGGATGATGGATGGGTGGAGGCTTATGTGGAGCCAATGTTCCAGTCTCTATGCTATGTTCTGGCAGCACAAATGTGAATCAGATGGATTTTGCTCTGTTCCCTTAAGCACCCAACCTTCCAGGTGACACAGGTGACATGTGCAGATCCAATGGGAGGTCACCGAGAGACTCCAATCTGAGGCACTTCGAATTTGTACTAGGGGCTGCTGAGACCAGAGGCCAGAGACCAGTTTGGATGTGATGAGCGCTGGACCAGGGCAGAGGGAGTAGGAAGAACAGATGCTAATTCCAGACACAAGCAGATAGTAGAACAGAAGGGATCTGGCAACTGATAGGATGTCGGGGATCAGAGGTACAGACATGAAAAGACAACTCTTGGGTTTCTGGACAGATGACAAAATTGATGAACTACAAATACAGAGCAAGAGGGTGAGAAGGGGGGTAGATAAGGATTTCGGTTTGAGTTTATAATATCGGCCTTTCCATTTCCACAACTGGTAATATAATATTCACCTATTTCCTACTGGTTTCATAATTATTCAATAATATTGCTTTGAGCTTCCTAGTAAAAGGTATTAGGTAATATCATGTACCAGGCTGGGGGTGGAGGAAAGAAGGAGATTTAAACTCTCCAATTATACTACATTGGAAAACTACGGAGTTTCCACTGAACGATGATTAACCAGACATGAGCCGGATCAGTGGGTCCTTCCATATGAGGGTTTACTGAAAACTCATAGCTATCTTCATTAACTTAGTTTACATTAACCCCAGTCCCAATGAAGACGTGTTATGTTATATTAGGATCACAGACAATGTTGGATGAAAAACTCCACTAACTCTTGAATGAAGACTAGCATAGTAACTGAAGAGAGACTCAATTAAGTGGAGCCGGCCAGCAGACAGAGGGAAGAAAGAATGCATAGGGAATTACCGCTACTGATCAGCCCAGTAAAAATAATTTTCCTATAAAACAAACAAACAAACAAACAAACAACATACTCCCCGCTCTCTCCTTTAATCCATTACTCATTAATTACTGGGAAGCTTTTGAAAACGACACGTTTTTGGTTCTGAGATCCTTGTTGTCAGTTACAATTATTATTAGCGTTTTTTTTTTCCTCCACGGTATTCAATCCCCTGGCGCTTCTCACTTCATTCTTTTTCATAACTAGTTGGATCCAGTGACCTTCAGTTGTCCCCAGTGTCTTTCACTTGCTTATCATCCACATCTTGTTAAATGGGGAAGGGTAGAACTAACAGATTGACTGTTTCCTTGAGAAAATGTTAAATATTCATATCCCTTGGCACCAGTGGTTTCCCACTGAGTCCTGAAATAAAGCAGCCATGCGTACTGTGGGCCCTGCTTTCACTCTGCTTTGTAAATCAAATGCCCCTCTCTCCTTGCCTTCGCGATGCTCCCCACACTCAAGACCTTACAATCAACGAAGGTCGTGTTCTCTTCAATTTCAGCAAAATGGCACCCATATACAGTGCAAGTCCAAGGTTGTCCCAAGATATCTGTGGAGTGCCAGGGACCTTCGGCATGCATGGCTCTTGCTCCTTAAACCATCCATCTCGCTGTCTTCTTGGCTCCTACAACTGTTCTCTTTCCTGTTCTATGGTGATTCAGACCCCACCTTTTGAATGTCCCTGGAAATCATTCACACAGAGCATTCATGAAGGTAACAGATGTCGCTGCAGGAAAAAGTTAGAACTGAATATTAAGCATCTCAGCTGAACCGCAGGCGTCCACCCGCAATGTTCTTCCTCTGAACACACTTGCTTCCCAAACTCCTCATTTGAACATGCTGTACAATCCCGTTCTGCACGCCCAGCTGAGCCCCAGACCTTCCGTTACATATTCTAAGACTAATTAACAGCCTCCTGGATACAAAAGATCATCTACTCTGGGTCTCCCTCTTCTCAGAAAAGAGAAACAGGCAGCGGCGTTAAAGTTTCGCTTCTTGCCTTCCACAAAACAGCCTCTGAGGAGCTGCGTATCTGGGTCAACAAAGCAGCCACATCAAAGGAAGCCATTTAACCAACCCACCGAAACTAGATCTTTCTTTGCTTAAAAAAAAAAAAAAAAAAAAAAATCCAGACTTCGCCACATGATCCTGGTAGTAAATATTTAAAATTCTGTTATGTACAAATGTGTCTTTCTGTTCCTCTGTACACAGCTCCTTCCCTTTTCCCCATACGTACAACGCTGGCTTCCACTCACTCTTTGATCTCCCAGATAACAACTAATCTTTTAACGTGCCAGGCACTCTATTTCCCTCTAAAAACAGTAGAACTGCAGCTGAAGAGCGTGGGGACTAGTGCCC
Source organism: Herpailurus yagouaroundi (assembly GCF_014898765.1). Classification (NCBI taxonomy): domain Eukaryota; kingdom Metazoa; phylum Chordata; class Mammalia; order Carnivora; family Felidae; genus Herpailurus; species Herpailurus yagouaroundi. Next base: position 5,082,384 of record NW_024412406.1, read on the forward strand.
GATTCCCAGTCAGTTTTCAGAAACTAAATACCACTATGTGTGTCTGGAACTGATGAGGAGGGAAGTTTTCCACCATGACTAACTTCGTCTGGAGTCTAGGTCACCCCACCGCCTCTCCTGAAATCCTTCGGGCTTCACAAACGGTTACAGCCAGGAGTCTGAGCTCACCGAATTCATCTGTCTCCTTTTACTGACGAAGACATGAGGCAAAGCGATTGCCCTCCTGAGTTTCGTTTAGCAAGGCCCCAGGAGACACATCCCTGGGGAGGAACCGCGGGAAGAAGGCCCTGCGGAGTCAGCGTGGGGAGCGGGCCGGCTGCAGGCTCGCTTGGTGTCGAACACCAGAACTTAAATCCCAGCAACGCCACTTGCCCACCATTTAACCTGTGGCAGGTGAGCTTAGCCACTCTGTCGACCTCGGTCTACTCCTCCGGGAACATGGGACGGTGCTCACCTCAAAGGATGACATATGAAAGAAAGGACATGGATGCAAGTGACTGACTATTCTCCCCGACGCACTTAGTTTTCTTCGTTCCTTCCTTCAGACACCCTGTCCCTCTGCGCTGGGGAATAGACAAGGTACCCGTTTATCTTTGTCATGTCTTCTAATAGCCTCTTCCTTCCGCCACACAGGCTCCCAGAGACCCCCACACAGGCACACGCAACTCTGACTCCCTCCCTATGGACGGGGCCACGCAGCCCACTCGCCAGCACCAAGGGGGTGCCCACCATGGATCCCTCGAGGGGGCCTCTGTTGACTACAAGGTCTGGCTGCGGTTCCCAATAAGCACCTGCCACGTTGCACCCTCCCTGTGAGAGCCTGCGGGCCCGAGAAAGGCTACAACAACAGACACCACACCGAAGACGCTTCCTGTCTGGCTTTAATTAATTTCTTTGTTTCACTTTGAAAAGACATCTTTAGTTGTCTAATCCGCACTGTGTTTTGGCTGCAGTACAAGGCTCTAATTCAGCTGTAGAAAGTGGTTAACTTGTAGCTGAGCACTAGAGAGGTGAGAAGCCAGCCTCCTTGTCCCAGGGATCGAAGGCAGAAACACAGTGGTGAGTGCTGCTCTTACTTCCCAACCTATAGGGCAAGATTTGGAGGGATTCACCCTCCAAAGATTTGGAATTTCACCATTTGTGGGTACCTGGTGTGTTTAGAAATATTTAGAAAATAAACTGCCAGTGTATAATAAGATGCTGCCTCCTCAATACAGAATCGGACGATTTATGGTGTGTGCATTTCAGATTAAACAATGCTGCTGATGATGAGAAAGGACACATTGGTGTTTCAGTGTAGATCTTTCTGAGAGCCACTAGGGGAATCTTATGAACAGCCACAGAAAGCCAGGAAGGAGCTTGGCACTTTCCCAATGCTAAATACAGAAAGACCTGTTCTGTAGATATGGCCATCACCTGATACATATTCAATAAATATTTTGTTAAATGAATAAACAAATAAATGAATGGAAATGACGCGGTCACATCTAGCCATTTTCATGTGTGATCCCACCTTGCAAAGACTGTGTAAAAACCTGAGTTAGATTCTTAGTCACTGTGACCTAGACCACGATTTCCCAACCTACGTGTCCACTAGTATCTAATCCCTCCCAGACTCACTAGCAGCGCTCTGTCTTGAGGACGGCTCTCCGTGAGCTCAGCGGTGGCAGAAGGGAGTCTGTCTTCCCCTCTCCTTCCCACACCTGCTTCTCTTGCTCTCACCTCTGCTTGCTACTTCAGGCCCCTCCAGGATTTGACGAGAGTGAAAGCATGGCGAAGGGGGGCAAAAAAGAAAGAAGGGAAACACCTTGAACCCAGTGGTCCCATCACTCTGTCATGGCGGGCATCCGGATGGTAGCTCTTCGAGGGAGAGAATTAGTGGGACCTCCAGAGATGGTCGAAGGGGACATTGGCGTTGCCCCAGTGGCAGCCACTTGTGCTGGCCTCATTTCCTGCCCCCGGAAAATACCCCACAGCCTCACGTTGGTCGTATTAGTCAGGATCTGATTTGGAAAACAGAAACCATCTATTTATTTTTACAAGACGGAATTTAAGGGTCTTGATCGTGTTACTGAATTGCTGAGAAGCCAGCCAGGGAATGGTGAGGCATTCTGGAGGCCCTCAAGGTCAGGAAAGGCACTACCATCTCCAGGTTGGAGGGGAGAGGGAAGAGGCAGCATTATCAGAGGCCGGGCACCTGGTAGAAGCAAGAGCCCAGGCAGAGCCGGGGTGGAGGTGCTTTACTGAGCCCCCACGGAAGGGTTGTAGCTGCCGCCTAATCCGACACCCCAAGCAGAGAGACAGACACATTCCCGCTCCTTCCTTCCTCCTGCCCCCTAATCTCCTACCCATGTGTCCCATTGGCTGAACCCAGCCAGAAACCAATAGACAAAGGAGTCTAGAAAGAGGAAAAAGTAGTTATTCTGTCTGCTTCTCTGCACCCCACATTGGGACAGCCATAGAACTGGAGTCATGCAGCCTGACCCTCTGGCTCCTCTCCTACCAGCAAGCGTGTGCTTGTTCCAACCCTCAGCCAGTGACGCACAAGAAGGGGCCCCTAGAAAGCCAGACCTTTCCTTCCCAAGTGGCTAGATTTCATCTTTTCTTTTTTTTAATGTTTATTTATTTTTGAGACAGAGAGAGACAGAGCATGAACAGGGGAGGGGCAGAGAGAGAGGGCGACACAGAATCTGAAACAGGCTCCAGGCTCTGAGCTGTCAGCACAGAGCCCGACGCGGGGCTCGAACTCACGGCCCGTGAGATCGTGACCTGAGCTGAAGTCAGACGCTTAACCGACCAAGCCACCCAGGCGCCCCTCATCTTATTTTCTCACTCTGGACCAACTGATGGTAAAATTAGGTACCAAGGCTACCCCTTTCTGGTCCTATTAGCAGTAAAAGCACATGTCCAGAAAACAAAGCAGTCAGTTCAAGCTCATCTCCATCACTGAGCACTGACTAGAAGAGTTACAACATACACACAAGAATCATACTGAACTGGATGGCATCAGGGGTTTGCAATAGAACATCACTACTGCAAATGCAGCCTCCTCCCAAAGCAAGGGTCTTTCCACACTATTCTCCACACTTTTTTTGGTGCGTGTTCTTTCCACACAGCCTTATCTGGGAAGCAGTCAGAAGCTATGTCAGCACCACACAGACAAATTAGAAATTGCTAAAAAAAAATTTCACCTTGGTTGGGATTTAGACTTGCAGCATCCAGGATGCTATAACAGGATGGCACTCTCAAAAAAATCAAAGTGACTCTTAAAATCTTATTTTCTAACTCACCCTGGCAATTGGTCACCAGTCTAAACTGATGTGACATACCTCCCATAGAGTAAGTTAACAAACTAAAAAGTAGCCAAGAGGAAGCCAAGGGGCCAGAGAGAAAAGCCAAGCTGGTTGGGTTAGAAGACATTTGTCATTGTTTTGCTATCTGGTGGCCAACCATTCCCCCCACAACGTACACACACAACACTCCCACCACATACACACACTTACTGGAATCTGTTCTTCCTCGTGGGAGATTTCTCAGTGTGAGCTGTGGGCTACACAGCAGGCCGAGCTCCACAGGCCAGACTGTTCCTCTCCAGCTAAGGGAATGGGCACATGACCAACCCTATGTTCATCCCGGGACTTTGACTCTCCAGCTAGCAACACAAGGACTGAGGTCAGGCGCTTGGCAGAAGCAGGGGTGGCACAATGTCGGGACATTTCTGTAGTATCCCCTCGTCCGTGCTCCCAGCCCTAAGGTGTCTGTGTTCCCTTGCTTCCTGGTGGTCCTCTCAGCCCAGACTTTAGCCCCCAGCCAATCTGCATCCTCAGGATCCTCCCAAAGCGAATCGGCCCCTCTCAACTGCCACCCAGAGTCCTGATGGACACCATATGAATCCACTCCTCCATCCACTCTTCCCCCCCGCAAGGTTGAAAAGAATTGAAGCTAAAGCCTGCTGTGTTTCTTCTGAAAACACACCCTGGGGATTTCAGAGATTCCCCGTTCTTGGGATCCACAGAGTTGTTCATATTTCCTACACTGAAGCATCTGTTCTAGTCTCCTGCAGTTCGGTAAAACGCTGGCACTTAGCATTAGCTCTGTTATATTCACAAAGGTCTTTTCAGTCTTGTGGTTAATTTACCGTAAAGTCACAATTTAAAGAAGGTGGAAACATCTCCTTTTCATAGACTCAGAGAACTTGTGTAGAGAAAGCTTTAGAGGTGCCCCAATCCAACAGCCCCATTTTACAATGTTCAGAAAACACTCCTCCTTCTTGGGAAAAGCAAGGAAATTCTGTACGAGGACATAGCCTCTGTTCCAAAGTTATTCATGCCTTAAAACAGGATTAAAAATCAATTTCCTTTTCTCCACACTCTAGGGTGTGTCTCAAGCTTAATTAGATTAAATTTTTCTAAGAATTCTAGGGGTTAATTATCTACATTATGTGCATTCAGACGCTTGTCATTTGTCACTCACCTAGGCTTTTTAATTACAGCCTCTGCCCCAGCAGCTCCATTGTGCCCTGCCCTTTCCAACCCCACCCTGGCCCAATCTCCACACAACCATAATGGCAGCCCCTCTAAATGCATTTCCTCTAAACCCGGTCATACTGCTCCTCTGTTTATGCCCGTGAGTAGCTCCCCATATGTGGCAGGCAGAATGGTAGCTCCCCCAAAATGCCCACACCCTAATCCCCAAAATCTATAAATCTGTAGAAACTTAGATGTCCAAGGAGCTGTTGACATTGCAGATGAAATTAAAGCTGCTCACCAACTGACCTTGGAATGAGGAGATTATCCTGGATTATTCCCATGGGACCAATCTCATCAGAAGGGACCCTCAAAGTGGAAGGAGGAAGCAGGAGCCACAGAGGGGCATGAAAACGCCATGCTGCCTGCTTTGAAGATGGAGAAGGAGCCATAAGCAAAAGAATGCATGTGGCTTCTGGAGGCTGGAAAAGGCAAGAAAGAAAGAGAGAGAGAGAGAGAGAGAAAGAGAAAGAGAGAAAGAAAGAGAGAAAGAAAGAAAGAGAAAGAAAGAGAGAGAGAGAAAGAAAGAGAGAAAGAGAGAAAGAAAGAAAGAGAGAAAGAGAAAGAGAGAGAAAGAAAGAGAGAGAGAAAGAAAGAAAGGAAGAAAGAAAGAAAGAAAGAAAGAGAGAAAGAGAGAAAGAAAGAAAGAAAGAAAGAGAGAAAGAGAGAGAGAGAAAGAAAGAGAGAAAGAAAGAGAGAAAGAGAGAAAGAGAGAAAGAAAGAAAAAGAGAGAGAAAGAAAGAAAGAAAGAAAGAGAGAAAGAAAGAGAGAAAGAGAGAAAGAGAAAGAAAGAGAGAGAGAGAAAGAGAGAAAGAAAGAAAGAAAGCAAAAGAAAGAGAGAGAGAGAGAAAGAAAGAAAGAAAGAGAGAGAGAAAGAAAGAAAGAGAGAAAGAGAAAGAGAGAGAGCGAGAGAGAGAAAGAGAGAAAGAGAGAGCGAGAGAGAGAAAGAGAGAAAGAGAGAGAGAGAGAAAGAGAGAAAGAGAAAGAGAGAGAGAGAGAAAGAAAAAGAAAGGAAGAAAGAAAGAAAGAGAGAGAGAGAAAGAGAGAAAGAAAGAAAGAAAGAAAGAAAGAAAGAAAGAGAGAAAGAGAGAGAGAGAAAGAAAGAGAGAGAGAAAGAAAGAGAGAAAGGAAGAAAGAAAGAGAAAGAAAGAAAGAAAGAAAGAAAGAAAGAAAGAAAGAAAGAAAAGAAAGAAAAAGAAAAGAAAATCAGGTTCTTTCTAGAGCCTCCAGAAAGGAACATGAGCAGCCCTGTAGACACCTTGGGTTTTGCCCATTGAGACACCAGACTTCTGAGCACCAGAACTATGAGATGGTAATTTGGGGGGTTAGGTGATATATTGCAGCAGCAAGAAGGAATGATTACGCCATCATATACAAGGCTTCCAAGGATGAAACTCTGCTTACCATTCTAGCTTCAACTGCCCCCACCCCTCCTCTCCCACCCACACCAGAGCCATGCTGGGGTAGTTCTCCAGGCCACAGCACATACTACCAGCCCTCCGCCAGGAACGCCTGCCCCGTGTCCTCACCTAGCTAGCTCCTATTTGAAGGAGTTCAAGACACGCCACCCCAAAATATGCCCCTTTGGTATACTGATTATTTTTGAGTTAAAGGCCCTTAAAAAAAAAAAAAAAAAGCAGGTGAAAGAAGGACACTCTGACCTTCCTTTCTCTTCCTAAAAGCCAAAGATAAAACTCTCACGTGAAGGGGTGAGCTGTAACAGGAGAAAGAAACATTCTTATCATCAGAGAGAGGGAGTCCAAGCTAAGAGCAATCTGGAAATACACACCTTATTAAAATAACTCTTCCTTCCTTTAGTGGTCCCCTCCTTTCAAGTATGTTAGTTACCTCTCCACAATTGCAACTCTGTGTTCAACCTAGTATATAAGCACTTGGCCTGCTCACTTCTTTTTCTTCAATTTTCTCTGGAGGCTCCCATGAACATATAAGCCACATTCCTATACTTTTCTCCTGTTAATCTGTCTTATATTGGCCCCAGTTGGAGCCTTTAGGAGAGTGGATGAAAATTTTGCCTACCCTCCATACTTATCCTACCCAAGTAGGGAATCCCGCCCTGATTCCCCAGGAGAAGCTTGCTAATTCCACAGAACCCTGTGTTTACCTCTGTTTTGGCATTTATCACCCTGTGTGATATGTGGTTATTTTCTCCTCCCCCTAGTGAAACTGAAATCATACCCTAGTACAACAAGTGGGTGTTGAAGTAATAGTTTAATATATTATAATATATTTAATATATATAAACCCCATGAAGACAATTTTGTCTGTTTTATTTGCTGCTGAACCCCCAGCACAATGTTCCCTAAAACAATGCCTCAAATATAAGAGGAGCTCAAAACTTTTTAAATTAGGAAGTGAATAAATGCCTGAATGAACAGAAAATCTGGGCATAGTCTCAGACGTGACATTAAAATGACGCGAGAGATCAGGGAGTTTCCCCGCATGACTCTCTGAGAGCAGCTCCTCCCCCAGCAGGTGGAAAAATGGACCGGGAAATCTAAGACTCTGTAATTGTGGGATTGCCTTCCATCTTATGCTAACAAAAAATAAGATGAGATAGAAAGAGGCAGTCCTTGTTGCTACTTGTCAATTCCAAGTGTTAGCTGGAGTTGCCTGGCCCAGGATCTATAGATGAGGTCAGGCTGACCCTTTTTCCATGCCCTGCAAGGTCTAAAATGCTGCCATTTTTTTTTTTTTTTTTTTTAAATTCTCATGACCATTGTCGGCTCTGACTCATGCCTCTGCAATCATCTACAAAATTTAACTATTCAAACAACAAAAAAGTGTATATATTTTTTTAATATAATAGACTTCATTTAAGCATTTGTAGTATATGTGTATGTGGTAGGCAATATTTGCAGAGTAGGGTGGGATCGAGGGAAGAGAGGTATGGAATTTCTGCCAGCTACTTAACCGCAATTAGTTTTTAGTCCTGCTATCTCATTAAAGTCTTGTTAAATTAAATTTCCTCCCTCTCTCTCTCTCTCTCTCTCTCTCTCTCTCACACACACACACACACACACACACACACACACACAGCACATTACCATAGAAAGAAAATGAAATCCCCATCTTTGTCTTTATAGTTGTGGTTACCTTGTATCCCAAATAGTTTACCAAGGATTATCAGCCTTAAAAGGTTTTAGTGAAATAATTTTTTAGAGTCTTTACTGCAGATAAGGATCTTGCTTCTTATCAGTGTCCCCATTTCAAAAACTCATAATCCTTGAACCAAATGTGACTCATCAGTTAGCTCTATAGATTGAGGACTTTCCCAGGAGGCTTCTTGAGTTCATATACACCCAGGCCCCCTACTGGACTTATGTAGGCCTCCAGATACGCCCAGATATGCTGAACCTTGAATATCACAGCCTGCCTCTTGCCGAAAACCTCAATTACAAACATGTAAGCCTGAACATTCAACTAACACGTTTTCTAATATATTTTTAACAAATACAACCTACCATGACAAATAAGTACATTTAGAAAGGTTGTAGGACACTAGGTCAACTCATAATCAATAGTATTGCTATATACAACCAATGAGAAATTGGAAAATAAACTTTTAGGAAATGTCATTTACAGTAGCATAAACATAAAATGTTTAGGAATAAATTCAACAAAACAGACGTGGGACATATGAGCCCAAAATTTCAAACTGTGGACGAGGGCAACTACAGACGACCCAAATAAATGGACACATACAGGGTGTTCGTGGATCAGAAGACTCAATATCACTAAGATGTAAACTCTCCACAAATTGATTTGTGGATTTAATCCAAGCCCCAACAGACCCCAGCATGATTTTTTTTTGTAGAAATTGATAGGCCGATCCTAAAATTCATACCCCAAATCAAAGAACCTCAAATAGCCAATTTTATTATAAAAAGAAAAAAACTGGAGGATTTATACTCCCTAATGTCAAGACTTACTATAAAACTACAGTAGTCAAGACAGTGTGGCACTAGGTGTAAAGATAAATCCGTGTATCAATGGTTCAGAATAGAAACAGAGACACATGTATAGGGTCAACTGGTGTTTACCAAAGATACCAAGGTAGTTCAATGGAAAAAGGATAGTCGTTTCAACAACCAACGCAAGGACAGCTAGATAGCCTTATGGGAAAAGAATGAACATTTTCATTTACCTTAAACTAAACCCAAGAATTAACTCAAAGTAGATCATAGACACAAGTGTAAGAGCAAAAACTGTAAAACTCCTAAAAGAAAACCAGAGAAAATCTATGAGATCTTGGAGGAAGCAAAACTGAACACTTATGTCAGAACTTCATTCTTCGACTACATGCATTTGATTTTGTGTAAATTATACTTCAATAAAGTTGACCAAAAAATCCATCCAAATTTGGTACTTAAATGGGTATCTTTCATTTTCTTTTTCCTTCTTTCCTTCCTCTTTATTTTTTTTTTAATTTTTTTAATGTTTATTTATTTTTGACAGAGAGAGAGAGACAGGGCATGAGTGGGGGGAGGGGCAGAGAGAGAGGGAGACACAGAATCTGAAACAGGCTCCAGGCTCTGAGCTGTCAGCACAGAGCCCGACGCGGGGCTCGAACTCACAGACTGCGAGATCATGACCTGAGCCGAAGTCGGACTCAACCGACTGAGCCACCCAGGTGCCCCATCTTTCCTTCCTCTTTAGTCTCATTTGCCTTCATTTACTCTTGACTTCAAAGTGTTTGCTCTTGCACCTAGAATGTTCTACTGCTACCCTTGGCAGGACAGGCCATTTCTCATCATTCAGCTTCAGTTCAGGTGGGATCACTGGAGAGGTTTTTTTCCTAGATATCCTCGGTAGTCCTTATCACGTCTACACTTCACTCCTGCCTTTATTAGTCATGTCCCATCCTGTTTCTCTGTTTATTTTCTTACTCAGATAAGAACTGTTGCCAATAATAAAAAAGTTGGTTTAATTTATATAAATTATATTTATATGAATGTATATACCAATTATATTTATATGAATGTATATACCAATTATATTTATATGAATATATAAAAATTATATTTATATGAATATATAAAATTATATTTATATGAATTATAATATATAATTATATATTATAATTCATATAAA
>NW_024412406.1:5092421-5147226 GCF_014898765.1 Herpailurus yagouaroundi
ATTATATATTATATAATCATAATTATATAATATATAATAAAAGTATATTATATAATATATAATAAAATTATAAAAATTATAATTTATATATATTTATATAAATAATAGCACCAGAATGTTAACCGCACAAGGGCAGGGAGTATCTCTTCGCACTCTATTTCTATCACCTACAACCGTGCCCGGTAGGAATTTCACAATTTTTTTTAAAAATAAATGAGCTAGACCTTTTTTTTTTGCCAGTGTGAAATGCCTCTTTTTTCTTAGGAAAATCCAATTGGTTTCAGATCAATGGGGGTGTTACTCCACCTGCTATGCTATAGATTTCCTTCAGATCCCATCAATGACCTGCTTTCTCATATAAAGTACAGCATGTTAATATCCTACTTAATCCAGTCTTGGTCTGGGAAGCTTCTGTGTTGATGATTTGTCTTCTCTGTTTCCCTGCCTACATGCAAGTCAGAATCAAGTCCATCCTCGTGCTCTAATACAAATGCATGAAGGGTAAACGTCTCTGAGACCTTTAGAAAAAATCTGAGATGACATCTGTGTCTGTTTTCTGTTTTCCCTGGCACTAGAACCTTCCAACATTTTCAGACATCTATAAAGCCATGGTCTTCTCTTCCTAAATCCCAGTGAGTTTTATTGAAACAAGTTGTGCTTGTCTAACATCCTCCCTATTACGATTATTACCACTCCCAACAGCGAAAATCAGATCTATTCTATTGGATCAAGGACTTGTTTACATTTCTTTTACATTTTACTTTGGGAAAAAAGGACCCTTCCTAATGGATTAGTAGAATTCTATTCCTGCGTCTCTATTAATGTAGTAGTATCTGAATTAAGGACAAAATGTATATGACTCATCTAAAAGTACATATGATTTTCAATAAACTTGTCTCACCCAAGTGAGAGAATTTAAATGTAAAGTGAAGCTTGGGTCATGCTACAACTGTCAAAGAAAGGAGTATCTTGGAACCAAAGTTCTCTCTCCAAAATCCTAACTCACCAGACAGAATTGATCTTCTTAGATGAGCTCCCAGGCATATGCCAGGCATAGAGGACAATAAAATAAAAATTTCTTGTTTTTTAAGAACAATCTAAGGAAAGAGGGAAGAATTATTTTACTCTAGACCTAAAATAACTACATGAGCTTCAAAAGATCAAATAAATGTTTGAAAGCACCCTAAGAGTTACAAACTTTAACCCTAGAAAAAGCAAAAGCGAATTTTGGTGAGTGAAATTCCAAGACAATATTGTCTTTTTCAGAGAATAATAGTGAGGCTTCCAGAGCGCCATATGTTCTGAATTTATGGTTAATCCTAAAGAAGCCAGAAAGAAAAGACCTATATGACTAATATTCAAAGGAAATAAAAGAGTTGGGTAGACTCTGGTGTGCACACCTATAATTCCTTACATTGCAGTCAAGAGACTTAGCAATTCTGTAACTGATGGAAGAGATATTTTATGCTAGATCTAGTCATTTAATTCAATTGTTTGTAGTCCCAGTAATGTGACTTATACTGTCTAGGGCCCGTTGGAAGGATCTTGTAAAATGTAAAAAGGCTTTGCTCCCTAGGACAAAATCTTCATCGGAGAAATGTATGAGTCATTGGGTAGCAAAAGATTTTATGAACAGAAGAGCAATAGTGAAGCTTGATGAAGAATGATGTGCTATTCTCCTATATAGGGATACGATGGCTCTTGTATACTCAAGTACCCACAACAAATATCAGGAAATTATTCCCAAAAGGAAAATCAGGATATTTTACCAGATGGAGAAATGGATGCTGGACATGGAAAAACAACATCCTTGTGCCCAGATCCCTGGCCCCTGAGCTCTGCCCGTCTGCCTGGATCTGCTCATCTACCCTGTTACTGGTTACTGAAAGTTGGGATTGATATTCTGGTGTCCCTCAAACATTATATCAAAGAAGTAACAATGACTCGACTATTTCTATTCGTGGAATCCTTTGAAAACTAGAATTTTGGGCGGTAAAGGTATTAAGAGTTCAAAATGACACTAAATAAGTTAGCGATAATGACAACATGGTCACTACTTCAGTTTAACAATGTCTCACAGTGTCTATAAAACAATCCTCTAATTACACGGTCACTGGTAATTAGGAGTCTAACCACATGGTCTTTTCTACTCTTGGAGTAGCATGTTGTGTGTTTTAGTAAACATTCAATCTGTGGCTCTCCTCTTTTGCCTCCTGCTAGCAGGGCTGAACCCCTGCTCTATACTATGTCCTGCTCAGCTCAAAATTCCGTCTGAAAGATTTATTGTAATACCAAATATACTCACCAGTATATGATTATATTCTACACCCTGACCCTAATGACAGCAAAACCACATACACCATCTCTAATCTATAGCCCAATATACAATTTACCTAACACTACCTACTTCAGGATGTCAATATGTGTGATATGTAATATGAGAGAAAGGGAATTTTAGCAAATACATTTGAGAAATACTGTATTGAACAAATTAAAACTAATTTCTATTCTGCAGAGCCTTTCATATGCCAATGTGCATACAAACCTCCAAGATGTAATTATCAGTGTTTACCAAAGTTATTTGACCATGAAACCCTTTGACTTAGAAAAGTATCTTAGAGCCAGTATACCATGGAATATACTTCGGCCTTCTCACTCTTCCCAGTCCCTATGCTACCATGATGCTCAGGACCCTGGCCAAATCTCTCTCTCTCTCTCTCCCTTCCTCTTTCCTACCTCCTTCCCCACCTTGGTGATATTGCCTATGCTCTAACCATAGTGAGTTTGCCATTCCCTAAAACATCTACGTACATTAAAAAAAAAAAACCACACACACACAAAACCTCCACTTGGAATATGCTATACTTAAATTTCTACATTGGGAACCTTACTAGCTCTCCTAGGAAAATAAATTAATCATTGCTTCCTCTGTACTCCTTCTGCAATTAAAGTGTACATTACTATAATTATATTTTGTTGTAATTATTTGTCTTTTTCTCCACTGTATTTAGAGCTACCCATAGGCAGATAATATATTATCTATATATGTATTCCCAGTGCCTAGCACAGTGCTCACTATAGCAGAAGAAAACATTCTGAATTTAACTCACTTGAGACAATGACGCACATACCCATCTGCAGAAAAAAATAATCTAGAGGATAATTCTATTAGGGATGCTTGATATGGGTGTGTTCAATATAATATAATGGTTGGTTTATTGACTCATTAATTCACTTGAAGATTATTATTCAGTGAACCTCTATTTTGTGCAGGGCACTCCGAAACTATGCAAAGTGTAATCAAGCATAATTACAATCTCAAAGCTTTGGGAAAGTCAGAAAAGTAGATATCATCCTTGACCCCTCTTTGCTTATATCAATCCATCATCAAGGACCATCAATCTTAACTACTTCACAACTCTGACACTTCTCCATCACCACTGCTACCTCTCTTGTCCAAGGAATCAGTCTCTCTCACCTGGACCACTCTAACCCCACTCAGTCCCTATTCCACACAGCAGCACAAAGATCTTTCCAAAATGCCAATCTGTGTTTGTCACCCCACTATTCAAAGCCTTTCAACGGCTCCCCATTGCTCTTAGAATAAAGACCAAAATCATTCAACTATCTTCAAGGTCTTGAATGGTCCATCCCCTGCAAATGGCTGGTTTCATCTTGCAGCATTGGCCCCTTGCTACCCATATCCTAGCCAAACTGACTTTCTTTATATCCATAAAATCTGTGTTTGCTCTACCTGGAATGACCTTCCTTCTCACTACATTTTTACATAATTCCTTATCTTTTAGAATTAAACCCCAGCATTTCTTTCTTAGGGAAGACTCCCAACCCCTTCCTCCAGTCTAGGTCAGCTTCTTTGTTAATTTGCCCTCAAAAGAACCATGTTTCTTTCTCTTATAGCAGATATAATTTATATTTTATATACACCAGTTTATAATTATACATTTATATGATTTCATAATTAATATCTGTCTGTTCCACTTAACTGCAAGCTTCATGAAAGTAGGGGTTTTTGGGGCGGGGCTGTTTGTCATCATATACTCAGCATTGAGTACAAATAGTATGTACAATGATATAAATAATACAAATAAATAAATAATATAAATAAATAAACGGGCACCATAAGAAAAGTTCATTAAAATGCTAGCTGAGATCAGAAGAGGAAGAGGTTACATTTAGCTGAAGGAATCAGGCAAGACTCTATGACAATGGGAGTCAACTTGGTTACACTCTGGAGTCACCTGGGGAATATTAAAACATACTGATGCAGGTGCTCAAGAAATTAAGCATAGAACTACCACCTAATTCACCAATTCCACTTCTGGACATATACACACACAAAGATTGAAAGCAGGGACTTGAACAGATATTTGTACACCAGTGTCTGTGGCAGGATATTCACAATAGCCAACAAAACGTAGAAACAACTCAACTGTCCATTAACAGATGAATAAACAAAATGTGCCACAAACATACAATGGTGTATTATTCACCCTTGAAAAGGAAGGAAATTCTGACATGTTACAACATGGATGTAATTGGAAGATATTATATTAGGTGAAACAAGGCAGCCACAAATGGGCAAATATTTTATGATTCTAATTATATAGGGCACCTAGAACAGGCAAATCCTAGAGACAGAAAGTAGAATGGTGGTTACCAGGGATTGAGGAAGAGCAGGGAGAGGAGATATGACATCTAAAAATAGTCACATGGGGCGCCTGGGTGGCTCAGTCGGTTGAGCATCGGACTTCAGCTCACAGCTCGTGAGTTCCAGCCCCACGTCAGGCTCTGTACTGACAGCTCAGAGCCTGGAGCCTGCTTCGGATTCTGTGTCCCCTCTCTCTCTGTCCCTAACCCACTCGCATTCTGTCTCTGGTTCTCTCAAAAATAAATAAAGATTAAAAAAACAATTTTTAAATAAATAAATAAATAAATAAATAAATAAATAAATAAAAGTAGTCACATAAGCCAGAGAACCAGGGGCATGAGGAAAAATGCACACATGCACATGCAGCCAGGAAGATACATCAGCAACTAACATAAGCATAACATATAGCTCGATAAAACAGAATTGAGAGTTTCTTCACATTTATGGTCAATTGATTTTTGACAAGGATACCAACACAATTCAATGAGCAAAGAATAGTCCTTTCAACAAATGGTGGTGAAACAATTGGACATCAACATACAAAAGAATGAAATTGGACCCCTGCCTGACCCCGTATAAAAAATTAAACTCAACACCCTTAGAATAAACCATAGGCATAAATCCTTATGACTATGGAATAGTTTTTTAAAAATAACACAAAAGCAATAGCAGTAAAATAAAAAAATAGACAAATTGGACTTTATCAAAATTAAAAACTTTTATGCTTCAAAGGACACCATCAAGAAAGTAAAAAGACAACCCCAAAATTGGACAAATTATTCTTAAATCATGTAACTAACAAGAGACTTATATCTAGAATATATATAAAATTTGTATTACTGAATAATAAGGAAATAACCCAATTTTTTAAATGAGCAAAAATCTGAATACGTATTTGGGCAAAGAAGATATATGAACGGCCAAAAAGCACATGAAAAGGTGCTCAACATTGTCAGCCATCAGAGAAATGCAAATTAAAATTAAAAACCTACTACCTCACACGCAACAGGATGTCTCTAATTTAAAAAGTAGATAATAGGAGACTATTGGGAAAGGTGGCAGAGTAGGAGCCCAGGCTCGTCTCGTCCCACAGACACACCTAAATGACCCCAAAAAATGACCTGAAGATTGGCAGAACAGACTCTTCACAGCTAAATGTAGAGAAGAGGCCACATCGAAGAGGATAGGACGGGTGGAGACATCGTTGGGATACAAACTGACCCATAGGACTGTCTAGGCACAGCAGGCCAGCACCGAGAAGGTCCCCATAACATTTGGCTTTGGAAACTGGAGGGGCCTAACTTTATGAGTTCTTAAAATCAGTAGGACTTAATACCTGGAACTTCAAAAATCAGCAGGCTTCATTCTGGAAAAGCTGGAGGGTGATATGAGACTGAGTCCCCACCCTTAAACACACAGCATAACAAACAGCCCCTCTGAGATACCAGATACAGCACAGAAACAGGAGTTTGAAAAACACCTGGAGGATGTGGGAGGAAGATTTGTTTACTAATCTCAGAGCATGTGCTAGAGGGTCAAGGATCTTTGGGAGACTCTTCCAGGAACAAAGTTGCTGGCAGGGACCGTTTGCCTCTCCTGCCCCCAACCTAGACACGTGGACACCTGCAGAAACGAGCACAGCACAGACACTATCCGCCCATCTTGCTAACAGCGTGCCCTGGCCTGCATTCCCCTGTGGACGTGCTCTCCAACATGCCCTCAGCAAGAGTCCATCCAAAATGGTGCCACAAACCTGGCAGTGTGCAAGCAGCTGGACAGGGGCCAGCATCACTCCAAGGCGACTTCTGCCACAAGATGGGAAGGCCACCACACACATCAGTCATCAAGACTGCAGCCCTAGCCGTGGGCTAGGGGCAAACATGGAATGCGACTGTAGGTCTTGCCCAACAACAAAAGCTCCTCAGGGGACAACACAGGGAAAAGTGCCCTGCATTTTGGTGCTCGTGGCTCTGGCACGTACCTGGTCTGACACAACTCAAGCCCAAGGCTGGCCCCAGACTGGCCCACTAAAAACACACACAGTTGCAGACTACAGGACTGAAGGAAAAAGCAGCTCAGCCATGACAGCAGGATGCAGGAAACACACATAGGAGACACCCCTGAAGTGCAAAGTTCTGGTGAACAGGGGACGTGGCACTGCAGGGCACTACAGGACCTCTTCTTCATAAGACCCGGAGACATAGCTGACTTTCCTAACACTCAGAAACAGACACAGAAATTTAGACAAAAATGAGGAGGCAGAAGAATACCATCTCAAATGACAGAACAGCACAAAAATCACAGCAAGAGAGCTAAATGGAACAGAGATAAGTAATACGCCTGATAAAGAATTTAAAGTAATGGTCAAAAAGATACTCATTGGATGTGAGAAAAGAGTGGAGGACCTCAGTAAGAGCCTAAATAAACAGGAAGCATGAAAAATGACCAGAGATGACACACTCAATGACTAAAATTAAAAATACACTGGGGCGCCTGGGTGGCTCAGTCGGTTAAGCGGCCGACTTTGGCTCAGGTCTTGATCTCGCGGTCCGTGATTTCAAGCCCCGCATCGGGCTCTGTGCTGACAGCTCAGAGCCTGGAGACTGTTTCAGATTCTGTATCTCCCTCTCTCTGACTCTCCCCCATTCATGCTCTGTCTCTCTCTGTCTCAAAAATAAATAAACATTAAAAAAAATTTTTTTTAATAATAATAATAATAAAAAAATACACTAAAGGGAATAAACAGTAGACCAGAGGAAGCAGAAGAATGGATCAGTGACTTGGACGACACAGTAAAGTGAATCAGGCTAAAAGCAATCAAGCTAAAAAAGAGAGGAAAACAATAATAATAAATGAAAATAAATTAAGGAAACTCGGTGACACCACCCAGTGTAATAACATTCACATTATAGGGATCCCAGGAGGAGAAAAGAGAGAAACAAGGGCAGAAAATTTATTTGAAGAATAATAGCTGAAAACTTCCCGAATCTGGGGAAAGAAAGAGAAATCCAGATCCGGGAGACACGGAGAGCCCCCACCAAAATCAAGCCAAGGAGGCCCACACCAAAACACATAGTGATTATACTGGCAAAAAGTAGTGATAAAGAGAGAATTTTAAAAGCAGCAAGAGAAAACAATTATGTACAAGCGAAACTCCATAAGGCTATCATCAGATTTTGTAGCAGAAACTTTGCAGACCAGAAGAAAGGGGCATGATATATTCTGAGTACTAGGGGAAAAAGAACCCCTGCAGACAAGACTATCGTATCCAGCAAGACTATCGTTAAAGGAATTCATGACCACTAAACCAGCCCTACCAAAAATGTTAAAGGGAACCTTTTGAGTGGAAAGGAAAGACCATGAGCAGGATTAAGAAAAGTAGAAGGCACAGGAAAGAAGTTAAGATGGTGGAGGAGTAGCGGGACCCTAAGCTTACATCGTCCCTTGAACGATGAAGGCAGGGTGAAGGCAGGGATCTGGTAGAAGTTGGGGATACAAGAGAGGTGACTGTTTGCTCTTCTGTGAGGTCTTTCTGAAGAGTGGTAGGAGCGACCTCCCAGCCCTAGGGTTGAGAAAGCAGGGCAATGCCATTTTCCTCCCCACCAATCAGCACTAACCAACTTCAGTGAGCAAAACAGCACAATCCAGTGGAAGCCAGAGCAGCTTACATCAAGCCCCACCTCCCTGCACGCTGCAGGTATATCTCCGTAAGGGCAACATTGCCTGAGAATCGGCAGAGCAAGCCCTACCCCCAGAAAGCCAGCACAAACCCCTTGCATGCACGAAGTCAACTGATCATAGAGTGCTTCAAAACTTCAGATCTAGGGGAAATAGGATCTAGATTACTTTTTTTTTTTTTTTTGACCTCTTCTTATTATAGCCATTACTCTCTGGAGCAGGAACCAACAGGCTTTTCTAAAAATCAAACATAAAATATAGTGATCCAGACAAAATGACAAGACAGAGGAATTCACCACAAAATAAAGAACAGGAAGAAGTCACAGCCAGGGATTTAATCAATACAGATACAAGTAAGATGTCTGAACCAGAATTTAAAACAAGAATCAGGGCTCCTGGGTGGCTTAGTCAGTTAAGCATCTGACTTCAGCTCAGGTCATGATCTTGCAGTTCATGGGTTTGAGCCCTGCATCAGGCTCTGTGCTGCTGGCTTAGAGCCTGGAGCCTGCTTCAGATTCTACCTCTCCCTCTCTCTCTGCCCCTCCCCCACTCATGCTCGCTTGCCCTCACTCTCTTTCTCTCTCTCTCTCTCTCTCTCAAAAATGAATAAACATTAAAAAAAATGTTTTTTACAGACAGGGGGACAAAACAGAAGAGACTCATAAATATGGAGAATAAACTGAGGGTTGCTGGAGGGGTTGTGTGGGGGGGGATGGGCTAAATGGGTAAGGGGCATTAAGGAATCTACTCCTGAAATCTTTGTTGCACTGTATGCTAATTTGGATGAAAATTTTAAAAAATAAAATTAAATAAATAAATACTTTTTTTTTTTTAAACAATAATCATAAGGATGCTAGCTGGGCTTGAGAAAAGCATAGAAGACAAAAGATATTCCCTTAGTATATATAAAAGAACTATAAACTAGTCAGGCCAAAATAAAAAATGCTATAACTGTGATGCAAAACCAAATGGATGCACTGATAATAAGGATGCATGAATCAGAAAAACAAATCAGTGATATAGAAGATAAAATTATGGAAAATAACGAAGCTGAAAAAAAGAGGGAAAGGAAGGTACTGGATCATGAATGTAGACTTAAGGAACTCCATTAACTCCTCAAAGTGTAATAATATTTGTATCACAGCAGTCCCAGAAGGAGAGAAAGAAAAAGGAGAAGGTTTATTTGAGCAAATTATAGCTGAAAACTTCCATGATGGGGGAAGGAAACAGATATCAAAATCCAGGAAGCACAGAGAACTCCCATCAGATTCAACAAAAGCTGGGCATCGCCAAGACATATCGCAGTCAAATTCACAAAATACAAACACAAGGAAAGAATCCTGAAAGCAGCAAGAGAAAAAAAAGTCATTAACATACAACGAAGGACAGATCACGTTCACACCAGATCTGTCCATAGAAACTTGGCAGGCCAGAGGGGAGTGTCATGATGTATTCAACAGGCTGAATGGGAAGAACATGCAACCAAGAACACTTTATCAAGCAAGGCTGTCATTCAGAATAGAAGGAGAGATAAAGAGTTTCCCAGACAAAAAAAGTACTAAATGGGTTTGTGACCCCTAAACCAGTCCTGCAAGAAATATTAAAGTGTACTGCTTGAGTGGGGGGAAAAAAAGGCCAAAAGCAACAAAGAATAGAAAGGAACAGAGAACATCACCAGAAACACCAACTTTACAGGTAACACAATGGCACTAAATTCATATCTTTCAATAATCATTCTGAATGTAAATGGGCTAAATGCTCCAATTAAAAGACATAGGGTATCAGAATGGATTTAAAAAAAAAAAAGACACATCTATATGCTGCCTACAAGAGATTCATGTTAGACCTAAAGACATCAGCAGATTGAAAGTGAGGGGTTGGAGAACCATCTATTATGCTAATAGATGTTAAAGGAAAGCTGGAGTAGCCATACTTACATCAGAAAAACTAGATTTTGAACCAAAGACTGTAACAAGAGATGAAGAAGGGCATTATATCATAATTAAGGGGTTTATCCATCAAGAAGATATAACAATTGTAAATATTTATGCTCCCAACTTGAAGGAACCCACACATATTAATCAATGAATAACAAACATTAAAACAACTCATTGATAATAATACAATAATAGTAAGGGGCTTTAACACCCCACATAGAGCAATGGACAGATCATCTAAGCAGAAAATCAACAAGGAAACAATGGCTTCAAATGACACACTGAACCAGATGGACTTAATAGATATATTCAGAACATGTCATCCTAAAGCAGCAAAATACACATTCTTTTTGAGTGCACATGGAACATTCTCCAGAATAGATCACATACTGGGTCGCAAATCAGCCCTCAACAAGTACAAAAAGACGGAGATCATAACACGCATATTTTCAGACCACAATGTTATGAAACTTGAAGTCAACAACAGGAAGAAATTTGGAAAGAGCACAAATACATGGAGATTAAAGAACATGCTACTAAAGAAGAATGGGTTAACCAAGAAATTAAAGAAGAAATAAAATAATACATGGAAGCAAAGGAAAATGAGAACACAACAGTCCAAAACTTTTGGGACACAGCAAAGGCAGTCCTAAGAAGGAAGTATACTCAATACAGGCCTACTTCAAGAAGGAAGAAAAGTCTCAAATACACAACTTAACGTTACATCTTAAGGAACTGGAAAAGGAACAGCAAATAAAGCCTAAAGCCAGCAGAATAAGGGAAATAATAAAGATTAGAGCAGAAATAAATGATATAGAAACAAACAAACAAAAAAAAAAAAACAATAGTAGAACAGATCAATAAAACTACAAGCTGGTTCTTTGAGAGAATTAATACAATTGATAAACCTCTAGCCAGACTTATCAAAAAGAAAAGAAAAAGAACCCCAATAAATAAAATCACGAATGAAAGAGGAGATGTCACAATCAACACCACAGAAATACAAGCAATTTTAAGATAATAGTATGAAAAATTATAGGCCAACAAACTTGGAAATCTGAAAGAAATGGACAGATTCCTAGAAACATACAAATGACCAAAACTGAAATAGGAAGATATATGTAATTTGAACAAACCCATAACCAGCAAAGAAATTGAATTGTAATAAAAAAAAAAATCTCCCAATAAACCAAAGTCCAGGGCCAGATGGCTTTCCAGAGGAATTCTACCAGACATTTAAAGAAGAATTACTACCTATTCTTCTCAAACTGCTCCAAAAAATAGAAATGGAAGAAAAACTTCCAAACTCATTCTTTGAGGCCAGCATTACATTGATTCCAAAACCAGGCAAAGACCCCAGTAAAAATGAGAATTACAGGCCAATATTCCTGACAAACTTGGATGCAAAAATTCTCAACAAGATAGTAGCAACTCAGGGCGCCTGGGTGGCTCAGTCGGTTAAGCATCCAAATTTGGTTTGAGTCATGATCTCATGGCTCATAAGTTCGAGCCTGGCATCGGGTTGAACAGAGCTTGAACAGCTCAGAGCCTGGAGCCCACTTTGAATTCTGTGTCTCCCTCTCTCTCTGCCCCTCCCCCACTCATTCACTTTCTATTCTCTTTCTCTCTCTCTCTCTCCCTCTCTTTCCCTCTCTCTCTCTCTCTTTCAGAAATAAGTATTTAAAATTTTTTGAAAAAAGATAGTAGCAAATCAAATTGAATAGTACATTGAAAGAATTACTCAGCACAATCAAGAGGGACTTATTCCTGGTCTACAGAAGTGGTTTGATATTCACAAATCTATCAACGTGATACACCAGATTAATAAAAGAAAGGATAAGAAACATATGATCCTCTCAACATACACAGAAAAGGCATTTGACAAAATACAGCATCCATTCTTGATAAAAACCCTCAACAAAGTAGATATGGATGGGGCATAGTTCAACATCATAAAAGCTATATATGAAAGACCCACAGCTAATATCACCCTCAATGGGGAAAAACTGAGAGCTTTTTCCTCTAATGGTCAGGAACAAGACAGGGATATCCACTCTCACCATTACTATTTAACAGTACTGGAAGTCTTAGCCTCAGCAATCAGACAACAACAACAACAACAACAACAACAACAACAACAACAACAAAAAGGCATCCAAATCAGCAAGGAAGAAGTCAAACATTCACTATTCGCAGACGACATGACACTCTATGTAGAAAACTAAAAAGACTCCACCAAAAAATTACTAGAATTAGTAATTCAGCAAAGTCAGCAAATTCAGCAAAGTCACAGGGTATAGAATCAATGTACAGAAATCTGTTGCATTTCAACACACCAATATGAAGCACTAGCAACAGAAATCAAGGAATTGATCCCATTTATAATTGCACCAAAAACCATAAGATACCTAGGAGTAAACCTAACCAAAGAGGTAAAAGATCTGTATTCTGAAAACTACAGAATACTTATGAAAGTAATTGAAGAGGGCACAAAGAAATGGCGAAAAAATGTCATGCTTGTCAATTGGAAGAACAAACATTGTTAAAATGTCTATACTATCCAAAGCAATCTACACTACACATTTAATGGAATCCCTATCCAAATACCACCAGCATTTTTCACAGAGCTGGAAAAGAGAATCCTAAAATTTTTATGCAACCACAACAGACCCTGAAGAGCCAAAGTAAATCCTGAGAAAGAAAAGCAAAGCTAGAGGCTTCACGATACAAGACTTCAAGTAATATTACAAAGCCACAGTCATTAAGACATTATGGTACTGGCACAAAAACAGACACATGGATCAATGTCACAGAATAGAAAACCCAGAAATGGACCCACAACTATATGGTCAACTAATCTTTGATGAAGCAGGAAAGAATATCCAATGGAAAAAAGACAGTCTCTTAAATAAATGGCGTTGAGAAAACTGGACAGCCACATGCAAAAGAACTAAACTGGACCACTTTCCTACACCATACACAAAAATAAATTCAAAATGCAGGGCACCTGGGTGGCTCAGTTGGTTAAGCATCCAACTTCGGCTCAGGTCATGATCTCGTGGTTCATGGGTTCCAGCCCCGAATCGGTCCCTATGCTGACAACTCAGAACCTGGAGCCTGCTTCAGATTCTGTGTCTCCCTCTCTCCTTCTGCCCCTACCCATATCGTGCTCTGTCTCTCTTTCAAAAATAAACAAACATAGGGGCGCCTGGGTGGCTCAGTCGGTTAAGCGTCCGACTTTGGCTCAGGTCATGATCTCACGGTCCGTGAGTTCCAGCCTTGCGTTGGGCTCTCTGCTGACAGCTCAGAGCCTGGAGCCTGTTTCAGATTCTGTGTCTCCCTCTCTCTCTGGCTCTCCCCTGTTCATGCTCTGTCTCTCTCTGTCTCAAAAATAAATAAACATTTAAAAAAAATAAAATAAAATAAACAAACATTAAAAAAATTTTTTAATTAAAAATAAAAAATAAATAAATTCATAATGGATGAAATACTTAACACATGAGACACGAAACCACCAAAATCCTAGAGGAGAACACAGGCAGCAACCTCTTGGACTTTGGCTGTGGCAACTTCTTACTAGAAATACCTCCAGAGGCAAGGGAAACAAAATCAAACATGAACTATTGAGATCTCATCAAGATAAAAAGCTTCTACACAACAAAAGAAACAATCAACAAAACTAAAAAACAGCCTACGGAATGGGAAAAGACATTTCCAAATGATATATCTGATAAAGGGTTAGTATCCAAAATCTATAAAGAACTTATCCAACTCAACACAAAAAAAAAAACAAAAAAAAAAAAACAAAAAAAAAAAACCAAAAAAAAACCAACAAATAATCCAGTGAAGAAACGGGCAGAAGACATGAATAGACATTTTTCCAAAGAAGACATCCAGACAGCTAACAAACACATGAAAAGATGCTCAACCTCACTCGTCATCAGGGAAATACACATCAAAACCACAAGGAGATACCACCTCACATCCGTCCGAATGCTAAAATTAACAGCACAGGAAAGAACAGGTGTTGGCGAGAATGCAGAGAAAGGGGAACGTTCTTGCACTGTTGATGGGAATGCAAACAGGTGCAGTCACTCTGAAAAACAGTACAGAGATTCTCAAAAAGTTAAAAATAGAATTATCCTATGAGTCAGAAATTGCACTGCTGGGTATTTACCCAATTGATACATAAATACAGATTCAAAGGGCTACATGCACCCTGATATCTATAGCAGCATTGTCAGCAATAGCCAAACTATGGAAAGAGCCCACGTGTCCTTCAATTAATGAATGGATAAAAAAGATGTGAGATATGTGTGTCTATATGTGTGTACATATATATGTATATATACATATAGACACATACCTCACATCTTTTTTATCCATTTAATGGATGTGTATATATATATATGTATATATATATATATACATACACATATAATGGAATATAACTCAGCCATCCAAAAGAATGAAATCTTGCCATTTGCAACAATGTGGAAGGAGCTAGAGTGTATTGTGCTAAGTGAAATAAGTCAGTCAGAGAAAGACAAATACCATATGATTTCACTCATATCTGGAATTTACGAAATAAAACAGATGAACATATGGGAGAGGAGGAGAAAAGAAGCAAACCATAAGGGACTCTTAATGACAGAGAACCAACTTAAGGTTGATGGAAGGAGGTGGGTGGGGGGTGGGCAATTGGGTGATAGGTATTAAGGAGGGCACTTGTGATGAGCACTGGGAGTTATATGCAAGTAATGAATCACTATACTCTCCTGAAGCCAATATTATACTATATGCTAACTATAATTTAAATAAACACTTGGAAAAATAAAGGCCTTGGTAAAGAAAAAATAAATAGGAAACACAAAAGCAGTAAAATTACGTATATTTATAAAAATCAGTTAAAGAACTCATAAAATAAAAGGATATAAGTTCTGACAATATATTCCTAAAAATGTTAAGGGGGAGAAGAGGTAAAAATGTAGTGCTTTTAGAATGGGTTCAAACTTAAGCGACCATCACCTTATAAACTGCTATACGCTTAAGATGTTACATATAAACCTAACAGTAAACTCAAATCAAAAACCAATAATAAATAGGTAAAAAGTAAAGAGAAAGGAATCCAAGTTTGCATCACTAAAGAAAGCCAGCAAACCATGAGAAGAGAGCAAGAGAAGAACAGAACAGAGGAGAACTATAAAAACAACCATAAAATGATTAACAAAATAGCATTAAGTACATACCTATCAATAATTACTTTAAATGTAAATGGGCTAGTGCTCGCTTCGGCAGCACATATACTAAATGTAAATGGGCTAAACACTACAATCAAAAGACATAGGGTGACAGAATGCATTAAAAAACAAGATCCAGGGCGCCTGGGTGGCGCAGTCGGTTAAGCGTCCGACTTCAGCCAGGTCACGATCTCGCGGTCCGTGAGTTCCAGCCCCGCGTCGGGCTCTGGGCTGATAGCTCAGAGCCTGGAGCCTGTTTCCGATTCTGTGTCTCCCTCTCTCTCTGCCCCTCCCCCGTTCATGCTATGTGTCTCTCTGTCCCAAAAATAAATAAACGTTGAAAAAAAAAATTAAAAAAAAAAAACAAAAAAAAAAAACAAGATCCATCTATATACTGCCTACAAGAGACTCATTTCAGACCTGAAGAACTATGCAAGTTGAAAGTGAAAGGATAGAAAATCACTTATAATGCAAATGGATGTAAAAAGAAAGCCAGGGTAGCAATACTTATATCAAACAAAAAACTTTAAAACAAAGACTGTAACGAGACAAAAAAGACACTATAATCACAATATAGGGGACAATCCAACAAGAAGACATAATAACCATAAATATTTATGAACCCAACATGAAAGCACCCAAATACATAAAATAGTTGATAACAAACATAAAGATACTAATTGATAGTGGGGCGCCTAGGTGGCTCAGTTGGTTAAGCATCCAACTGTGGCTCAAGTCATGATCTCATAGTTTGTGGGTTTGAGACGCTTATGGGGCTGGCTGATGTCAATGTCAGCACCATGACTGCTTTGGATCCTCTGTCTTCCTCTCTCTCTGCCCCTCGCCTACTCGTGCTCTCTCTCACAAAATATAAACATTAAAAAAAAAAAAAAGAAACTAATCTATAGCAATACAATAATAGTGGGGTGTTATAACACCCCACTTAGATCAATGCACAGACTATTCAAACAGAAAATCAACAAGGAAAGAGTGGCTGTGAATGACACAGTGAACCAGATTGATTTAACAGATATATTCAGAACATTCCATCCTAAAACAGCAGAATACACATTCTTTTCAAGTTTACATGAAACATTCTGACACCTGAACTAATAAAACACTGTATGTTAACTGTAATGGAGTTAAATTTTTTTTAAAGGCAAAAAAAAAAAAAAAAAAGGAAACAAAAACAATATATACTAATGAATTCTGGTGAAAATGTGGAGATATTAGAAGCCTCATACATTGGAGCGGTGCCTGGGTGGCTCAGTGGGTTAAACGTCCGACTTCAGCTCAGGTCATTATCTCATGTTCATGAGTTCCATCCCCACATCAGGCTCTGTGCTGACAGTTTAGAGCCTGGAACCTGCTTCTTTTGTGTCTCCCTCTCTTCCTGTCCCTCCCCCACTCATTCCTGTTCTCTCTCTCTCTCTCTCTCTCTCTCTCTCTTTCTCTTTCTCTTTCAAAAATAAACAAACATGTAAAAAAATCTTTAATTAAAAAAAAAAAAAGAAGCCTCATATATTGGGGCACCTGGGTGGTTCAGTCAGTTAAGCATCCTACTTTTGATTTTGGCTCAGGTCACAATCTCAGGGTTTGTGAGTTCAAGTTCTGTGTCAGCCTCTCCGCTCAGCACGGAGCCTGCTTGGAATTCTCTCTCTCCCTCTCTTTCTGCCCCTACCCGCTCATACTCTCTCTCAAAATAAATAAATAAACTTAAGAAAAAAAAAAAAAGCCTCATACATTGCTGGTGAGGATGTAAATTGGTGCAGCCACTTTGAACACAGTCTTGCCATTCCTCGAGCAGTTACACACAAAGTTACCATATAACCCAACAATTCAACTCTTAGGAATATACCCAAGACAAATTAAAACACATCTCCACACAAAAACTTGTATATGAATGTACACAGCAGTATTATTCATAATAGTGAAAAAGGAGAAACAACCCAAATGTCCCATCAACCAATGAATGGATTCATAAGATGTGGTATATCAATAAAATGGAATGTCACTCAGCAGTAAAAATAATGTAATGATAAATGCTACAATATATATAAACTTTGAAACATTAATGGAAAAAAATCAGCCACAAAGAATCACATGCTATAGGATTCCATCTATATAAATATCCAAAATAGGTAAATTCTGGTTATAAAGGACAACCCAGGAGATCTTTACAGTGATAGAACTATGGTGGTGAACAAACCCCCCCCCCCCACACACACACAGAAATACAAGTAAAGCTGGGGAAATCTGTATCAATGTCAATATCCTAGTTGTGATATTGTACTATAGTTTTTACAAGATGTTATCATTGAGGGAAATTGACAATAATACAGAGATTTTATATCTCTGTATTATTTCTTACAACTGCATGTGCATCTATAACTATCTCAAAATAAAAATTTTAATTAAAAATATATAATAGAATACAATAAAATAAAACTTTTGGCTTAAAAGATTTGAGAAGAAAATGAAGGGAAAAAAAGATCATCGCACACAAAAGACAAAAAGCTTAACTTATATAAAACTTTAACTCAAGCAACAGAAGCACTCTCTTCTCACTATAGTATGATCGAATGAATAAAAAATAACCAATCAGTAAGATAGCAAAGAATTGAGATTAACAAAGACAATGTCTAGATGAAGAAAACAAATTGAAAGACAAAAGCAGTAACATTTTAGAGCTAATAAAACAGATTAAAAACAACTGAAAATTAAATTATTGACCCAGTAAATGCAAATGAAAGAATTAAAGCAATTATATAAAAGACAATATATGGTAGATAAACATAATCCAATATAGGAACAATTGGTACATCTGAGCTGAAAACTCTCAAAATAGACCATATATTCAAAAATACAAGAGAATTATTTGAATTTTAAGATATTACGAAACTATAGATGAAGGTGAAAAGTGTGTTCCAGGAACTAGAACAATTAAATTAGAATGTCAATTTCAAAGTTTATCCTAAGTGTGCCACTGAACTTGATGAAAATCTTTGGGCATCTATCAGGCAAAATACACTACATGTAAGGAAGAAAATCAAGTTGGTCTCAGACTTGCCTCAACATCACTTACTGCCAAAAATAATGGAGTCATGAAGTCAGGCTTGCTCACTATAAAATATGGCCCTATATACATCTTCTCCTAAACAATTACAAGCAATAGAAGCAATAATGAGAACACTGAAGCCATAAATTCACGTAATAGCAACACAGGAAAGAAAGGAGTCTGATACTAATTAAATGAGCTCATTTTCTGAAACAAAATTAATAATGAGCTATGATCAGTAGTCTAAGAAATAAAATACAGATATGATCAATCAGCAATTATTTTTTGTGCCCAAAGCTTTACCACAATCCTCCAACACCCCTATAGGATAGGTGTCTCACTGAGAAAATCAGTGGTTAGCGAGAAGAACTTGCTCTGAGTCATACTGTTAGGCCCATAATTTAAATTCTGTTCTACCTAATTCAAAGCCAGCTCTTGCCAAACAAAACAGTGTAATCTTATATCTAGATGGAGAGATTAGACAGGACTTCAGTTTTCTTCTTTTTGTTTATTTTCTTTCCCAAAGTTTCAACAATGGCATATGCTGCTTTTGCTGTTAAAAAATAGGATTTTTAAAAAATCCACATAAAGCTTCTTTTTTATATATAAAAAACAACATATAATCTCTAATCCTTGGAATGCTAACTCTCTTGATGACCTCACAGCAGTTGAAATTGGCTGGTATTTGAAAGCTATACATACATACATAGTTTTTCTCACTTTTTAACTCTTTATAGGGGGTTAAATAGAAAATACAGAATAATAATCACAAATTTAGAAATTAAACTGGCTGGGGTTTACTAGTCTAGCCTATCACAGATTGTTTCCTGGAACACTGTCTAAGCCTTCTGTCTTTTTTTTTTTTCTTAACTATTTATTATTTGACACACACACACTCATACACTGCCACTACGACTATAGGTCATTGGGAGACTGTCTGGGTTGGGATACCTGAGGGGTCCAGGGCTCATCCCAATCTCAAGACCAATGCTACTCCTGGTGGGCAGTCTTCCCACAAAGCCATAGTAAGCCTGATCAGAAACTAAGCTTACCCAGAAGAAGACAGAATGTGCTGGCGTGAGATGGCAGGCCCAACCTGGCCCGTTCACATCTTTTACCAGACAAACAGCCTCTGTCTGTCAAGTTCCTTGAACTTGGAGTGACTGGCCAGGATGCCAAGCATAGAACTCAGCCAAGTCCCAGGCAGAACTGCTTTCCCCACCCAAAGAGCTGGTGAGGAATCAGTGATGAGGAACCTGCCAATTTTCTGTCGCTTGGGGCACCTCCAAACTCAGGATCATACCCAGGGAACCAGAGTCCGAGAGGCCTGCGTGTGGAAGCAAAGAGGACTTCTTCATGTTTCAAAATATTGCCACAAGCATGTAAGAAACGCTGTGAGGAAATAAAGTATTTTTGTCAGATCAGCCAAAACAGGCAGTTAGTAGAGAAAAGTGATCTCATGAGTTGGCAAGTTTTTCTTCCTTCCCTCTCCCTTAACGTTTATTTGTGTTAGGGTAAATCATTGCAAACAATTTCCTCTGACTTGGGAGTTCTGAAAGATACTGGAATTCAAAGCACAGTTTGGGGTTGGGTTGGGTTGGGTTGGGTTCAGTTGAGTTTGGCTTGGCGTGGCATGACGTGGCATGGCGTGGCATGGCGTGGCATGGCGTGGCATGGCGTGGCTTGGCGTGGCTTGGCGTGGCATGGCGTGGCTTGACGTGGCATGGCGTGGCTTGGTTGTTGTACCTCAGAGTTCGTGGAAGGAGGAGAGAGTGGGAAGTTGAGAGATTTCATGTCCCAGGCTGATTTTAAAACCAAGATATAAGATATGTTACCTCATCCATATATAGGAATTTTCAGTTATACCCGAGCAACTCTATTATACCAAGGCCTCATTAATACTTGTTTGTGGCTCCCTCAGCCCACCTCAGCTTGAAAGAGGTACTTCATAAGCAATCCCTTTTATCACACAATAGATGAGACAACAGCTAGAAATTATCTGAAGAAGTGATGATTTCACCAGAACAGGGGCTCAGATGACCTCATTGTAACATTTTGAAAGACTGAAGGCAGTAATTAGAGGGTTATTTTCTGAGGGGCTTTATTTTCTTAGATTAGCAAACATCCATTTTTGAATACAAGGGGGAAAAATTGGATACTTCAAAATGATCAGGACCCTTTGTAACTTCGGTTATGATGAATGGATTAAATGAAATTCTTACCTAGATTATAATAAGAACTTAAATTTCCCTGAAATTTCATTGGGAGGGCAAGGAGGAAGTAACTGGTTGAATGAATGTCACTGGAATGTATTTTTCCTAAATCAATTGGTTTCAAGATCTTTTAAGAGTTCTCTTAGCTTTTGAATTTCCCAGGATTTCATTGCTTCAATAGCTATGGATCTGTTTTAACTCATGTTCTCTGTGGGGGCAGATAGATTTCTCTGAAAGAAACCACATGATTTTCAGGGATACAGCTCCATCTGATAGAACCACAGAGGGGGTGCCTGGGTGGCTCAGTCAGTTAAGCATCCGACTCTCGGCTTCAGCTCAGGTCATGATCTCACAGTTCGTGAGTTCGAGCCCCACGTCAGGCTTTGCACTGATAGCATGGAGCCTGATTGGGATTCTCTGTCTCCCTCTCTCTCTGCCCCTCCCCCCCCCCCGGCCCTGTCTCTCTCTCTCTCTCTCTCTCTCTCAACAAACTTTAAACACATACACACACACATGCACACACACACAGAAATGGTGCTGCTGCAGAAATCAGCAAAACCTTGCAGCATCTGGGTCTAAATGATACACAAGATTCCAATGTCTCATAAGACAGTTTAGCTTCTTAGAGCTATTGGCTTCTCATCAATCTTTGTTTTAGTCAACAGTCTTTGCATCATTTGGGTTTCGTTCTTAGAATAAAGGGACAATTTTTACCAGAGGATAGTCAAGTCTCTACCATTATTGCATAACCCAACTATAAGCTGATCTCTTGTGGTCTCATCTCTATATTCAAAGAACAACAGTCCAGCTGGAAAAAAGCAATTTAAGAGGATCTGAACCTGTTTTCCTCTCCTTCAGGGGTTCTAATTAAGAGGCCCCAAAGGCGCTTCTTTCCTACCAAGTCTCACCCACTCCTGCAGAACCTCTCACATGCAAAATTTGCAATTACCTCTTCAGCATAGCCCATTAGGTTTTCTCTCCCCACATCTCTTCTCTCCCCTTTTCCTCATTATGCAGATCATCATTGCCACTTTATTATTTTTTTTTAAAGAAATTGAATCAGAGAGTTTAATTTTTTTTTTCAACGTTTATTTATTTTTGGGACAGAGAGAGACAGAGCATGAACGGGGGAGGAGCAGAGAGAGAGGGAGACACAGAATCGGAAACAGGCTCCAGGCTCTGAGCCATCAGCCCAGAGCCCGACGCGGGGCTCGAACTCACGGACCACGAGATCGTGACCTGGCTGAAGTCGGACGCTTAACTGACTGCGCCACCCAGGCACCCCTGTCATTGCCACTTTAAGCAATTTGCCCCACCCCACTCCTTTTCTTCCAAACTTTTCATTTCAATCTTGACTTCTCTGGCCCCTTTTTCATTTAGGCCACCTCTTCCATTCTCCCAATTTTGCCTCATGAACCATCCAGGAACCCAACCGGATTCTCATTTAGTAAGTGGAAAGGGCGGAGCAGAAATCTGTGGATGAGGTGAGGGCCTGGGTGGAGAAAGTGGAAACATTCACCAGTATACAACTGGACCCACCACACTTAAAAGACAAAAGCACAACTTGCAAACACAGCTGATACCATACTTTCCCCCAGATTCTAGAGCACCCATCAAATCTTCTTGAACCCTCATCTGCTGCAAATCTGCATTTTATTTCCCTTTGTAAGAGAGTATCTGCCAGAAAGAAGATTCTATGCTCCAAAGAGCAAGGAGTAAAATAAGCATGAGTCCCAGGGGTCTGTAACCGTTCATATCTTGCTCTTTTTTCCTTCTCTCTTCTATGTTTTGAACTTAAGAATGTGTGACATATGTAACTGACACCCAGCCTAACATGGCCAGAATACTGGGGGGTGAAGAAGGGTTGGTGTGATGTGGAAGTGGGAGGTAGGCATCTTTTCCTTTAAAAACCCACAGAACCACTCTAGGTTGCAATACTGGCCATGGGCCCATTATCCTTTCCCCCTGGAGTCACATTTAGAAGGTCCAGTGAAGAAATGGGCAGGAGACATGAATAGACACTTTTCCAAAGAAGACATCCAGGTGGCAAACACATGAAAAGATGCTCAACATCATTCATCATCAGGGAAATACAAATCAAAACCACACTGAGACACCACCTCACACCAGTCAGAGTGGCTAAAATTAACAACTCAGGAAACAACAGATGTGGGCAAGGATGTGGAGAAAGGAGAACCCTCTTGCATCCCCTCTTGGGAATGCAAACTGGTGCATCTGCTCTGGAAAACAGTGTAGAGGTTCCTCAAAAAATTAAAAATAGAACTACCCTATGACCCAGCAATAGCACTATTAGGAATTTACCCAAAGGATACAGGAGTGCTGATGCATAGGGGCATGTGTACCCCAATGTTTATAGCAGCATTTTCAACAATAGCCAAATTATGGAAAGAGCCTAAACGTCCATCAACTGATGAGTGGATAAAGAAGACGTGGCTTATACATACAATGGAGTACTACTTGGCAATGAAAAGAAATGAAATCTTATTTGCAACAACAACGATGATGAAATTGGAGGGTATTATGCTAAGTGAAATAAGTCAGTCAGAGAAAGACAGATATCATATGTTTTCACTCATATGTGGAACTTGAAAAACTTAACAGAAGACCATGGGGGAAGGGAAGGGGAAAAAATAGCTACAAGCAGAGAGGGAGGGAGGCAAAGCATAAGAGACTCTTAAATACAGAGAACAAACAGGGCTGATGGAGGGGAGGGTGGGGAGAGGGGAAAATGGATGATGGGCATTGAGGAGGGCCGAGGTTGGGATAAGCACTGGGCGTTGTATGGAAGCAATGACCCATGGGACTCTACCCCCAAAACCAAGAGCACACTGTATACACTGTATGTTAGTCAACTGGACAATAAATTATATTTTAAATAAGTAAAGCCAAAGAGAGAGAGCTCAGAAACAAAAAATAAATAAATAAATAAATAAATAAATAAATAAATAAATACATAAATAAATAAAGCCAAAGAGAGAGAGCTCAGAAACAAAACAAAATAAAAACAACAAAACAAACAAAAGAAAAAGAAGGTCCTTATGGAGAATACTCTAGAATTAGAGCTGTGGCTCAACAGAAGTGGGCCAAGTATTATAGCCTCATCTCCTGAAATCCATGTTACTGCCTAACAAATCTGTCCATGCTCACCAAAGTGCCCTTGACTACTCTTCTTTATTGAACCTGGAAAAGTTAAGGGTGGGGGGGTGGGGGGGGTTGGGGGAAGTCCCTGATATGAACATTCTAAAATTGAAACTTGATTTCTTCACAAGTCAGGGTTTACAAAGCTATGTGTGTGTCACTACGTTCATTGACTTTCTCATCACCACAAAATATTAACCACACCATTGACTTTGGGATTTGTATAAACTAGTCCATTGCTTAGAATTTTATGAAAAAGCTGAAATGTCTTTCCCTCATTTAATATACACAGATATACACTTGTCTGTCTACACCACCTCTTCCATGTCCTCCTACACAAGTCCTGTACTTACCTCTTATGTCCTCACCACCAGGCCTCAACTTGTTTCTTCCCTAGTCTACCTTTCCAGGGCTGACTACTATGACCCCCTTTCTACCTTCTCCCACCTTCGGTCCCTGTCAATACCATCACTGACAGTCATTACTTTGTGTTTACTGTGCAATTTAAGACTTAAAATAGGGGTGCCTGGGGGGCTCAGTCAGTTAAGTGTCCGACTTCGGCTCAGGTCATGATCTCATGGTTTGTGAGTTCGAGCCCCACATCAGGCTCTGTGCTGACAGCTCAGAGCCTGGAGCTGCTTCAGATTCTGTCTCCCTCTCTCTCTGCTCCTCCCCTGATCACACACTGTCTCTGCCTCTCTCTCAAAAGCAAATAAACCTTAAAAATTTTTTTTCAAAAAGACTTAAAATAATTTTATGAGGTATGTGTTACCATGATCTCTCTCTTTTTTTTAATTGGGGTAAAATGCACATAACATAAAATTTACCATTTTAATCATTTTAAATTACACAATGCACTGGCACTTAGTACATTCACAGTGTCGTAGCACTGTCACCATTATCTATTTTCAGAACATTTTCATCACTCCCAAAAGGAAACCCTATACCTAGTAAGCAGTCACCCTCCTCCCTTCCCCCCCTGGCAACTACTAATCAGCTTTCTGTCTCTATGGATTCGCCTATTCTGGATTTCTCATATACACTGAATCATACAATATGTGGCTTTTGGGGTATGGCTTCTTTCACTTAGCAAAATGTTTCCAAGATTCATCCACGTTGTGGCATTTATCAGTACTTCATTCTCTTTTATGGCTGAATAATATTCCATTGTACGGATATAGCAGATTTTGTTTATCCATTCACTAGTTGCTAGATATTTGGGGTTTTTTTCCATCTTTTGGCTATTTTAAATCATGCTGCTGTAAATTTCATGTCCACGTTTTTGTTTAAATACCTGTTTTTCTCAAAATGGATAAAGGACGTGAATGTGAGACAGGAAATCATCAAAACTCTAGAGGAGAAAGCAGGAAAAAACTTCTCTGACCTCAGCTGCAGCAATTTCTTACTTGATGCATCTCCAAAGGCAAAAGAATTAAAAGCAAAAATGAACTATTGGGACCTCATGAAGATAAAAGCTTCTGCACTGCAAAGGAAACAATGAACAAAACTAAAAGGCAACCGACCGAATGGGAAAAGATATTTGCAAATGACATATCAGACAAAGGGCTAGTATCCAAAATCTATAAAGAACTCACCAAACTCCACACCCGGAAAACAAATAATCCAGTGAAGAAATGGGCAGAAAACATGAATAGACACTTCTCTAAAGAAGACATCCGGATGGCCAACAGGCACATGAGAAGATGCTCAACGTCGCTCCTCATCAGGGAAATATAAATCAAAACCACACTCAGATATCACCTCACACCAGAGTGGCTAAAATGAACAAATCAGGAGACTATAGATGCTGGAGAGGATGTGGAGAAACGTGAACCCTTTTGCACTATTGGTGGGAATGCAAACTGGTGCAGCCATTCTGGAAAACAGTGTGGAGGTTCCTCAAAAAATTAAAACTAGATCTACCCTATGACCCAGCAATAGCACTGCTAGGAATTTACCCAAGAGATACAGGAGTGCTGATGCATAGGGGCACTTGTACCCCAATGTTCAGAGCAGCACTCTCAACAATAGCCAAATTATGGAAAGAGCCTAAATGTCCATCAACTGATGAATGGATAAAGAAATTGTGGTTTATATACACAATGGAATACTACGTGGCAATGAGAAAGAATGAAATATGGCCTTTTGTAGCAACATGGATGGAACTGGAGAGTGTTATGCTAGGTGATATAAGTCATACAGAGAAAGACATACCATATGTTTTCACTCTTATGTGGATCCTGAGAAACTTAACAGAAGACCATGGGGGAGGGGAAGGACAAAAAAATTTAGAGAGGGAGGGAGCCAAACCATAAGAGACTCTTAAAAACTGAGAACAATCTGAGGGTTGATGGGGGATGGGAGGGAAGGAAGGGTGGGTGATGGGTACTGAGGAGGGCACCTATTGGGGTGAGCACTGGGTGTTGTATGGAAACCAATTTGACAATACATTTCATATTAAAAATAAATAAATAAATAAATAAATAAATAAATAAATAAATACCTGTTTTTAACTCTTTGGGTTTTGTACCTAGGAGTGGAATTGCTGGATCATATGGTAATTCTATGTCTAACTTTTTGAGAAACCATCACATTCTTCCAGAGGCTGCACCCTCTTACCTTCCCACCGGCAACATACAGGCATTCCAATTTCTCCACATCCTTGCCCACACTAACCATTTCCCTCACGGCTAAAGTTTGAGCATCTTTTCATGTACTTTTTGGCCATCTGTATATACACCATGAGGCTGAGATTTAAACCCAGGCAATCTGAGTCTTGAGCTCTTTGCTCCCACACTAGAGGTCCACAATTTGCAAATCCCTCCTTCTTCAAAATGGCTAAAAGGAGTCTACACTGGGGCTCTTTTACCCCAAAATGTCTGTCCATGAGGACTGGTCCCCAGTGTTTTTAGAAATCACCATTAAAAATTAAGAATGATTCCTTTAGATTAGTCCAGGCATCTCCCTGAAGAAAGGGAGGAAATTGAAATGTGCCAAGTCTTCATCACTGCTCCTGGGATCTTCACAGATGATGCAGTTTTTCATATCACCCTTACAGCAATTCCCATTTTTATTACTGTTAGATTAGAGATGAAATGAAAACAGTAAAGTCAACTTCCATGCCCAAGTGAGAAAGGAGGTATAGCTGAACCACAACCTGGACCTATATGACGCGTAGATGCTCTCTTTCAATACGTAAATGCTGCCCAAAATGCTGGGCTACTTAACTTCCGAGTGAATTAGCCAAGGCCAGATGGGACAGTGCTTTGGCCACTTGCTCCAGAGTCAAATTTCTGCTTTTGGGCTTGAATTTCTTCTTAGCTGTGTGGTCCAGGCCAAGTGTCTTAACCTCTCCAAAACAGTGTTCTCTCATTTATAAAACATGTCATGTGGGCATTAAGTGAGGCATCCTTGTAAAGACCCTAACAGAGTGCCCGCATAAATGCAAGAGATACACGTGATCACAATGACACAGAAGGAATAATGGTCTCCAGAGGTACCCTTCTCCTGCCCACATTACCGCAAAGGTAGTCCCTTCCCATGGGATGACATGTACCTCCTCTGTACAGAGCAAGAGGAAATAAATACAGCCCTGTTCATCTGGAAAAAGACCATCAGAGGTTTCCAAAGAGTCACAGAGCACCCTGAAAATAAAGATCAAAACCGCAACGTTGTGTCTCTTCTTGAAAAAAAAAAAAAAACCAGGTCTCTCTGACCTCATTGCTAAATTTGGGTAAAACAAGAAATGAGGCTCTGATTCGAGGCAGTACATTTTTTAAGGACATTAAGCAAATGGGTGCAGGTTGGGAGATTAAACTGAATTACTTTCTATGGAAGAGATCCCAGCCGGTGGCTTTACCCCCAGGGAACTCTCCTGAGTGCTGGCCACCTTGTCACAGCATGCAGATCAGCTGTTTGGTTTGTTCTGACCATCACGCATTTTACTTCCAAACCAGGGTCTCCTGAGTGCCATTGATTTCCAGGAGTGCCGCCATGCAACAGGGAGAAAGGGGTTGTAATGTGGAACCGGGCATCCCACGACCTGATTTCGCCCTACTGCTTCAGCCTTGCTGGGTCTCAGCTTTATCTGTAACATTAGGAAGCTGTATTGAATGGCCCACCAGATTTCTCACGGAGCTGCTCATCTGTGATTCGTATTGCTTAAGGACTACGCTACTGTTTGCTGACAATAGAAATTATCCAACGTGATGTGTTGTATTCTGATGGCTTTGCAAAGAAAGTAGTGAAGGGTGGACATGAAGAAAGCTACGGCAGAAGGCCTACAGAGGTTTGGCATTTGGGGTCAAGATTAATATATCCAAAATCCTGCCCTCCCATAGGAAGAGAAGGCTGCAAAATGATAGTTTATTTGCTTATAATTGAGAGCCAGATTAGCACAAACTGGGAATGCATTAGCTGTTTAGGTTGTGACTATGACTATTGAAGAAAAAAAGCTTTAAAATGCTTGGGGGGGGGGCTAATTTGAAAGAAACAAATGGATTACATTTGCCTAATTTAGCAGTCAGTTAACTGTGACTCATCCTCCTGTCTCCGCTCATGTGACCAGGATAGTAAATACAATATTGACAAGAAAATCTAGCCCTCACGTGGGCAGATGCCAGCCCTCCTCAGACTGAAGGCTCAGTGAAAATGCACTTGTTTCCTGTTTTCTTTGCATAACCAAATTGCAGGGCCTGTGTCAGTGTTTATTACAGTGTCCTACGTGAAAAGGGGCTGATTGCTAATTTCTAACTTACGAACTGAAAATATTGTGGCCAACACTCGTGCCTTCTACTTCCTGCTTGTAGGCAGGCCTGAGTCTAAATGAATAGATATAAACAGGCCCTTGTCTTCCTCCAATTCCTGAGGTGATTTGCCCGTCCTCTGAAAAATGTCCTTTGCCTCCAAGATTCCTTTCAGCAATAAGAATTTCAAGACAGATGGGCACAGGTTCACAGCCCAGGTACACCTGTTACCATCTGTGTGACTTGAGAAAGGTGACTGACACTCGCATTGACCAGCTGCTTCATTTAAAATGTAAATAAAAATATATTTCTCCAGGACAATCGTTGAAACACGTGGTAATATTTCTAAATTATTTACAAACGTTGTATCCACTGGGTAAATATTGAAGAGATGATAACTATACTTCAGGCATTATCACAGCTGACATTCATTGGTGTGAGCTGTAACTGAGAAAACAATACAAAACATCCCCATTGGGGCAAGGGACATAAATACAATGACATGTACCCACATAGAGAAAACCACCCTGTTCTGTGCAAGGTGGCAAGCAGAGGGTTTTGTTTATTTAAAGAGAAAATGTGTTTTGGACAAAAGGACTCCGAGGGGAGTTCATGTTGCTAAATTTGGGCAAAAATGGGTAATGTACACAAGCACCAGGAAGGCATCTGTCTTGTGTTTGGGGCAATTTTGGAAGAGTGAGCCTCTTCTGACCACGCTGGTATGGCGGTTGGACTCATAGTCTAATGAGAGAAGGAATTGCTTGTGGAGTTGCCATTGCTGGGAAACATGACCAAGATTTGAGATAGTGCTCCTCTTTTCTCCTTCCCTTCTCTCCCACCCCCAGCCCAGCAAACCGAACAAAAGAGGCTCTTTCTAGCCTCTTACAAAGTTTGGTCTCTGAATGGTGATCATTTATTGTTTGGAACTCAAAAGTATGAAATCTTCAAGAGTCTTCTATTAAGATACAAATGCCAATGGAACAGGTAACACTCAAATCATTGCACAGAAAGGAACTTAAAGAATCTCTAATGTAATGCCCTTATTTTTCCAAACTCAGAAAGTGACTGGTTTAAAGCTCCACAATGAGGTGGTGGCAGAGATGGGAGAAGAGCCTAATTTTCCTTAGATGCAGTCAAATACTCTTTCTGCTGCCCATTCAGAACCACCATCAGCTATGAATATTCTTGGAGGAAGGAGGAAGGGAGTACGGATTGGCTTAAAACATTGGTTTTCAAACTCAGTGTGGGCCAGGATAGCCTGCTCCTTTACCTGATAGGCATATTATTCCTATCAGGCTCTTATCAAGAGTATGCTATGATTTACAACCAAGACCATGATCCCTGCTGAAGAAAATACAGAAGATGTTGCTATTTGGGTTGTGGTAAAGGCAGGGAAAGAAATGCAGACTTCTTGGCTCTGGGGAGGGCGAGCTGAGTAAAATGAGCTCCATGAGAGGGCCTGAGCGGTGAGGGCAGCTCAGGGTCCATGAGGGTTTGGAAGCAGAGGAGAACAAGGAGGGGGGTGAAAAGGAGAGAATACAGGAAGATGCTCTTTGCTACATTTACAGTGCACATTTCTGTGTGTTTCAGTCTGGCTTCTTAATGGTGTGCAGCAGAAAGGCACTCTGGCTGTTTTACTTCAGAGGTCATTTATTATAAGGCTAGGAGGCGCTCAGAGAATCAGCTGGAGGCTTGGAGACCGCAAATGTCAAGGGCAGCATGAGGGCCAGGCCTCCGGACTCACAGCATGACCTGCCGAGTCAGTAAGCAGCATTTCTACTGGAACACTCCCTGTTCCTTACCTCTCTCATCTTTGTGCCACTCACGGTTCCAAGACATGGAGGAGAGCATTGACTGGTCACGTGGGGACAGGGGCTCACTCCCTGGATTCATGAGAGTGGCCTCTGGCCCCTCAGCTTCCCTGGTGGGAGGCAGGTAGTATCCTCCACCCAGGCCACGCGATTTAGGGAAAAGGCATTTCCCCAAAGGAAATGGGGACTTTGTAGGGTAGAAAGGTTGGATGCTGATCAAAAAGCAGCCATTACAGATTCTCCACACTTGAGGTAACATGTGTAGGTCATGTTGAGAAAATTGATGATGTGGACCCTGACAGAGGACTCCCCTGGAAGGAGTCAACAAAAGAGAGAAAGATCCAGGCTCAGTGACCTCTACCTGGGAGCAAGCCTACCTCTTAGTCAACGGACAGAAGGATGATTCTGAATGTAGAATGGCCTCTGTCACATGATTCTGATCCCTAGCCTGGCCCCCCTATGCTCATAATTGAGTCTTATGGACAGCAGAGGGGCTGGAAAGGAAAAGTGAAAGAACTTTTTTTCTTTTTGTAAATACGTTTTTAGGAAAGCATTAAAACAACAGCTCTAGCCATCAGAGCACCAGGGCACCGGGAGAGTTAAGGCTGGTGTGAGCTTCTTCCCCATGTGCCACAAACCACCGTTGTTCAATATGCCCCCCTGAAGGAGGGGGGCCTCGTGCAGACAGCAGTGCCCCACAAAGCAAGAGAAGCTCCCGGCTCATATGTGAATCCTGCTCATTCAGGTAAGAGCATCAACCACTGACATCCAAATTATTATCATCAGTTAGATTCCTCACTAGACGCTACAGCCCAATGGGGGAAAATTCAACACGTTCTGCCAAGCAAACCCTGAAGAGGGATGAAAAGGGGGAACCAGTTGGAGTGTTCAGGGCCACCCTTTTACCTGCTGAGTAATGTTGGGCAAGTTACAGAAAGTCTTTTGAGATTTGCTTTCCTTGATTGTAAGATGGAAACCACGATTCCATGAGTTACTGTGATTAAATTAAACGAAACAAAAGGGTCAGAGAGTAGCACTCTCTATGTGGGAAGATAAACATCTGAATAATAATTGCCATAAAATACTAACAATTCATTGAGTGCTTCCTTTGTGCAGGCACAGTGTACTTCTGGCTTGGCAGTAAGACATCCTGAGTTCAAATCCTGCACCTTCTGCTTAGTAGCTAGCTGTGGGCCTTATGCATGTTCCCCAACCTCTCAGAGTTATCA
The DNA here is from genome assembly GCF_014898765.1 of Herpailurus yagouaroundi. Taxonomy (NCBI): domain Eukaryota; kingdom Metazoa; phylum Chordata; class Mammalia; order Carnivora; family Felidae; genus Herpailurus; species Herpailurus yagouaroundi. The sequence goes on from NW_024412406.1 coordinate 5,124,161, forward strand.
GATTCCAGACCCAATGGTATTACTTACCTCATAAGATTCTTAAGATTAACTGAGATAAAACACATAAAGCAGATGGAACAATGCCTGGTAAACTCTCAATAAATGTGAAGCATTTATTTTGTTGCTATTAGTAGCCTCATTTTCCACAATGCTATCTACCCAATATGAAAGAAAGGACTGTGCTACCCTTACCTCGGCATACTCCTTCCAATATTTGGCCCGGCTGAGTTCAAGCAACAAAGGGTGACCAGAGATGCTGACAACACAGAGGAGATATAGAAAAAAAGGTAAGAGGAAATGAGGGAAAAGGAATAAGAGAAGAATTTTGTACATTAATATCCGATCATGGAGCATGGTCTCAAGTCACAGTCCTGTGCCAGCATTTTCCACTGAGCCCTAAAGAGTTCTCTTAATGTGATTTCTTCTAAATACGACTGATCTCAGGAAGCAAATATTTAATTAGTACTCTCTACGTGTAAGGACCGCTACATCAGCTATTATATTGGGTGGACATCCAGGCAATATTTAAAGAAGGAGAGCCTGATTTGGGGGAAAAATGATTCTAGCGCAATGATTAATGAATGAATTCGTAACGTATAGTGCTCATGGAAAGCCATCTCTATATTCCAGATGCCCTGGTATCGAGATTGTTTACAAAGTACTGTCAAGCCTTGATAGATGTATGTATGAGGAAAAAGGAAAACTGAAATGTTAAAAGAGAAAGAAGCTTAAAAATAGCAAGATTACCAAACCCAACTGCTTGCATATTTTCAGGCTTTTAAGTAGTGAGTGAAGGAGACATTTAGAATCAGACAATTGGAAGAAGAGAAAAAAGTTCCAGACGATGGTAAAAATTACTAAACATATAACAAATTCAAAAGGGAGAACACACAAAAAACATGTCATTTAGGAATACTGGGGTGTCTGTTGTCTTGAATATCTTTGAGATCAGCGAAGCAGAGAGATTCAAGTAGATAGCAGGGCTCAAAATCAACTCATCTCCATGAGCAGACTGATATTCAAAGAGGAATGGAGCAGAAGTCTTTGTTAATCATAATAAAGAATTTGCTGTATTCAAATGAAATAACAGCAAAGTGGAAGTATGCCAGGGCAACACCAGTTTTCCAAGCAGGAATAAAGGGAACGCTAGGAAATTACAGAGCCTTCATCTCAATGTCTGTAATTTGCAAAATAATGGAAACAATAGCAGGGTAAGTTTGCCAAATGCATTTACAAATGAGTATCATTCCCTTTAATCAAGCTAGAGATAACCAACAAGGCTGGATAGAGAATTGGGGGTTTATGAATATCTCTCTCCCCTCTCTTCTCCTCTCTCTCTCTCTCTCTCTCTCTCTCTCTCTCTCTCTCTGATTGGGCTATGACACAATTAATAATTACATATGACTTTATTTCACTTTAATGTCCAGATTATTTTTACTTAGTAGCTACTTCTAACATGCCCATTATAAAAGAGAGTAAGATAAACTGTAAGGCAAAGAAAAACAAAGTACTATGTGCCATTCCCATTATATGTTGTGTGCCACTATATATTCTTCTTGGTGAACATCAAACTGGCATAGAGCTGAAAGGGAATGTAAGAAACCTAAATAAACCATCCTCCGAGAACTGAAGTAAAACCACCTGAGATATATTTATTCCTAAGGATCACCTCAGCAGGTTATTCTCTGTCCTCTCAGAGCCCATCCTTTCTTTTTTTTTTAATTTTTTTTTTTAACGTTTATTTATTTTCAAGACAGAGACAGAGCATGAACGGGGGAGGGTCACAGAGAGAGGGAGACACAGAATCTGAAACAGGCTCCAGGCTCTGAGCTGTCAGCACAGAGCCCAACGCGGAGCTCGAACTCACGAGCTGTGAGGTCATGACCTGAGCCGAAGTCAGACGCTCAACCGACCAAGCCACCCAGGCGCCCCCAGAGCCCACCCTTTCTTAGAACATTCTTCTTTATTGACACTTTGCTGCAGTTTAAGGGCATTTCCTATTGTCTAGTCTTCAATGGAGAACAAACAGCTAGACAGCATTCTCCTAATTCTAGAAAACCTGTATTCAGTAACCACTGGCAGAATCCAAGAATTCAGTGATATTACTGGACTCTTTTTGCATTGGCTTTATATTCATTCATCTAACTTGAATACTTAACTCATAAGGAAAGAGCCCTGAGCTTCTAGGTATCAGGCCATCTAGTCCAAGTTGTGTCACATTGGGTTTAGTAGTATGATGTGGGCAAGACCCTTGAATCTCTGGACTGCTGATAGACACCTCCACCAATTTACGATCTCTCCAGTGGTTTCGATGCCCTGCTAGTTCCACGTCGGTCGTAAGTTTCTTTCCCCTAATGTCCACCAAAAATGTAAAAAAGCATTGTCTGTCCTGCAGTGCCTCTTTTCTTGATTCTTCACCCTTGAACATACCCTCCTTCATATTTGAGTAATGGTGGCCATCAGGCTTAAAATTCCTAAATTCTCCTTACAGCAACCAACTGACAAACAAAAATCCCTTTTTACATTCATCGCCATTCTTCAATTTTAGAGAAAGATGTATTCTTCCTTTGGTTGAAGATTAGCATCACCAATTGTGCATTAGAATCCATCCCGTCGGTCTCTCTGGGGGCCTCACTTTTCAGTTTCCTTTTCAACAGACACCTTTCCTTCAATCTATAAACGTGTTCGAGACTCTAAACATAAAACCCTTCCCTAAACCGAGTGCCCCCCTCCTAGCTACTGACTTTTCTCTCTCCACGCCTTCAAAGTCAAGTTTATTGATGGAATAATCTCTACTCTTAACTCCACTTCTTCACCAGCCCTGTAACTGGTCTCCCATTTCTAACAATGCAGGGAAAGATACCCAAGCAAAGGTTTCTGACAATTTCCTAACTGCCAAATCCTTGTCTAGCCTTTCAGGGTCACTCTGTAGCACTTGACACTTTCACCCACTTTCCCCCCGCTTTTGATTTTGAGAAGCACACTTTTTCCTAGTTAATGTCTTTCCCTTAATCATTTTACTCTACCAGCCCTGTGAGGGAATAACAGTCCTGTCTTGGGTTCTTCTACCTTGTTAGGTAGATTTCATCCTCTCCCTTCATTCTGATACGTAAATTCCAGAGAATTTCATATTTCATTTCAGTTCTGCTTTCTCCTCCTGCTCCAGACATATATACTCAACTTTCTTCTGAAAACCTACACTTAAATGCTGCCCAACCTCCTGCAATTTAAATGGTTTTCTCCTCTCTCCTGTTCTTCCCACTGTCCCTATTCCTTCTATATTCTTTCTCGGCCTGAGGCAGAAGCCTGGGATCAATTCTGCATTTTTTTGTGACATCCCCAACCCCACCCCCAACACACACACACACACACACACACACACACACACACAAAACCAGTCACCAAACTGGTGTCCAGCCTCTCCACTTCATCCCCCATGGACTTGCCTTAGGTTCTCATCCTTTCTTACCTGGATTTTTGTCATAGCCTTCCAAATGGTCTCCTCTACCTGTAGCGTGGCCCCCACATCATCAGTCCTCCATGTTCCTGCCAGAGGGCTTACACCATTCACATTTCTCTACTCTCTGTGGTCTTCTATAGCTGCCCATCATCTGCATACCTCTTGATTGGGGTACACAAAACCCTTCACAATCTCATCATTGCTGCCTTGCCCACCTTCTCAGCCCCTCACCACTGCCATCACTTCATCTTCCAGCAATATCATTCTATGTTCTTTGTGCCCCAACCCCATTGCCTGGAATGCCCTCCAAAGCCCAGAGTAGGTATCACCTCTTCCATGAAGTCTTCTATGATTATTTTGGTGTGTGTGTGTGTGCACGTGCGCACCCATGTGTGTGTTGGGGTGGGGGTAATAATCACTCCTTTCTCTTTTCTGCCTGTGAATCTTTCACATAACCATGTTGACTTACCACTCTGCATCGTTAATATTTATTGATACGTCTGTCTCACTTGCTGGACTCTGAACTCCTTGAGGGTAGAGTTCAGGCATTTATCTTTGTGTTCTCTTTCATGGTGTCCATAATATGGTTACAGAATTGAGTTAAATTGAACTAAAGACAAGAAATATTCTGCAAAGCACTCAGGAAGGTGAAGGGTAGTCAGTTAAATCGCCTGCCTCCCGCATAAGCTATGAGCAGTTTGAGGTCTGGGGCTGTTTCCATTTCTCCAGCACCTATCACAGTGCCTAGTACAAAGTAATACGTTTGCCAAATGAATGATGGTTGTTCTTAGGATAATAGACCTCCCCCCACCATGTGGCTATTTTAAAAATCTGTGTGTTTGATCAATGCCTATGAACATGGAGATGAATAATTGTGTATGAATGAAAAATACATGGCTGGCCAGCCAACCCCCTTCCCTGAGAATTCTGGTGGTGAGTCACTAAAATCACACATGATGCCCCGCCCACTCCTCCTCCCAGGTGGTAGGTCTCAGCTGACTCAGCAAGGAATTAACAAGGGTGGGAAGGGGAAACAGAGAGATTCTAGGCAATCTCCTCTCTCCTCTGAGTCTTTGAAGTGGAAGATCAGGTAAGGTCTGATCTGGGTGCAGAAAGAACAAAGAATAATGCATTTATGCGAAGGAGGCAGAGAAAGAATATGAGGAAACAGAAGGAGAGAGGAAGAAAGGATGGGGAGAGAGGGAGAGACAAAGGGAATCTGAGAGACAGAAACTTTCAGAGCTAGATTCCAGGCTTTCCTGAGGCCCAGCTGTGCCAAACTTCAGGGTCTATAAGCTCCCGAAGAATTGTCCTCATCTACTTCGGCTCTTATATCTATAGAGCAGGCAGAGCGATTTTTTAAAAACTCGAATCTGTAATGGCCACATTGACCTTCTTTTAATCTCCCCAACTGGCTATGTTCTCTCTGGCTGCAGGGCTTTGAGTCTAATGTCCTCTTTCCCTAGAAATACCACCCCTCACCACCACCCAAACCCTAAATTCTCTTTTCTAACACACAGTGGCAACTTTACATTTACTTATACGATTCACTGATGGTCTAGCTCCTCCAAAAGCTCCTTTTTTTAGTTACTCATCAATGTCATTCAAATAACCCTGTGCCAAACACATGGTATACATTCAGTGATTTGTTGAAGGAAGGAAGGAACAAAATATCAAAGTCACTGGTTTTGCTGAGGTTTGTGATTTTCTGTTCAATCCCCAAAATACCTCCCATGGCTCATCTCATGACTTTAGTTCTCCCATTAGAGAGTCCTTCTCCCAGGCTAATGAGCATCTTGTCCTCTGGGCAGGTCAGTGTTCACACACTGAAGCAGAGTCAAATCCTCCCAAAGGGTCTATGTGGCACTTAGGACCTTGGCCACCAACAGGCTTTGGGACACGAGGAGCAAGAAAGAAAGGGAACAGGCATCAAAGCAAACCTTCTGAAGCTATGTGTGTGTGTGTGTGTGTGTGTGTGTGTGTGTGTGAGAGAGAGAGAGAGAGAGAGAGAGAGAAAGAGAAAGAGAGAGGAAGAAAACCATAAGACACTAGATTAAAATTTGCATAATAAGCAAACCACAATGCTTCCTCCAAATCTCCTCATCAGCATGCCAGAGGAGAGATGATGTCCCCGTCTTTCTCTCACACACAGAAACACAGTGTGCTTGTTTTTTTCTCATGATCTTCAGGGAATTCTAGTCCAGTCAAATAAAGTGAGAAAAAGTGTCTTCTACTTTCTACCAACGCACCAATGAGTCTCTGGCAGAGCACGGTCGGCCACCTCTCTTGGGAAGCCCTCAAAGTGCTCAGTGAGTGAGAAAGAACAAGAGAGGAAAACAAAGTCCACTTTCCCTACTTTTTATTGTGGTTCCATGAATTGGCTTAGTGTACCTAACTGGGTCCCCATTTCCTTCTTCCTCACAAAATGGGATTTGGGGGAAACTTTCACTGGTATAGTAAATATTCTTATATTATTATGTCTCTTAATCTCAGTACAAGAAGATGGTAAATCCAAAGAAAACACTAAATTACTTGAGGGCCTCCTACCAGGATCATAGAATTCCTTTGTCTCCACATGAAAATTTTAAAATTCTCTCCCCACATGTTGGAGCCTTCAAGTTCTTTCCTTCCCAATGAGAACCACTTTACCTCCTTACCCTGAACCAACACCCTTCACCTGAATCCTCTCCACTCCAGTAAGTCTGCCTTTGATCAGCTTTAACCCATTTGTGATGATGATGATGATGATATAATCCACTGTGCTCTGTGGGCCATCAGGGCTCATTTAATTGCTTTGCAGTATACCACTTGATTTATTTATAATAATATTCTTAATTGTTCTCATGTGCTTCTTTCTTATTCAATGTCTAAAGTCATTAAGGGAGGGGCGCCTGGGTGGCGCAGTCGGTTAAGCGTCCGACTTCAGCCAGGTCACGATCTCGCGGTCCGGGAGTTCGAGCCCCGCGTCGGGCTCTGGGCTGATGGCTCGGAGCCTGGAGCCTGTTTCCGATTCTGTGTCTCCCTCTCTCTCTGCCCTTCCCCCGTTCATGCTCTGTCTCTCTCTGTCCCAAAAATAAATAAACGTTGAAAAAAAAATAAAAAAAATAAAGTCATTAAGGGAAGAATGTTCCTACACACCCATATATACATCCAATTCAGTTAAATTCAGAAAGCATTTATTCCATTGTGTCAGTGCCTGGCACATGGGTAAATGCATACTGTGTCTAGAAAATACAGTAACTATAGAGAAAAACATTTCTTAAATAGATGTGACACTGTCCCTACCCTGGATATGTTCATAGATGCCTAGTTCTTTAGGAAACAACCTCAAAACATATACATGTATGTGATAAAACATATGTATATGATAAAACACAAATATATAGGTTTTATATATATTCATATGCATGGGAAATAGTTCAAACTATTTTAGTTGATCTGTAAACATATATGTAAACGTATGGAAGGCACACATATTTGTACCGATCACAACCGTACAGGATTGTCAGGGCACAGAGGGAGCTGGGAAACCTTACAGCGGCAACATGAGCTGAGCACGCATAGATGAAGAATTCCCCCAAGAAGAGCAGGTGGAGGAAGGTCATCATAGGTAAGGGAAGGACCACACAGAGGATAACGGGAGATAAAACACGAAAGTGAAAACAAACAAAAACAAACGAAAACAACAAACCTGAGCTTCTGGAGAACAGGGAAGAGTTGGATCTGACTTCTGATGCAGAAACTCGACTTAGTGAGGGAAAGACTAAGGGATGGATCTGGAAAGACTAAGGGATGGATCTGGAAAGACAGGTTGAGCTCTGTTAAGAAATTTGTTCCTAAAAAAAGAAAGAGAGAAATTTGTTCCTTATCCTACAGACAAAGAGCGTCAGAGAGTTTCTCAGCCGAGATTAGAAGGAAGAGAACACAGTAGTTCCCCTTTCTCCACAGGGACCAGGTCCCATCACCCCCGAAGGCACCTGAAATTGCAGAGAGTGCCAAGCCCTATATATACCATGTTTTTTCCGATGCATACAGACCTGTGATAAAGTTCAACATATAAATTAAGCACAGTAAGAGATGAACAACAATAAAATAGAACAATTATAACTATACACTGTAACAAAGTTATGTGCATGTGGTCTCTCTCTCAAAATATCTTGTACTCACCCTCCTTGCGTTGCTGTGAGATGATGAAATGCCTCCGCGAGAGCGGACGCGAGGGGAATGACCTAGAGTTGTGACCTAGAGTTAGGCTACTGCCGATTTTCTGCGGATTGGCCAGAAAGAGGATCATCTGTTTTCCCGGCGGTGATTGAGCCCAGGAACCTGAGATTGCAGAAAGCAAAACCTGCAGCTGAGGGAGGGCTCCTACAAGCTTCGGCGAGATTTTCGGTGGCAGCTGTTTGGAGGATGGTTGGAGGTAGCGGCTTGTAACACTGTAGAAAAGTTAGGCAATTGCCTGACTCTGAGTGGCCTGTAATAACCCACAGGAAGGCAGTGGCATTGTAAGAAGTGGGACTAGAAGGGCACCTCAGAGGAGGATGAGGGTTTGAGAACCTACTGGGAAAAAAAACAATACAAAATAGGTACAAAAGTGAATATTCATTTAGAGTTAGAGAAGAAATCACAACAAATTACAAATAATAAAAAACTGAAAAGCACTACAAAAGTCAGAAAAAATGGCATAAGAATTTTATCATGACCATTATTAATTAACTGCGGGCACACCTCTACAACACTTTTTCCCTTTATCTTTCCTCTGAATACTCTTTTTCTTCTTTTATCGAGATAAAATGTATATACCATAAAGTTCACTATTTTAAAACATACAATTTAGTGATTTTGAATATATTCACTAGGTCATACAACAATCATCACTACCTAATTGCAAAATATTTCTATCGGCCCCCAAAACTTCTATTTGGAATTAGCAGTAAGTCCCAAGCCCCCCACCCCCTCCACTCTCTCCTGTGAACACTAATTAGTTTCTGTCTCTATAGATCTGCCTATCCTGGTCATTTCATACAAATTGATATCATGATACGAGGCCATTCACATTTAACAGAACTACTGAGAAGGAAGGAAAACTTCTGCCATTTTGCTATTTGTTTTCTGTGTGTCTTATATATTTGTTGTTTCCCCATTACCGCCTGCTTTTATGTTAAATACTTATTTTCCAGTGTCCCACTTTAAGTCCCTTGTCATTTCTCTTACTCTGTATTTCTGAGTTCTTTCCCTAGTGGTTGCCCTGGGGATTACAATTAACCTCTTAATTTCTAACCATCAAGTTCAGATTAATACCAATTTAATTTTAGAGTTCTAAATCTTTGCTCCTCCATAGCGCAATTCTCTCTCCTCACCTGCTCTATGCTGTTATTGTTACCAATTATATATTTATACATTGTGCACATATCAATATAGGTTGATAAGTAGAGGTTTATGCAATTGTCTTTATTATTTTTTTTTAATTTTTTTTTAACATTTATTTATTTTTGGGACAGAGAGAGACAGAGCATGAACGGGGGAGGGTCAGAGAGAGAGGGAGACACAGAATCGGAAACAGGCTCCAGGCTCTGAGCCATCAGCCCAGAGCCCGACGTGGGGCTCGAACTCACGGACCGCGAGATCGTGACCTGGCTGAAGTCGGACACTTAACCGACTGCGCCACCCAGGCGCCCCTATGCAATTGTCTTTAAATCAGATAGAAAAAAAAGCTCTAAACAAAGAATACATTCATACTGCCTTTACTCAGTATGTAACTCATGTGTTTCTTTCTTTCTTTCTTTCTTTTTTTTTTTACTCATGTAGTTACCTTTATCAGAGATCTTTATTTTTCTACATGGCTTCTATAACTAAGGCCCTTTTGTTTCAGCCTGAATGACTTTCTTTAGCATTTCTTGTAGGATACATCTGCTAGCAACAAACTTACATTTTGTTTATCTGGGAATATCTTAATTTTTCTTCATTTTTGAAAGGTACATTTTGCCAGATATAGAATTCTTGGTCGACTTTTTTCATCTTTGAGTACTTTGTATCATCCTATTACTTTGTGGCCTCTATGGTTTCTAAATAGAAATCAGCTGTTAATCTTACTTAGGCTCCCTTGTATGTAATGAGTCACTTTTCTTCTGCTGCACTAGTCTTTGTCTTTTGATAATTTGGTAATTTGATTATAATATGTCTCAGTGTGGATCTCTTTGGGTTTATTCTATTTGGAATTTATGAAGATTCTTGGATGTGTAGATGATGTTTTTCATCAAATTTTAGTTTTCTGACATTATTTTCTGAAATATTTTTTCTGTTACTTTCTCTTTTTTCTCTCCTTCTAGGACTTGCATGCTATAAGTCTTAGAGGCTTCTAAGACTCTATTAATTTTTTGTTTCATTTTTTTTCTCTTTTGTTCCTCAGACTAGATAATTTCAACTGGCCTGTCTTCAAGTTGCTAATTCTTCTACTTGGTCAAATCTATTGCTGACCTCCTCTAGTGAATTTTTAATTCAATTGTACTTTTAAGCTTTAGAATTTCTATTTGGTTCTTTTAAATATACAATTTTTAGCTTTTTATTGCTATTCTCTGTTTGGTAAGACATCATTCTAATTATTTCCTTTAGTTCTTTATTTTTTTTAATGTTTATTTGTTTTTTGGAGAAAAAGAGAGAGAGAGAGTACGAGCAGGGGAGTAGCAGAAACAGAGGGAGACACAGAATCAGAAGCAGGCTCCAGGCTCTGAGCTGTCAGCACAGAGCCTGACGCGGGGCTCGAACTCACAAATGGTGAGATCGTGACCTGAGCTGAAGTTGGACGCTTAACTAACTGAGCCACCCAGGTGCCCCTATTTCCTTTAGTTCTTAGATGTGGTTTCCTTTAGCTTTTGAACATATTCCAAATTGTTTTTTTGTTTGTTTGTTTGTTTGTTTGTTTGTTTGGAGAGACAGAGAAGAGGGGAGAGGGGCAGAGGAAGAGAGAAAGAGAGAGAATATTAAGCCACTCCATGCTCAGCACAAAGCCTGATGTGGAGCTTGATCCCATGACACTGGGATCATGACCTGAGCCAAAATCAAGAGTCAGATGCTCAACTGACTGAGCCACCAAGGTGCTCCTCAAATCATTCATTTAAAGTCTTTTTCTAGTAGCCCAATGTCTGGACCTCCTCAGGAACAGCTTTTATTAATTTCTTTTTTTTTTCCCTGTGCTTGGGCCATGTATTCTGTTTTCTTTGTATGTTTTATAACTTTTGGTTAAAATTGAATATTTTGAATATTATAATGTGACAACTCAGGAAATCAGATTCTCTCCTCTTTCCAGGGTTTGTTGTTTGCTCTTATTTTATTTATTGTTGTATATTTATTTATTGACTTTTATGAACTATTTCTATAAAGTATTCTTTGTGACCATTTAAGTCACTGTTCTATTAGATTAGTGGTCAGCTCATGTTTGGACGTATATTTCCTTCCCAAACTTTCAAAAAAAAAAACTTTCAAAACTTTCCAAAAATAATTTTCTGCCAAACAGGTTCTGTATGTGTGTTGGTGCACGCTTTCAACACTCAGCCTGGCAGTTTACAACTCTGCCTGTGTTCACTTTCTCTTTGTGCAGAACCTCAAGGTCAGCCAGAGGTCAGACCCTAGGGCTGTCTTATGTCATTCCTGAGCATGCATGGCATTCTAGATTACCAGGAAAATGTGTTAATTTTTCAAAAGTCTTTATAGACATCTCATTTCCCAGCCTTTCCTTCTAAGCTTTTTGATTTATACCAACTGTTATCTATAGCCTCAGGCAGCAGCAACTAAAACATTTGCCTGCAAATACTTTGGACAAATAACTCCTCTTTTCCGTGGCTTTTGGACTAGGCCAGTTCTAAATCAGGGCAAATAAAGACAAGCCTTTTGAAATGGTCTTCTGTGAAGTCACCAGATAAAAATAAAATAATTATAATTCTTTGCAAATGAGGCCCATTCTGTCCCCCCAGTATGGGGAATGTAGGCTGTTCTTTTCAAGACTATTTCTAAGCTAGGTGTGGGCATGAGCCTGGGCTAAGTTGAAATGCCACAAACCTCACTATTCTTACTGAGATCAGCATTGTCCTTAAATAAGCACTCCCTGGTTGCTACAAGCCTTTAGTTAATCTCCATGTTTCTGAAAAAGTTGATTTGGACAGTTTTTGCCAACTTTTTGTTTCCTTTTATGAAAGGACAGCATATTGGAGTTCCTTACTATACCATTTTCACTGACATCCCTCCTGTCTATATACTCTTTTATTATTTCTTCATGTGACAATTTTGATACAATTTTCCATTGAAAAAAGTAGAATGATCCAGTCGCCTTTAGATCCATTGACTAAACTGTAAAAAAAAAAAAAAAAAAAAAAATAGTGTAGAGACATTTCTTACAGCTTATGAGCAATACCACATTTATAATTTCCTTGAATTTCTTACTCAAGCAGGGCTTCCTGCTAGGGCAAGCCCTCAGAGAAGCTCCAGCTCTCTGACCATAGTTAGCATGGCTCCTGCACCTGGCACCCTAGCATCTGGTTAGGCTTGGTTAGGTCGGTGTGCCTCTTCGTCTCCCCCATACTCCTACCTACATTGGGCTAGTCCTGGGCTGAAGACTCCCTCCGGCCACCTGGAAGCAAGCCTAGACATGGGACGCAGGGCAGCCTCTGTTTCACATCCTTCTCTGGGGCTCAAAGATGGGGTCCCAATGCTCCCTGACAACTGCCAAAGGCAAGCTGTCCCAGGAGGCCCAGTAGATAGAAGGGCAGTGCTGGCAGTCTGCCAACCTGTCCACAACTCTGAGCCTACCAGCAGGGCATATGCGAAATGGATACAAAAGTGACTATACAAACAACACAGATGCCCATCGATCGCCAACTAGATGTATAAAATGTGGTGTATTCATACCACGGACTATTATTCAGCAATACAAAGGAATAAAGTTCTGATACATGCTGCAACGTGGGTGAACCTTGTACACATTATGCCAAATGAAGGAAGCCAGTCACAAAAAGCACATAGCATGCGATTCCATTTATAGGAAATGTCCAGAATGGGCAAATGTATAGAGGCAAAGAGGAGATTTGTGGTTTCCTGGGTTTTAGGAGGTAGAAGTGGGAATGTTAATGGGTGGGCCCAGGGTTTTGGGGGAGGTAATCAAAATGTACTAAAATTAGATTATGGTGATTTTTGCACAACTCTGTGAATGTATTAAAACACACTGAATTGTACAGTTTAAATGGGCATGTTTTGTGTTTATTAGATCTCAATAAAGCTGTTAAATATTATGAATATACAGGGGACCCCAGGCTGGGGCAGCACTGCGAGCCTCGGGCAACATGCTAGAGCTGCTGCTTCTTTTCCTTCTCTCTGGAGGAGAGCACTCAGCCTAGGAAGGGGCACTTGTGAGCCAGGAGCCCTGCAGCATGAGCTTTGCAGCTCCTTAGATATGCCCCATACCATGGTCTCTTCTATGTTTCCTTTCCTTCATTTTCTTCCTTCCTTCCTCCCTCCCTCCCTTCCTTCTTTCCTTCCATATTTTATCTCTCCCTCCCCTTCTTTCTTCCTTCCTTCCTGTCTTTCCTGTCCTTTCTTTTCTTTCCCTCATTCCCTCTCTCCTTCCTTCGCTCCCCACTCCATTCCTCCCTTCCTTCATTCATTGTGTGACTAGTGCAGGGTGCCAAACATTTTTTTTAAATAATGTTGAAAGATACATATGAAGTGAAATTAACCTTTCCATCCTCGCTGACTCATTTGCTGGCAACAAGCTCACAGTTTAAGGTGAAGACAAGTAGGTGGAATCACCCAAGGAGATGACAGGAGGAGTGACGTTTAAAAAATGTATATACGAGCAGTAGCTGCTCAATTTAAAACAACAAAATCAAGTAAACCAATGTTTTCTTTCTTGCCTTTATCTATGCACCCTAAGACTGATGATGGCATGGAGGGCAGCTAGGCCTCAGCAGCAGTAATAGATTTGACATCCTTTTGGAATCACATCTGAGGGATTCCTCAGCTCATAAAATTCCACCCTGGATCCCACCCCTGTGGTTCAGAAGTCCCCTTTGAACATGCACAGACATCTTTCCCCAATTCTGCCATAGTCATTTCCAGAATGTGTCCATGCCTTTCTTTAAACAATTTTGATTTGGTTAAATTTGGGGGAATTATGGACTAGATTATAGGACTAGAACATTCTGACAACTTTGGTGAATTCTTATCATGAACTGGGGAATATAGTCAGTCTCTTTCCCATCCTGTCATCGCCCTCACTTATCTGTGAAAAGATCCTTGTCTGCGTGATCCTGAGGCTTGGCAAGGCATGAAAAGGCCTGTTTTGTCAGGGAGTTTACCACCCAAAAGGAGATTTGGCCTTGGCAAAACCTGCCAGCTAATCCCTGAATCTGCTTCTCTTTAAACCTGGACACAAAAGCGTAGGTCTCCCACTCTGGCTTACAGCTAGGTAGGATCGTTTGACTGGGGTCTGGTCTGTGGACGAGGGGCGGAAATGATACACACCATCTCTGTGTCTGTTACCCTACCAAAAGACCTCATCCCCAGGATCCACTCTGCAATTTTCACCTTCTAACTGGCTGGCATGGAAATGGCTTCCAGGACAAACCGAGCAGCCATAAACTAAAGATAGCGTTGGAGAGGCAAAGGGGCCGGCTTCCGTTTCCAGGTGCATCACCATCAAAAGAATGCCCACATTGGACTGTTAAAAGAATGGAAATTATATTGCATTAGACATTGATATTTGGCGGTTTCTCTTGAATCTCATGATGCGCTGACTGGCACAAATGTATTTCAAATGAGCTTAACCATAGTAAAATCTATTGCTGCATAACAAAGTACCCCAAAAAGTAGTGACTTAAAACAACACACATTTATCACCTCACATGTTTTGTGAGTCACGAATTCAGGCATGGATCAGTTGAGTGTCTCTATTTCTGAGACTCACAAGAATACGATCAAGGTGTGGGCCAGGACTGTGGTCATATTGAAGCTCTACTGGTAGAGAATCTATTCCCAAGCTCACTCTTGGGGCTGTTGGCAGCTGTTAGTTCCCTGAGAGTTGTTGGACTTGGAGCCTCGGATCTGTGCTGGCTGTTCCAGTTCTCCAAGGAACTTCGAGATATCAGTTCCTTGCTGAGGGGTCTGTCGGTAGGGTAGCTGATTAACTGATGACTTGGTAGCTGGCTTCCCTCAGAGCAAAGAGACAGCCAAAGAAAGGGCTCAAGACAAGGTCACAGTCTCTTTATAACCTCATCTTGGAAGTGATTATGATAGGAAACTATAGGATTCAGTAGGTAGAGAGGGAAAGATAAGGACCTGAGATCCCTGGGTGAGAGAAAACACATATTTTGGAATAATACTGGAAGTGTCTGACTTAGCAAACCCCCACGGGCATAAGGTGTAACAGAAACCACCTACTCCCCCTCAGGTTCCCCTCAGGAATTTGACAAAAGACCTGGCTAAAAATAGTATTAGACCATAAAACATATGACCCACAATGAACGGTATGGCCACAGACCACCCCTCATATAATGGAAACGAGCCAATGAGGAATGGACAACCCAGCACCTAGAGTCGTCCAGCCAATAAGAGTAGAACCTGAGAAGGAACCAGTGGGAAGGAAAGGAGGTTGACCAGAACCTTATAAAACAAGGACCCTTACCTACAGTCCTCGGGCATTCATTTTGAATATCCCCTCTCTGTAAAGAGAGCTTTCATACTATCCTTACTCTCTGATCTTATACTCTAATAAACTTTTGCCTGCTGCTCATTTTGTGTCCACCTCTTCATTCTTCGAAGTGGCGAGACAACGAACCTGGGTATTGAGGTAAAAAAATCCTGCAACATTTCCCCCATCACCTTTTGCCATATTCTATTGTTAGAAGCAATTGGGTAGGTCTAGCTTATGCTCAGAGGGGGAGGATCTCATTCAGGGTCATGAATACCAGGAAGTGGGGTTACTGGGGACTCTTACAGGCTGTCCACCACACTAACTTTACTCAGTTTTTTATTCCTGAAAAATTGTGAGAAAATTCTACTCTTAAAGTGTTCTAAAGCTATACTGTTCAATATAGGAGCCATCAGCCACACATGGCTTTAAATGAAATAAAATTTAAAAATCAATTCCTTTGGCACCTGGGTGGCTCGGTCATTTAAGTGACCAACTCTTGATTTAGGCTCAGGTCATGATCTCGAAGTTTGTGAATTCAAGCCCCACCTTGGGCTCTGTGCTGACAGTGGTGAGCCTGCTTGAGATTCTGTCTCCCTATGTCCCTGCTCCCTCCCACCCCCCTGGCTTTTTCTCTCTCTTAAAAATAAATAAACATACTAAAAAAATGTTTTAATAAAATACAAATAAAATCAATTCCTCAGTCACACTAAGTACATTTCAAATGCTGAATAACCACATGTGGCTAGTGGCTACTCTAGTGGTCAGTGCAAATACACAACAATTCCATGTCAGAGAAAGTTCTATTACTGCTATAAAAATGAAACAGACCAAAAAAAAAAAAAAAAAAAAAAAAAAAAAAACAACCCAAAAAACAAAACCCTCTCTGAAAAAAGCTGATTTTTCCCAGAATTGTGAGGCAACAAACATCTATTTGCTAAGGCACCCAAACTCTCTTTTTCTGCATTCATTGCCACACTCAGTTGCCACTAGTCTCTTTCCTTCTTGAAAACCTGCTCCCAAGAAGTGATTAAACTCATTCACACTGAGGTGTAAATGACTAACTTTCAACCGAATAATTTCCTCAAAAGAATTTTCACTCCAACAAGACGGAATCGAAAGCTGAAGGAAAAAAGAGGTTAGAGTGGAAGAGAGCCAAAGCATAAGAGACTCTTAAAAACTGAGAACAAACTGAGGGTTGATGGGGGGTGGGAGGGAGGGGAGGGTGGGTGATGGGTATTGAGGAGGGCACCTTTTGGTTTGAGCACTGGGTGTTGTATGGAAACCAATCTGACAATAAACTTCATATATTGAACAAAAAAGAAAGCTGAAGGAATAGATTTTGATTTGTTGCACCTTGGACATCAACAACACTGACTGAGGGGGGTTTTGTTTTGTCTTGTTTTTCTGGAAGAGGGTTGGTGTTCAAGTCTTCTGAACATTTCTGAAATCTGAACAATCCTTTGTGAAATGAGAATACTCTCCCCTAACCTGTCTGGTTTGTGATTCAGGTTTTCACATACGGATTTTCTCAAAATAGGTAACAACCTGGATCTGGATGTGTTGTAATTTAGGAAAAACCAAACAGATACTAGAAGCTGCATCTACTTACTTACAAGGAGGGACCACAAGGAGGGTGAACTGCATTATGACATTTAATGCGTTGCCTTTCCTCCCAGAATAAATGAGTCCATCATTTAACTTGTTCCAAGCAGAAGCACAGCATTTCAGTCGCAGAGGGAAAACAGAAGTTCTTTGACAGACGAGGCAAAAAGCGCTGGAAATGACTCAGTTGGTTACCAACAATGTACATTTCCACCTGAGCTAACAGGCCCATTATTAGAGCCCGGTGCATAATATTCACCTCCACCGCGGGAGCAGGGTCGTGGCTGGTACAAACATAATTTGCCACATTGTCTCCATGTGATCATTTGGAAGCAGAGGGAGCTGTCTCTAATGACAGGTCACAAACATTCACCAGGCAGGCTCCTTTATGCCTGCCTCCTCCTCGGGCTGGGCGCTGGCAGCCCTGCCATTCAGGCGCTTGTTTTTGTTATGGAACAAAAGCCTCACTCCCAGCTGTGGCGCCAAAATCTAGCTCACACTGTACAAGTAACTGACAGCTCCAAAGCTTGGCGTAGCGGAGGCCAGGCTCGGCTCCTCCAATAGCGGTCGCCCCTTTCTGGGAGCCCCGCGTGTTTACAGGCAGCCTGCAGCCTGCGGGGAGGGGAGCGAGGGAGAAAACCAGGACGTGGAGTCGGCTCGGAGTGGGCGTGCGCCCCTAGAGTAAAGTGAAAGCGTGAGCTGCCCGCAGCTTGGGAGCAAGCCACGGGGACCCAGAGCCTGAGGCTAGATGCTGTGCCTTCATTTGCTTAACTCCTGCAAGAAATTTCCTTCTGACTTCGTGTGTAAGGTCTTTGTGATTATAGGGAGATAAAGTAACAGAGAATGTCACCCCTTCGCTCAGGGGGGCTGATAGTTAACCATTTAAGTCCTCAGTCCCCCAGCAGCTGCTCCGAAGTGACACACGGGAAAGAAACTGAAGGAGGAGATGACTTATGTGTTAGAAATGTTGATTGCTTCCTGCAAACCTTCAAAGCAAAATGTCATTGCCACCGTCGTTAAAGAGGGCTTGTTCATCGCTGAGTTGTGCATGCCCTGGTGGTGTAGTGAGCCATGTAAATAGAAGTAGCTGGTCCAGGCCTTGAGTAGTGAATGGATTGACAAGACAAGGGAAGGACCCAGAGTGTTTTGCAAAGTGAGCATGCAAGATGTGTATTGGGTACCTACCAGGCAAAATAAAACCGATTCAGGCCTGGTCAGTGGCCACCAGCAGACTGAAAGGCATCTAGCCTTTAAGAAAAATGGGATGATTTTGAGTTTGTAGTTTCTGGGCTGGAGGCGGAGTCCAGAGGCTGAATGATAGCTCTGGGGTCTACCCACCTGACCGCCTCCCCTGGTTCTGCTGGTGTCGGTCGTGTGCTTTGGGAGAAGACGTCCTTGGGCCTCCATTTTCTTATCAATAAAGATAACATAGCCAGATTTGTTATGAAGATTCAATGGGATAGTTTGTGTAGGAAAGTGGCTGGCACTTCCTAAGGGTACAATAAACACATGGGGTTATTTGATGCCACCACATGATGGAGAAGTTTCTGGAAAAAAAAAATGGTATGATGACAGGCACACTCTTCCTCATGAAGAGAAAGCTTTTCGCATAAAATACATGGCACACGGTGAGCGCGCAGCTAACGCTGGTGATGCTCCTGCTGAAACCACACAAATCCTGGTGCTGCCAGTTACCAGTTAGGGCAACTCTTCATCTCTCCATGCCTGTTTCCTCCTCTCTACAGTGCGTATATAATTAGTACCTACCCCGCAGGACTATCGAAAAAATCAAACGAGGTAACTCGAGTAAAGGAACTGGCGCCTGGCAGCACTCAACAAATGTCAGCTATTGTTGTTATTGCTTTCAGCAACTGAAGGGGGATCATTTTAGAAATTATGGCTTGGTGGGGCGCCTGGGGGGCTCAGTCGGTTGCGCGTCCGACTTCGGCTCAGGTCATGATCTCGCGGTCTGTGAGTTGGGGCCCCGCGTGGGGCTCTGTGCTGACAGCTCAGAGCCTGGAGCCTGCTTCGGATGCTGTGTCTCCCTCTCTCTCTGCCTCTTTCCTGCTCACATTCTATCTCTCTCTCTCTCAAAAGTAAATAAAAAAACATTTAAAAAAATATATATATATATATGGCTTGGTGATAGATTACATTCTCCTTGCAGGGACTGTAAAGGATAGGGGGAGCGTGAGGTTTTCGTTAGGAACATGCTGTCTTCCCTTCTGTGCCCCTCTTCCCTTAGATCTGGCTCTTCTCCTTTGTCTGGGCTCCTAACATTCTTTCGATGCCCTGGCTGCCCAGAATTCTACATTCTGAGCTCAATAGACCTGTCCTCCCCATTGCTTCTTTTTAAAATTTTTATTTTGAGGTCACGGTAGATTCACACGCAGTTGTAGGAAACGATGCAGAGGGGCGCCTGGGCGGCCCAGTCAGTTAAGCAACCGACTCTTGATTTTGCCTCAGATCGTGATCTCATGGTCTTGAGGCGGAGCCCTACATCAGGCTCTGCACTGAACCTGGAGCCTGCTTGGGATTCTCTCTCTCCCTCTCTTTCCGCTCCTCCCTTTCTCACGTGAGCACATGTGCTCTCTCTCTCTCTCTCTCTCTCAAAATAAATAAATAAGCTTAAAAAAGAAACAAAGAAATAATGAAGAGAGAGCCTGTGGATCCTTCACTCAGTTTCCCTTAATGATCACATCTTGCATAACAATAGTACAATATCACAATGAGGGTAGTGACATGGATACACCCACCTTATTCAGATTTCACTAGTTTTACATGCAGTTATTTATGCATGTGTAAATGTATTAGTTCCCCGCAATTCTATCACACAGGTAGATTTGCGTGATCACCGCAGTCAAGATACAGTCAAGAACTAGAATAGTTCTATTGCGAGGGTCCCTTGTATATGACTTTTTTTTTTTTTACCCCAGACCTTCCCTGATTCCACCTCCACACCATTTTCCCCACAAACCTTCTACTTCCTAAGTTCCAAGAATTGCTAAGTGCATGCTTAGCCCATCAGAAATAATTCTGGCTAGGGTATTGGTGGACATACCACCAAGAGCATTGTATTTCATGATTTAACTCTGGGGAATGAGTGGTAGACTATCCCTGCAAGCAGAAGAAAAATGGGACTCAGAATTATCACTCAAATTTGAATGTGCATGAAAAAGGTTTGGGGTGGGGAAGAAATATGGAAGCCTCTTACAGAACCCAATGTGCTCCAGGCTGATCAATCTAAGTGGAAGTTAAAACACACACACACACACACACACACACACACACACACACACACAGCCTCTGTTCTAGCATCTATATAAAATTTTCTTAAGTTTATTTATTTCTGAGAGAGAGAGAGTAGGTGCATAAGCAGGAGAGAGAGGGAGACACAGAATCTGAAGCAGCTCCAGGCTCTAAGCTGTCAGCACAGAGCCCGATGCAGGGCTGCAACCCATGAACCTGAGATCATCACCTGAGCTAAAGTCCAACGCTTAACCCAACTGAGCCACCCAGGCACCCCTGGCATCTATAACAAAGTAGCAGAGACTGCATGGCTTTTAAACAACAGATAGTTATTTCTCACTGTTTTGGAGGCTGGGAAGTCTAAGATCAAGGCATGAGCAGATTCAATGTCTAGGGAGTCTGCTTCCTCATAGATGGCACTCTTGTGTTGTCCTCACATGGTGGAAAGGACGAGGGCACTCCTTGGGGCCTCTTTTATAAAGGACACTAATCCCACTTAGGATTCTGCTCTCATGACTTTGCAAAGGCCCTACCTTCTAATGCCATCACATTGGTGGTTAGGATTTCAATCTACGATCTTTGGGGGACACAAACGTTCGTACCACAACATGCACTCCTTTAAAATAAGAAAACTTTCAGGAACTCCTCCTCTTCCCCCACCTCCCATGACCCGCTGGACTAAATAAGAACTCTCTTTGCTGCAGCTGAAGAACTGGGTCTCCTTCCTGTTCCCTCTGGGTAGCACAGGGCAGAAGTTAAACCATCAGTCAATGCCCAGACTCACAATTGCTACCACAGAGCCCCCTTTTACTCTCCGTGGCCAACACAACCCTCAGTGCTGATGACCCCAATATGTTCTATAAGGCACAGGACACACTGTCTTAACACCTGGCAGGGCCGGAGGGTGAAAAGCACTCCTTTACAAATTTTGACATCATTAGGATGCATAATGGTTCACAAACATTTAAGAGAGCCTGACAACTACAGCACACAATCCTGGGAGAAGGGAAGTGGGTGCCTTTATCCTCACGTGCTTTATCTCACATGATTGCCCTTCTACAGAGGGGAGCAAAGCCCAGACACAGTCCTACTGGCTTTCCATGGTGCTACCAGCAATTGCAGAAGGGTAATGGGGTCGGGAGGAGAAAGGTGTGAAGGAGTGACATGCTGGAGGGGACAACTGATGCACGTGTTTCTCATGTTCTTAACGTATGGTATCTGGGGGCACCTGGTCAGTTAACAGTCAGTTAAGCACCCAACTCTTGGTTTTGCCTCAGGTCATGATCTCATAGTCGTGAGATGGAATCCTACATTGGGCTCCGTACTCAGCGTGTAGCCTGCTGGGGACTCTCTCTCTCCCCTTTGCCCCCCCCCTCCCCCACTTGTGCTCACTCTGTGTCTGTCTTTCTTTCTCTCTCTCTCAAAATAAATAAACTTAAAAAAAAAAGGTTCTCTCTGTCCCTCTCCTTCTGCCCCTCCCCCACTCACTCACGTGCATGGTCTCTCTCTCTGGATCGCAGCACCAGCAGCACCCAGCAACTCGTTAGGGTGCAAAACTTCCAGCCCTACCCCACATCTTTCTGATTCAGAAGCTGAGGTTGTGTGCCATGAATCTGTGTTTTCATAAACTAAACCCCCCAGGTGATTTTGAGGAATGGTAAAATTTGAGAACCGCTAGAGCTTTGAACAAAAAGATGCAAAAATAAATCCGCCAGCCCACTAGCACGGAGAATCATTCCTACAGAGATATTGATGGGACAGTTAGGTACTACTTTAAATTTAGGAAAGAAGCATTTGAACATCTATGAATTGTAGGCACCGTTCTAGGGACAGAGGGATGAGCAAAAAGGTTGCGATCTCTGATTCACGGCGCTTACACTCTAGCTGCTGGTAATAAGTGCTCCAAAGGAACACACGCACACACGCACACACACACACATCAGATTTGGAGAGCAGTTTTAGCATGGTGGTGAGAAAAGGTGGTGAGAGTTGAGTAGAACCTGAGGGAAGGCACAAGAGCCAGCAGGCCATGCTGAGATCTGAAGAAGGACATTCTGGCAGACGGGACCGGAGGTGTGACAGCCAGACATGACCAGGAGCTTGGTGTGATCAAGGAAGACTGAGAAGGTGGCACAGATAGAAGAGACACAGGCGAGCAGGCTAGTGAGAGGTGGGGCGGGGCCAGCTAATTCGGCGTCTTCTAGGACTCTCAAGGAAATTTAGATTTCTTCTGAGTGTGCTGGGAGCTCATCAGAGGCTGTTGGACAGAAGAGAGGTAGACTTGGTTTTATGTGTTTCAGGCAATTTGGCGGCTGTGAGAAGGTCTGCCTGCAGGAAGACACAAGTGAAAGCCATAGGACTAGTTAGGAGACTAGCACGGTAGTCCAACTTAGAGATGATGGATGCTAGATAAACATGGTCGTGGTGGAAGTGGTAGTTCGGTTAACTTTAAGATCTATTTTGAGGAGGAAGCTGGGATATAGGAGAAAAGGGAGTCAAGAATGATTTCTAGGTTTTTGTCATAAGGTACTGGGTAAATTGCAGTGCCATTTACTGCAAGGAGCAAAACTGTAGAAAGAACCACTCTGCCAAGAAAACCAAGAATTCCGTTTTGGTCATGTTATATTTGTGATGCTGACTATAACATCCAAGTAGAACAGGGCATCAGATATAGGAGTTATTTACTCAATGGGTAGATGGAACTGGACTTTATAGTGTGTGTAGCTAAGTAAAAACACTATTCATTAAATAAACTGTAGGCAAATATTTTATCTTATGTTTTGAGGGGGGCAGAGAGAGGGGGAAAGAGAGAAAATCCCATGAGGGTCAGAGAAAGAGAGGGAGAGAGAGAATCCCACAAGGGGCAGAGAGACAGAGAGAGAGGGAGAGAGACAGAAAAGCAGGGCTTACCAGAAGCAGCCTTGTGCTCACCCAAAGCGAGGCCCAAGCTCATGCGGGACCCAAACTCACAAACCATGAGATCATGACCTGAGCTGTAGTCAGATGCTTAACCAATTGAGCCACCCAGGTGCCCCAATAGGCAAATATTTTATTTTATTTTATTTTATTTTATTT
>NW_024412406.1:5147326-5162865 GCF_014898765.1 Herpailurus yagouaroundi
TAGGCTCCAGGCTCTGAGCCATCAGCCCAGAGCCCGACGTGGGGCTCGAACTCACGGACCGCAAGATCGTGACCTGGCTGAAGTCGGACGCTTAACCGACTGCGCCACCCAGGCGCCCCAATAGGCAAATATTTTTTTTTTATTTTATTTTTTCAACGTTTATTTATTTTTGGGACAGAGAGAGACAGAGCATGAACAGGGGAGGGGCAGAGAGAGGGAGACACAGAATCGGAAACAGGCTCCAGGCTCCGAGCCATCAGCCCAGAGCCCGACGCGGGGCTCGAACTCACGGACCGCGAGATCGTGACCTGGCTGAAGCCGGACGCTTAACCGACTGCGCCACCCAGGCGCCCCAAGGCAAATATTTTAAAGTAAGCGTTGTATAAAATAATAATTTGTTTAAAAAATTGCATTTTCCATTCTCACACTCTTTGAGTGTTTAAAAAAATTTTTTTTAATGTTTATTTTTGAGAGAGAGGGAGAGACAGAGCATGAGCAGGGGAGGGGCAGAGAGAGAGGGAGACACAGAATCCAAAACAGGCTCCAGGCTCTGAGCTCTCAGCACAGAGCCCAATGTGGGACTCGAACTCACAAACCGCGAGATCGCGACCTGAGCTGAAGTCGGGCGCTCAGCTGACTGAGCCACCCAGGCGCCCCTCTTTGAGTCTTTTTTATTCAAAGTTTCCTCATGGGTCTTCTACAACAGTGTCTTTTCTGCCACTGGAACCACATTTCCAGTCTTCTAACAGTTTTCCAGAGCACATAACATTCACTGACTGCTGAGCCGTGTAGATGTGTCTATGACGTTGATCTGGACACTTTATCCCAACCACAGAAATCCATCAGCGGCTTGTGAGCCCCACACCAAAATCACACACGACCTTGCTTTGTAAGGTGATGTTTAGAAGTCTTGTTTTCAGCAACGCCCAGCACTGGTGACCCCAGGAAAAACTCCAAATCTAAGCTACATTTCTTTGCCTCCACTGATCAAATTAAGTATTTGAGGAAGCAACCCTATAAAATGAGAGGTGTCATAAAGTTCAAATGTAAGCTATCTGCCTCTTTCTTGAGGGATGATTTAGGAGATAAAGTATCATGCATTTCAGCAGAAATATGTAACAGCTAAAGAACGGCAGGCAGAATACACGTGGGCCTTGGGCCTCGTACCCATCCCCCGCAAAGGGAGAAGAGCTGAGGTACTTGGGGAACAATTCTCAGATGTT
Source organism: Herpailurus yagouaroundi (assembly GCF_014898765.1). Classification (NCBI taxonomy): domain Eukaryota; kingdom Metazoa; phylum Chordata; class Mammalia; order Carnivora; family Felidae; genus Herpailurus; species Herpailurus yagouaroundi. Next base: position 5,148,550 of record NW_024412406.1, read on the forward strand.
CATTCTGGTGTATTCTGACAGGAGTGAAGCCGAGACTGTGTCACCCAGGAGATGCAGAGAGAAGGCTGGTGTTGCTGGCTTGGGTACACTTCAGGGTGCCTGTAGGCACGTGGATTTGAGTGGAGAAATAAGATGGTCAAATGCTTCCAACACGAGTATTCCCATTGTTCTGGGGTACTGAAATCATGATTTCTGCATTGAGAAGAGAGAATGTGACAGCAGAGGGGTTTCTCCATAGACCGTCTAACACGTCGTGACGTTCCTCTCGCTGGACTGTTGGTTCCTGTAGGAAGTATGGAGATCCTTCCCTCACGCCAGCTTGGCTGTGGTCCCACACAAAGAGTTGTGCTCCAAGGCAAGACTTTGGACTGAATATGTCAAAAAGAGCAGTTATTTTAATGAAATGTGTCCTGGCCTTGCAATGAATATGTCCCCATCCCCCATGTAGCGTTCCCAAACTCCCGTGCAGGCCCTGTGCCTTTGCTCCCCAGGCTGTCTCTCTCTGGAATGTCCCTCCTACCACTTCACCATTTGGTGGAACCCCAGTCACCCTGTGACACTTGACTTTGGCAGGACCTCATCCCACGAGCCTTCCCTGACCCATCCTGGCCATCTGGCTTGCTCCTCTGTGATCTGCTTGTGGATCAGGATCTTGTCCTCCCCAGGTGCATTGAAGTAATGTGTTCCTCTGTCAGTGTCCTCAGGTAGATGAGAGCTCTCTAGTAAAAGGACAGGGTAATGATCTGAGCATCTCGGAGTCCAGCAAAGCCCTCACTGTAGACACTCAATAACCTTTGCTGAAGGACTAGACTTCAGGGCTGTGTTTGAACAGATCTGGTTCTGTATTTTTCAATTTGGTCTCATGTGTAATCCATGGAACGAGGCAGAACATGCAGCTATATGGTGTCTTTTGAAATGTGCAGCTACATGATTTCAGAAGGGGTTCTTAGCTTCCAAATATGATACACCCCTACCATCTAAATCGAACCTGAAATTACTCCCCTAAAACTTACCATCCGGTTTAGGCCTTCAAGAATCCAGTGGCTAATCTACAAATATCCAAAACCCCTTGGTGAGAATAAACCACCAAGTTCAGTTCTTCTTAACTAAATGTACATACAAACCGCCTGGGGATCTTGTTAAAATTCTGATTCTTATCTCAGGAGAGGAAGGGCTGAGATTCTGCATTTCAAATTAGTTGCTTGTCTGCAGACCACACCTCTGGTGGCCACAGTCTACACAGCAGTTCTCAAACTGTAGAGTGTGTCAGAATTACCTGGAGAGCTTCTTAAAACACAGATTGCTGGAAATCAACCGCCTGTTTCCTGATTCAGTAGGTCTGGGGCATGGCTTCGGATTTTGCACATCTGGTAGGTTTCCAGGTGATTCTGCTGGTCCACGGAGAACCACAGCTACATATGAAACGTGTGTGCCTACTCACGCCTCGACCAGCTCTGAGAGAAGGTGGAAAACATCACTCAGTCCTGCAGTGACTTGGCCCTGACCTGTATCTGCTATTTCTTCCATCCCCCTTAGAGGCTAGCCCCAATTTCCACCACTCTCTGTAAACCTCCCAGCATACCCTCTGCTAGTTCACAGAGAACACAGAAGCCTTTGGATATGAACTAAATCAAATTCTTGTCTGGCCTTCTGCCTCCCAAAATGTCTGTATCTACATCATTCTTGAGGCCCTTTCTCTTACAAGAGACAAATAAATGACCCTCTGCCTATACATGGTCAACACATCACTGGGATCTGGATCTTACGACTCCTACCATTAGGATCTTTCTTCTTCACTTACCTCTCTTAATTCCTATTTCTTCTTTCTTTTATTTTAATCATACCCAAATCTTTCTCCTCTTCAAAAATCCTCTTTATACAGTCTCCTTCCTTCCTTCCTTCAGTAGTTAAATTTCTAGAAAAAAACTAAAACCCAAAATGTGTACTCCTCACTTTCTTAAATTCTCAAACGTTAAAAAAAAATCCACCATGATCTGGCTTCCACCCTCAGGAGTCCCCTGGAAATGCTTTTGTTAATATCATCAGCTTGTTACCAAACTGGCTCAATTTTCAGTCCTCATCTACAGTCTCAAAACACATTCAATTACTTTAGCAAACATCTATGTATGTTAATGAGTCCTGTATCAGGCAGGAAAAGAGAAAACATTCTAAATTTAAACATACAAGGAATTTCGTTCCCACAGGTGATGAAGAGCTGAGAAAACAAACAAGGGGTGTTGAGACAACCCAGAAATTAGTGACAGGAAGCTGCCACCCGCTGGCTAGAGGGGTGAAAGGAAAAGGTGGGATTATACTATGGCTCTGTGGCCCATGGGAATTAGAGCCACTGGTTTGTATGGGAGCACTGGAGCCATGGAGGAGAGGAGCCTGGTGGAGGGACACCCTAGAGCAGAGAAGGGGGAGAAATTTCCTAGCTTCTGCCTTATTCAATCCCACCAGTGCCTGTCTGGCCAAACCCAGGCAACAGCCCTTGAGAAGCAAGCCTGAGACAGAGCCTGTAGAGGTCAGCAACCTCTTGTAAAGAGCAGAGCAGGGGAAACACACGATGGCAAACTGGCCAGGGACCAGCACAGCTTCTAAATCAGTATACCCTTTCTAAATCTAGCTCTTAAATGTCAAAAAAACTATGGTACAACCGGATCCTGATGCCCAAGAGCACCTGAAACTCAACATTTTCCCAAATAGTGCTCTCTTCTCCACCCAGCCTGCTTCCCTCCTGCTTCTCCTACCTCTGTAACTATCACTAAGATCAACCTGGTTCCATGAGTCTGAACCAGACAGTTGTTGTTGGCTCCTTCTCTGGTGCAGCCCAATCCTACTGGACACCAGGTTTTGTTGATTTCTGCTTTGCAGGTATTTCTCATAACTACCCTCTTTTCACTTTACTCTCTGTTGCAGCTTTGTTCAGACTCTCTTCATTCTATCTCCCATGCTGCTGCCAAAATAACTTTCCTAACATGCACATTGAACCACATTCCTCCGCTGCTCAAAATTCTTTGGTTTCCCCAACAAGATCCGGAGTGCTGGTAGACAGGTAAGTTCTGAATCCCTGTAGGCCCAAGCACAAAATAACACTCAACTCCAAACACTGGGCTCTCCTTCTCCAAGGAAAGAAAAGAATCTGGATAAAGGGAAGTGGAGGAGACCCCTAAGACACGAAATTTTGCCTCGAGTGATTGTGCCCACCCTTCCCAGTGTCATATGATAAAGCTGGAAACAAGGCTTACGTCATGGCATGCGAGCTATCACTCAAGGCCTTGTGCTTAGAAAAGCCCATGTTTGGTCTAATGTTCTGCTATCCCTGTCTTGAAATCTGAGATAATTTTGAACAAAAAGCCCCACATGTTCATATTACATTGAGGCCCACAAATTATGTAGCAAATCCTGGCCAGGAATACCTATGCGCCTAAACAACATGAACTGAAAGACAGTAGCTCTAAAAGATGGTAGCTCATATACTTAGAGTGACATCAGAGTTTTAGAGTCTAGAAAATCTTGGGTAGGGAATGACTCATGATTTGCAAGGTATGTAAAAGGGATAAAGAGACCACTGAGGACAACACACTGCACATGAAGTGAGAATGGGAGAAAGGCATTTAAAGCAGTAGGAAAATATCACTACTAGCAGGATCATGTGGAAGTATAAAAAAAAAAAACCTCCTAAAACAACAAGGGTGAAATTGAAACTGTATTGAAAACCTATGCGGGAGGGGGCGGGGAAGAAAAAGGAAATCTTTGGGGGAAGATTTAGAAAAAAATAGTGAAGAGTAAAAATCGTTATTTTTATATCGATTTTTTAACAAATTTTTTATGTTTATTTTTTTGAGAGAGACAGAGACAGAATGCGAGTGGATTGGGGCAGAGAGAGGGAGACACAGAATCCGAAGCAGGCTCCAGGCTCTGAGCTCAGTACAGAGCCCAACGTGGGGCTTAAACTCATGAGCTGTGAGATCATGACCTTAGCTGAAGTAGGAAGCTCAACCGACTGAGCCACCCAGGCACCCTGCACCATAACTAGCTATTTTTACTCTTCTCTGAGAATTGAATAAAGGGGGAAACCCTAAATTTCTGAAGCATACACTTAGGCTAAACAGAAGAAAACCTTTTATGTGTGGATTACCATATAAAAATAGTAAATTACCAAACAGCCAAGACTACTCTTACATTTTCTTGTGGCTCACCCTTCTTGTCTCCTCCTCTTTCTTCTCCTTCCTTTTCTTTTCCTCTTTGTTGTTTTGTTTTGTTTTGTTTTGTTTTGTTTTGTTTTTTTCTCTTCTCCCCTCTCAACCTCAGGGAAGGAGTGAGAAACAACAGTATTTGTATGAGGTTTTGTTTGAAATTTCAGTTAAGGCCGACAGTCTTGAAAGTCAGCTTTGCCTGCCATGTGGCAAGAGGAAGCAAGACATAGAGTGTCGGTAGTGGCTGTGACTAGGTAAACAGATGGAGCGACCAGGGGCGTGGGGAGAGTGGGGTTTATAAATAGGAGGTGGTGGGACAGACATGGCTTTAACAGCGATGAGAGAAAAAAAATTGCAAGTAACCTCTGTACCATAGTAAAAGGCATGGAAGACTACCAAGGCTGCTGTTCCGCACCCCCAGCCCTCCTTCATCTGTGCCTGTGGGCCAGATGGACAGTCCTCACACCTACCACGGTTTAGGGAAAATTCTATTGCCTAGTACGATATGGTGAGCACTGAGGAATTTTTAGATGCTTTACAAAATTCTGTTTCCCATTTCCCCCCATATTAACAGGCATAACAATAACAACAAGGAAAAGAAATTTACAATTAGCATTTAAGAAATCCCAGGGGCATGTGCTGACATCTCATTATATTTTATGGCTTTCAAGACTCTTATTATAGGTTGCTGGGGTTAATTCAGGTACTTCTTCCCCTGGAATAATTTGAGAATAAAATAACAAACATAGGAACTAAAATGGTGTCGATAAAAATAGCCCAGGAGCTTTCAACAGCTCTCCACCCTCAAACCTGAAAATAGCCTAATTGGAAGCCCGATGAAGGTAATGAATGAAAAGTGTTAAATATAAGCTAACAATTGAAAAATGTTAGGTTTTTAAAAGTAGGTAGGTAGATGAGAAAACACGGTAGTATTGATTTTGGATTTGCGGCAAAGTGTGATTTCTGTGTTCTTAATTAGGTTAGCCGGGTTCACCTAAAAATGAATCTGAAAAGCGAAAAAGGCTTGGGAAAGGTCTGAGCCTGCACTGTCCAACAACATAGCCACTCGCTACACAGAGCTACTAAACTTAATTAAAATTAAATACAATGAAAAATTTAATTCCTCATTTGTACTAGCCACATTTCAAGGGCTCCATTGCTACATGGGGCTAGTGGCTACCATATTGTACGGTGCAGGTACAGGCCATTTCTGTTGTTGCAGAATGTGCCAGCAGGTGAACACTGTGTGCTTACACTTGTATTATGTTAAAAATGTGAAAGGGGTTAGGTTTAATATTCTGAGAAGATTATTTACGAGAGGTATTATGGTGGTGATGATGCTGAGTTAAACTTGGAAATATTTCTATTAGGATGGAAAGGTTAAGCATGAGGTTTTAATTAAGGTACAGAACAGGAAGGCATGTAATCAATAACTAAGTAAATGATAATCAGATCTGAAAACTTAATGTTAAGAATTCATCCCAGCAACAGTACATCTTGGACTGTAAGGAAATTATTATGTTGGATAAGCATATAAACAACATTAAAATGAAGCTTTGCAGCAAAAAACATTTAAAAAGAAAACAAAAATTGAAGGGAAATGATAAGGGATGAAATCTAGCAAAGGCTACTTAGTACAAAATTTGAAGGTAAACAGTGATATGAATTTGTAAATAAGATCAGCAAAAAAGGGGGGGGGGGGGGGTAGAAGAGCCCAGGAGTAAATCTAAAGGTTTGGGTACGATAACAAAGAAATTTAGAGAAACATTTGCAAAGAATATGGCAAGTATTTGCAAAATACTAGAGAAGTATTTGCAAAAAAATATGACAATAGGATTTTTATTATGGAGAGTTTATACAAGTGGAAAGGAAAATCCAGACTCTTACAGGCATATGGACAAAGGATAAGAAAAGAATTTGCAGAAGGGGAACTAAAACTTGAACACATGGGGAAATACTTTTCTTCATTAATGATCAAAGAAATAAATTAAAACAAAATGAGGTTTGATGGAACATTTATCAGAGTAGCAAAGAGAGGGAAAGATGGAAAGAGTGTGACATGATCAAAGCAAGGGCGAATGCAGGAAACAACCACTTTCTCATGGTTGTCAGCATGTAAATTGTGGCAACTCCTTTGGAAAGCCATCTAGTAAAATGTAGCAAGAAAATGTGCACACTCTCTGGCCACTAATTCCACTTCTGGCTCTGAGCCTAAAGAAAGAATCCAAAAAAATGTGTAATACTTTCTATACAAAGGTTGATGGCACTCTATCTAAAATAGCAAGATGTGGGGCCCCTGGGTGGCTCAGTCAGTTGAGCGTCTGACTTCCGCTCAGGTCATGATCTCACAGTTTGTGGGTTCAAGCCCCGCATTGGGCTCTGTGCTAACAGCTTAGAGCCTGGAGCCTGCTTTGGATTCTCTGTCTCTGTCTCTCTGCCTCTTCCCTGTTCACGCTCTGTCTTTGTTTCTCTCTCTCATTCTCAAAATAATAAATAAACATTAAAAAAAATAAAAATAAAATACCAAGATGTGGTGAAATCGTGGCACAATGGCTTGACAGAAAATTCTGTACTAAGAATTATGCCATGAAGAGTTTTTACTCTTTATTTTAAAGTGAACTCTGTATTTTTAAGTCAAAAATACAGAAAGTGGGGGACGTCCTTTGCCTCTTCCCTCAATCCCATTCACCTCCTGGAGGTTGGAAGATATCCTTTGGACACCTTCCTATCCATCTATCCTTTTCTCCATCTGAAATCACACTATGTAGGCGTATATAGCATATTTCATGGGGTTTTGCTTTCCACACAAATGAGATCATGTTTAAACGTTATTTTATAACCTGCCCCTTTCACTTCAAATCTGGGCCCTTGTTCTTACGTTACACAATGACTTCCCTCACTATTTTCAGCCACCACATAGTGTCCCACACATTGTCAAAGGCTTCTTTCTAAACAATTCTCCTTTGGCTGACTATTTATGTTGCTTTCAATATTTTGCTCTTAGAACCAGTGCTGTAGCAAGTCTCCCTGTGCTTCTTGGTGCTCATGTACCAATGTTTCTTCAGGACACTTAGCAACAAGTGGAATTGCTGACTTCAGATGACAAGTGCGTTTTAGAATTTTGATATCACGACAGTATCTACAAGTAGCCATTTATCCATACTCTCAGTAACACTGAATATTATCAAAGCTTTAAGATTTCTGTCTGACAGGTGAATATTATGTATAATTGTTTTAATAATACTGAAGTAGTTGTATTTTGGTATATATTAATTCTTGGTTTTATATCAAAAATGTTTTCTAATCATCTTTCACTTATTTTAAAACTTTTTAGTGGTGCATTTGTCATAAAGTTTAAATGGTTTTTTGTGGTCAAATTTACCAGCTTTTGCCATGGCTCTGACTTGTATCATTTTTTAAATGGCTGTCATTCCCCCAGAGATCATAAAAATATTTATGCACATTTTCTTGGAATATTTTCATGATTTATTTTTTTCTACTGGCTCGTAATCCATCTATAAGTTATAGTGCAGTATGTGAGAGAAAAGCTTATGTTATAAAACCAGGTGGAAAACAATATGAAACAAACAAACAAAAAACCCCGATGATACATAGAAAAGAAATTAAAATAAATATATGAAAGCAATAACAGAATTGTCTCTGGGTAGGGAGATTAGATGTGATTTTTTTTCCCCCTTCGGACTGTTTCTATGTTTCAGATTTTGGATGGTATTGGTTATATTTATTAACACCTGATGGTCTTTTAGGGTTTTTTTTTAAGTTTATTTCTTTATTTTGAGACAGATAGAGGTAGGGCCAGTGGAGAGAGGCAGAGAGAGAGGGAGACAGAGAATCCCAGGAAGACTCTGCCCTGTGAGGTGGAGCCCCATGCCAGGCTTGAACTCAGGAAAGCGCGAGATCATGACCTAAACTGAAACCAAGGGTCCTGAAGCTTAACCTGATTAACCGACTGGGTGACCCAGCTGCCTCCTTTTATGTTTTTTTAATTGCTCAATACAATGACCATCCTTTTTTCCCTTCACCACGTGGCCTGGTGAAGACCTCCAATCACAACCCTCCTCTGGGCCACAGATGTGGGCTCACAAGGCAGGCCTGAAATGGCCAAGAGCTCCCCTGCCCATGGTCGAAGGCTGACGCGTGTGTGGCCAAGGCTGCCTACAGACCTGGTTCTAGCTGACCAGATCATGAGACACATGACATAAACACACTGAGAGGGAGACAGAGACAGAAAGACAGAGGACGATACATCACGTAAGCCCTGTGATCTAATTTTCCCCAAGCTCACGCTCATCTGTGGTTCAATTACCCAGGGCTGGTAAATCCCTTCCCCTCTTTTTTCCTTTAGGGTGAGTAGGATTTCAGTTACTTGTACCAAGTAATTGGAGGAGACTGGGAGGAAAAAAACAAGGAGGCTGGGAGGGAAAAAAAAATGTAGGAAAAGAAGATGAGAGAAAAGCTTCAGAGATATGCAAATATCACTAGGAGGAAGTAAATATACATTTAGGCTAAAGCAATCCTCACTTTGTAGAAAGGGACATTAATACAAATAATATAAAATAGCAACTACTTGGTTTGTAGCCATTAGAGCATCTTATCACCTAAGAGATAACTGGTAAACTAAGTGCTTGCTTCAGCAGCACATATACAAAAATTGGAACGATAACTGGTAAAATAAGATGGTAGCAAGCGTATGCGTAAGTTCAAAATTTTTGCATTCCCAGGAAAGCAGAGAGGACCCATGATATTAAGGGTGATGTTGACAGAAACAGATTGTGGTCTTAAGATACAGCACCTCAAACTAGCTTAGAAGAGATGTCTATAAATAAACATACGCGCATACCTTTGTAGTGTTACACATTAGACTCATTTGTGGATTTTAATAACCGGCATTTGGCTTAATCATAAAACAGACTTTAGGTCAATAGCTCATATCATGGAACTCAAGAGCTGGAAGACCTGAAAGAATATAACTTGTTCATCTTAGGGTTGTGGACCCTTCAGAGATTAGGGGACTTAACTAGCATCTCGTGGCTGGGAATCCCCAGAACAGGATTTGGATCCAAGCCTCTGGGACCCCAGTCCCGTGTTCTTTCCATTGCTTTCAAGTGCCGATATGAGAGGTCTTAAAGTGATCACACACACACAGACACACACACACACACACAGACACACACCACATACACACCAAAATAGCAAATATGTGTTATATTTAAAAAGACAGTTATTCTATCATTTTTATACTTGCTTAAAAAAAATTCAAGACTCTGGGAGGTATTTTATTTTATTTTTTAATTTTTTTTCAACATCTATTTATTTTTGGGACAGAGAGAGACAGAGCATGAACGGGCGAGGGGCAGAGAGAGAGGGAGACACAGAATCGGAAACAGGCTCCAGGCTCTGAGCCATCAGCCCAGAGCCTGATGCGGGGCTCGAACTCACGGAGTGCGAGATCGTGACCTGGCTGAAGTCGGATGCTTAACCGACTGCACCACCCAGGCGCCCCTGGGAGGTATTTTAAAGAACCGTGTTGAAAGTGTATTATGTGGTTAAAGAGGGTTTAAGTTAATTGCTCATGGAACAAACATTTATCTGGGTGGAGGTTTATGCTTGACTTAGACTTTCAGCCTGAAGGTTGTAATAAATGAGGGATTCTCTTAGCCTTAATCTATTTTTCATATGGTGGGATGACAGTCATCATCTGAAATTATTTTTAAGTTTCCCAGAAGTGTGGAAAAACTAACCTAATCTTATTTTTATAAACAGCTTAAGGGCCAAATTTTACTTTTAGTTTTAAAATAATTTTTAAAAGGAGCTACTATTCTCAAAGAATCCAACTATTTAAGGTTCAAAAAGACAAGAAAGAGCTATTGCTGATTAGTAAAAGTCTGTTGTATTTCTGAGGGAGCATGATTATTGTTTTTCTGAAGACTGAATTTAAAAACATTGAACAGAATGTCAAACTGAGCATGAGTTTTTTGTTTGTTTGTTTTTTGCTACAGTTTCTCAGATACATATATTTAAAAATCGCTCTGGGGGGCGCCTGGGTGGCTCAGTCGGTTAAGTGTCAGGCTTCTGCTCAGGTCATGATCTCAGGGTCCATGGGTTTGAGCCCCCACATCAGGCTCTGTGCTGACAGCTCAGAGCCTGGAGCCTCCTTCAGATTCTGTGTCTCCTGCTCGCACTCTATCTCATTCTCTCTCAAAAATAAACATTAAAAAAATTAAAATAAATAAACATTAAACTTATTTTTTAATTGCTCTTGGTATCTTTGGGGCTCAGAACTCCAAGTTTCAAGCATCCTTTAAGATTACAAGAAATCAGTCATGAGGCAGTCAGTTGTTCTGTGGTTAAGGAGTGACACTTGCTGTGAAACCCATTCTTGGTCTTCCTCATTGGCGCTTCTCAAACTGTTCAGCCAAAGCATACGGGATCCAGAGAATGGATCCTATCCAAGGCTAAGAAGATGGAGTTCAATGTAATGCTTAACATGTTCGCTGCTGCGAGTTTTCATTCAGATTTTACGTTATACTTTATATTATTCTTATGTTTGTTTTAAGATATTTATTTATGGTAAGTATATATGAAATATACATATTAAATGCATATAATAATAAATTGTAGTAAATATAATTATATATAATTGTAAATACAATTGTCATATAATAAGAAATTAAACGTAGTAAATAAATACGAAATGTTATTTCTTTATGTTAAACTTCCAGCACTCTTTACCCCCTCCTCTGCTTTATTTTTCTCTATAGCACTTATTGGATCTATGAAACCATATAATTCATTTATTTTCTTTGGTTATTGCCTACTTCCCTCCTCACTGAGGGCTATTTTGTTCACCGCTGCATACCAGTGCCCAGAAAAGGTTTGGCCCTCATCGGGGCTCAATAAGTACATACTGAATGAATGATGGAATGTTTCAGACAATGACCTGTTAAATTAGACTGTCTGGAAGATGTTCCTTCTTTATCCTATGGCTTAGAGGCACACTTTATCCTCGGTGGTAAGCGTTCCTAGTTTTGGAAGTAAAAATGTGCTACGTTTAGGGAACATGGGGGACAAAGCAGCAATGACTTCTCCCCATTTGCTTGGCATCATGAGATATTTTTTGACTTCCTACCCCATGAGCACAGTGTGTCATAAGCCCATCATGAGGTATTTCTTGATTCCTATTGAATTAGGTAATTCGATTTTACTTCCCACTAAATGTCCTCTTATTTCATGAGGCTGGTCTTCAGTGGCCTGCACAATGCTGCTTTTCCTGCCCATCTAGAACCTTCTCATCCTTCAAAGCCTAGATTGATCCAAAGTGCTTTTGTGACATTAGCTTTCACTTAATGGTCCCAATATTAAGGCCAATCTTTTTCTCCCATTCAGAGGGAATTCACTTAGACCCAAAGGGGCCAGGGAATAGGTGTGTATGAGCTCTGCTGAGGTGGCCTGAGATAAAGAACAAGCTGATTTCAAAGCATATATAGCAATTTTGAAAGAAAGTACAACAGTGTAAATTAGTACCTCTTCTACCAATCCACACACACCAGTCGCTCACTCACTTAGCTCTGTTTTTCTGCTCAGTTCTCAGGAAAACATTTACATTCTTTCAGCTAGGGTAATTTCAGACACAGAAAGCTTTATCCTTGGCCTGACCATAGCCCCTTGATAAGATGTAATCAGGCTTTTAAAAGCGTATTATTGCTGGTTATTGACAGTTATTAACAGTTCTTAGTTTGCTAAAAAGAGATCTACCTTGTTATCCTTTGAGAGTAACCCAAGCTATTGTGTTTATATACTGCCATCAATACATTGAATATTACAAGTCCTTATATAGACCTTCCTTGTACCAGGCACTCTTCTAAGATAATTGCACATATTAACCCATTATCATACAAAAGAACTTTATTATTAGGTAGGTGCTACTATTATCCCCATCTTACAGATGAGGAAACTGAGCACAGAGAGGCAGTGACTAAAGGCATGTAGCTGGTAAGTTCTACAGCCAAGATTCAAACCCAAGCACTCTGGCTCCTGAGAGCATGTACCTAATCATTAACCTACTTGTCTCACAGCCTTGCTCCCTTTATTCCGGGGGCGGGGCGCGCCCCAGAGAGAGAGGGGCACAGAGGATCTGAAGTGGGCTCCGTGCTGACAGGGGAGAGCCCCATGTGGGGCTTGAACTCATGAACTGTGAGACCCGAGACCATGACCTGAGCCCAAGTCTGATTCTTAACCAACTGAGCCATCCAGGAGCTCCAGCTTTGCTCCCTGTTATCGCCGTCCCCATACCTGTCAGCTAGCCCCTTGCCCTTGATCTTTATTCTTCCTGATCAGAGAAGGACCCTGCTTCCTCTCTCTAAAATCATTTCCCAAATCGACCACGGTAGACTTTTTGCATTTGGGATGAAACAACTTCAGTGACTCTTTTCATTCTTTGGAAATACTGATGCTGATTAGTTCTGTTCTTGGCTGGCCCGTTCTGTTCTATGCTTTGATCAAACACACCCATCTCTTAAAATGCTCAAACTATTTTCTCTCTCCGAATTCTTGAATGGAATAACTACAAATGAAAAGTTCAACCAAGAAATGCTATAATCCAAATGGAGTTTGCGAAGATGAATCTGGTGGTGGGGTCTGGAGGGGGCTTAGGGGAGGGTGTGTTGCCGAGAAACTGGGTATAGAGAGCTCTGTTAGAAACTTTGATGTTTGAAGTCATGAAATGCCATAGGAACTGTGGAAATGGAAATGAAGGGGTGGATGCAAGAGGCATTTCAGAGAGAACAATGGATTGGACTTGTGGGCAAAACGGCCTCTAGGGATAAGGTAGAGAAGGGAGTTAAAATGATACCACTATTTTGGGCCTGACTGATTATAATGAGAGTGTCATTACCTGAAATAGGTATATCAGGAAGCTAATCTGATTCAGGGAGAACAAAAAGTTCATTTTAGAATCTTTGTCATCATCCCAGTGGAAATGTTCACCAGTTGCAAGACACCGTAAGTGAGCATTTAATGAGCTCCCTTCAAGTGTCTAACAGGGCACATGATGTTAAATCTCCTACAGTAATTACAACAAAAGGAAGCTGACGGTGAGGACATCTTTTACATTGGCCTGGTGACGGCATCTGCCTGAGTATTTGATGAGTTAGATCCTCCTCAGCCATCAGCTACAAAGATGGAATTTGGCATAGGATTTGTATGTAGAGAGTATGGCTTACTATCTAGCCTAAGCCCAAACAGTAGCACCTGACTTATCTTTGCCACACCTGGAAATCCTCAGTGTCGTTAGTTATAAGGTAACCTCGTTATGTGCTCGGTTTCCAGACTCTTACTTCATATTAGCTTTTAAAAATAACAAACTCAGGCCATCTTGAACCATTGCCCTCGTTTGTTTCTCCAAAGGCCTCAGTGGTGCCAGAGGTCTACAGACTGAATGGTGAAGCCGAAAGCTTCCTGGAAGGGGGGCGTTATAATCAGGTACTTAAGGTAAACATGCAGGCTTGAAAGCTGAAAGACTTACAGACTTAGCACAGTGCCAAGAGAGCTCAATGGACAGGGCCTAGATTGGTGCTGTCGAAGACTAAGATTGGCAGGCAATGTCATGAAACGGTCTCTTGAAAACCCAAGTGAGTCGGATGATTCATATTGGGAAGTGGCCCCAAATCTCAGATTGATACACCTCCCCGGATTTCACAGAAGGACAAGAGTAGTCGCCATGCACCGCAGAGACCGTTGAAACGACTTGCGGCAAATCTCTTCCTTCAAACTCTTGAGTTTGACCAACAGCCTTACTTCCAGCGAAGTCTTCCGCCCACCCTGCAGAAGGAATAATCAGCGGCGGGTTAGCGTTTGCCCCAGCGTCTGGGCCAAATGCTTAGAAGCACCAGATTTGCGGAGGCTGTGGGTAGGGAAAATAAATCCAGTCCGGGTTTTGTCTGAACGGGGGGACCGGAGAGCTGCGAGGAATGGCTCGAGAAGAGGGGGGCGGTGGTGGAAAACACTCAACACAAACAGCTCGCGCCGAGGGACGGCAGCTGTAGGCCCGGACCGCGCGGGCGCAGCGGGCCGGGAGAGGCGCGCGCGGGCCCGGCCG
>NW_024412406.1:5163265-5267222 GCF_014898765.1 Herpailurus yagouaroundi
GGGGGGGTGATAATTTGGCATTTAAAATGGATGTGAATTTCTGCTGAGAATTCTAGTGAAGTGTCTTGTGCACTGAAGCACAGAGAGATTTTTCCGTTTGTGTATCTTCAGGAGATAAGGGGTTTATTATTACACAACTGACTGCCTGGGCTTCAGGCATGCGATTGGACAAAGCAAACCACGTTGAGGTTCTTGCACGGTGTATGTTGCTAAGAAGTTTTGAGGGCAGCAAGTGGTAAGCGATGAAGTTAGTGTTTTTCCTCAAGAGTGGTTCTTAAAATCAACTGAGTAACTATTTACTGGAGTTTTCAGAGGATAGTGGTATATCAGGAAGAAAAGAAATACATAAACAAGTGAGCTTAATAGAGACTATTTATCTTCTGGGGCTTGGGGGGGAAAAAAAACTTCTCAAAGCATGAAATTGCAATTCCAAAGAAATGCTAAACATCAGCATTTAGAATATCCCAGAATAGACATAGGCACAAATTTGTTTCCTAGACCACCCTGGAAGTACGGGCTCTGGGAGTGAGAAATTTTCAGCAAGTAGTCATTCGGGATGATAGTTTTTGACAGTTGCTTGTTGGAATCCAGACCATGAGCTACTCATTACCATGGTCTGCTAAAAAGCCTGCATTGTATGGCTACAGGATATAGCTGGGATTGGAATTAAGTCACATGCATCAGTGACACTGAGTAACGCGAGTAGTGATTCCTTAGTGTTTTTGCCCAGAAATAGTGACAGAAAAATTAATTGTAATTTATGCTCTGTGATCAAAGTAAACCCAATGTAGGAAAAAAAATCAAACCCATGGAAACAGAATAACTAGGGTGTGATGATTCACATTATCAAAAAAGATTGTTTACATCTCCAGACAAATTTCTGTTAAATTCTTTAAAAATGGGCTTCATTTTATAGCATTGTTTGCCCACAGCTTTGCTGTAATGTATACATTGAATAGTTTGAGGTATAATTATTTTTTTTTAAACATTTTTTTTTCAACGTTTATTTATTTTTGGGACAGAGAGAGACAGAGCATGAACGGGGGAGGGGCAGAGAGAGAGGGAGACACAGAATCGGAAACAGGCTCCAGACTCCGAGCCATCAGCCCAGAGCCCGACGCGGGGCTCGAACTCCTGGACCGCGAGATCGTGACCTGGCTGAAGTCGGACGCTTAACCGACTGCGCCACCCAGGCGCCCCAAGTATAATTATTTTTATTTTTTACTGCTTTCATGACATCTTGAGACTGCATCTGAAGAGATTTTTCTAATAGGTCATTTTTTCCTAATATTTTATTCGAATGCATGTACAGTGTCAACATCTTATGCATATACTGATGCATTCATTTATTCAAATATTTATTGAGCACCTCCAGTGTGTGAGGTACTCTTCTAGAACGTAGCTGTGAGCGCCTTCCAGGTGCACACATCTAGTGAAAAGAGTCATAGCAACAACAAACAAGTGTGGCACTTGAGAGTGTGATTGCGTGCTATGAGGGAGATAATGATGTCACAGAGTCTAGGCGAAAGAAGAGAAAGCTGCTGTGGTACGGGGTAGACTTCCATGAGGAAGGGACATTTGATCTGAGGCCTGACACGTGCAGTTTGGGAAGATCTTTCCAGCAGAGGGAATAACAGTTGCAAAAGTCTTGAGGCGGGAAGGAGAAAAAGGTGAATGTGGCTGGAACTTGGTAGGTACGAGATGTGTCAGGGAGGCAGGTAGGAGCCAGCAACATAGGGCTTGGTGGGCCTTTCTAAAGTAGAGTATGAAGTTTTTGGCAAGTCGTAGGCAGTAAAGGCGTACGACGTGGTTTGCATTTTTAAAAAAATTCCTGCTGTATAGAGTATAGAAGACAGCAGGGAGAAGCAAGGAGACCAGTTGGGTGGCTACTGCTGCAGTCTGGTGAGAGGTGAGGGCAGTTTGGACTAAGTAGGTTGACAGGAGTGGAGTTAGAGAGGAGTGGACAGATTCAGGATCTTTTGTGAAGATCAGCCTGTAAGGACTTGCTGATGGCTCAGGGGAGGAGGGTGAAGGAATGAGAGGCCCCAGTGTAGAGGTTTGCTAAATGTGCCATTTGCTGAGATTGGGAAAACTGGGGGAACAACCAATTTTGTGAAAGAAAAATCAAGTGTTCTTTTTGGTCATGTTAGGCCTGAGATGACAATTAGACATGCAAATGGAGATGCAATTAGGCAGCTGACTGTAGGACGTGGAGCTGAGGGGAGAGGTCAGGGCTAGAGAGAAAAATTTGGGAGTCGGTAGCATGTTGATGTCATTTAAAGCTGGGGACTAGAAAGGGAGTGTAGGTCAAAGGAGGACAGCCTTGGGCCAGACTCGGACACGTCACACTTTAAGTTTGGGTGTAGGAGGAGAAACCAGCAAAGATGAATGAGAAGCAGCAGCCAAACAAATTGATGGAAACCAGAGAATGTAAAGTCCCATAAGCCAAGAAGAAATAGTTCAAAAGGTGGAGAGTGCTGAACTGTTGAATACTACTGGGATGTTGAGTAAGATAGGCATAGAGATATATCCACTTAGGTTAGATAATGTGGAGCTTATTGGTATTCTTGACAAAAGAATGCAAAGGCAGAATGCAAAGGCAGTGATGTCCTCACCTCTCACTGAATGGGAGGTGAGGACATAGCGACACATCTGAAAAACCCTCTTAACAAGTTTTATTGGAAAAGAGAGCAGAGAGAGGGACTATCTGGAGGGCATATGGTCTATATATTTTTTTAACATAGGGTACAGTAGACTCTAGTGTAAGGATTACAGCATTGTGGGAATTTCTTTTGGGGGAGGGGGATGCCTTCACTTTCCATTGCTGTGTGACAAATCACCACAAACTTTTTGGCTTACAGCAGTTCTCACAGTATCTATGGGTTAAGAATCAGGTTCCACTTAACTGGGTCTGTTGCAGAGTCTCACAAGGCTGCAGTCAAGGTGTTAAGTGTGCTGTTTTCACCAGAAGGCTTAACTGGGGAAGAATGCATTTCTAAGTTCATTCAGGTTGTGAGCAGAATTCATTCCCATGCATTTGCAGGTTTGACGGTCCCAGCTTCTTGCTGGCTATTGCTTGGATCCCCTTTGCTCCACCCACACTTTTACTCCCCATAGTGCTTTGTCACTTGAACTTCCTCAATACGGCCTCTTACTTCATCAAGCCAGCAAGGGGAATCTTAGCGCCTGTCTTAGGAAGGTAGAATCTCTCATAATTCACTATAATCACAGGAACAGTACGCCATTATTTTTGCCATATTCTGTTGGTTAGTACTGGGTCATAAGTTCCACCCACACTAATGGAAGGAGATATACAAGGGCATGAATACCCTTGGAAGAGGGTGAGGATCCTTGGGAGTCGTGTTAGGGAAGAACCAAAGATGCAGAGAGAAGAGAGAAATTGCAGAAGGAAAGTCCTTGGGAAAGCCACAGTGGAGGGGACGTGTAACCCAATCACAGGGGTTGCCTTTAACAGAAGCAAAGAAACTTCTTCCATTGAATTAAAGAAAAGGTAGGGAAAATGGGTAGTCGTATATTGTATGATAGTCAAATGAAGTAGTATTTGTCTTATGGCTTCTATTTTCCCCATGCAGCAGGAGGGAAGGTCATCAACTGAGAGTGGAGGAGAGTTGAAGGCTTGGCACAGTGCTGTGGGAGAGTAGGAGAGCAAACATACTGAGAAAGCAAATAGAGCTGCCAGAGAGTATCAAGGGCCCATCTGATATGTGTGGTTTTCCACTTATGGTGTAAGCAAGTCTGACTTGGTATGTGATTGTCCCAAATTCATTCCATGACTCATGCATGGAATAATAGTAATAAATAATGCTTATTGACTATCTAGTATGGTCAGTTGGTACAAGTCTAAATGTATAGTCTCATTTCAACTTTATTTCATATCCATGAGGCAGGCATTATTATTATCATCCTCATTTTACAGAGGTGCTAAGCAACATAAAGATATACAGGTATTAGGTAGCAGAGCAGGTGTTTGAACCTTGGGAAGTTGAACTCCGGAGCTATCACCCTTATTCCTTATACCATATTGTCTCCTTGTAGACAAAGCAGAGAGCAGGATTCCTCAGGGATAGCGGTTAGCCAGCTGGATGAGCAATGGAAAGAAAGAGCAGATCATACTGTTGAGGAAGTTGGTATACCTGTGACTTAAGAAAAGTAAGCTGTGATTTAAGAAAAGGACAGGAGGGGGGTGAGGGATGGTGAAGAGGTCATAGGTTAGTGGGTTGGAGAAAACAAAGAGTTAACCGATAAAATCAATAAAACAATGGGAATGGAATAAATGCAGGACAGTTTGGGTTCTAAAATATCAGTATGAATGAATATTTGCCAAATATTTTTAAACCAAGAAGTATACTAAATGCTGTATATGAAAGAAGGTTTCATTAGAAATTATAATTTGGGAGTCAATATGGCCCTTTCTCCACAACTGAGGATAGAGATGAAATACCACACCTGAGGTAGGGGGGCCACCTACTGGGAGCATGCTTCACATCCGTGGCCTGAGCTTCTAGTCACCTAAATGGAATCTCCCATAATTTATTTGGGGTTTATATACCCCAGGAGGACTTGGGATGGCCAAGGAGATTGAGGAATAGGTGCTATGAAGTATCTGAGATGTATTGCTTGATTATTGTAACGGACACTAATCTAGGCTTTAAATGAGATAACAAAGAAACTTTGTATTGCACCTTTCTGTTTCTGATCAAAGGAAGCTTACGTATTTATGTGCAGTAGTGAGATTCTGCCCTCCACCCCCCAAAAATGTGAACCTCCTAGGCTCCTATATAAGGAACACTAAGCACAGTAAATAATATCTTTATCCAGAGTTTAATAAAAAAAAAAAATACAAGGACAATGTCAAATGGAGGAAGGATTCAATAGTAAGTTGCTATTCAATTAAGCAAAACAGCAGGGGCAGAGATAACGAGGCCCAGGGTTGTGCTCTGTGATGCTGTGCCTTAGTGTAGGGACAAGAACTGAAGCATCTGAAGAGATTGATCATTTGTTGGCATAATGGTTTAGGAAAAAACTGGATATGAAAGACTGGTAGTACTTCTATCAAGAGTTCATCTACTGGGGCACCTGGCTGGCTCAGTCAGTTAAGCATCCGACTTCGGCTCAGGTCATGATCCTATGGTTCATGAGTTCAAGCCCTGCATCAGGCTCTGTATTGACAGCTGGGAGCCTGGAGCCTGCTTCACATTCTGTGTCTCCCTCTCTCTCTGCCCCTGCCCTGCTCACACTCTCTCTCTCAAAAAGTGAATAAATTAAAAAAAAAAAAATATATATATATATAAAAGAGCTCATCTATTGAAAAACCATGAAGAAAGATGTTTAAATGAGATAATACATGTCAAAGTTCCTACTCTCGGTACTGAATAAATATTAATTGAATGGAATCTGCTTCCTAGGTGCCAGCTCTTCAAGGATGGTTAACACATCTATTAGACTATATCTTGAATATCAGATGACTTTTAAGAATCCTTTGGCAGAGTCTGTGCAGCAAACACTGAATTCCAATTTGCTAACAAGCATGTGTCTTACAAATGCTCTGTGTTGGCTCAAGTGAAAGACATGTGCTTAAGATACCAGACAGAGTTGTCATTCACTGAATCATAGACTGCTGGAGTTGGAAGGGACACAGAGATTATCTAGTAATCCAATACCCTCATTTGACCACTGAGGACACCGAGACCATGAAAGGTGGAATGCCTTGTCCAGCTAGGGCTGCTTAGTGAGTTTGGTGGGGCTAGGATTAGCACCCTGATCTGCCAACCTCAAGTTATGACCCTCAAGTTAGTTTCTTGTGCTAAGAATGTTCTGCCGTTCACTCCCTTAGAACTGTGGCTAGAGAGATCACAACTTTCTGAAGTGATCTGCCACTGCTTATCAACTTCTATTTGTGGAAAGTTCTTCCTTCCTACATAAAGTACCTCAGGCAGAGGTGACCTCACTGCGGCTGTGGTCGCATGTGACAGGCTGGGCGGGACCCCTGAGAATCCTGCCTGGGCCAATCCCTCATCCCTGTGCAGTTTCCAAAGGACATGTGTACTCAGCCCTTAACTGGGACCTCTCCTCCTTCGCCGAAATGTTCCTACTAGTTGATTATAGAAGCATTAGAAAAAAGAGGGAGAAAAGCAAGAAGCCAAGACCTATCTTGAATCTTCTTACCCCTGACTCTTACTGAGAAGGAGGCAGAGGCAGTTACAGCCCTGTGTGTGCTTGACTTCTTAAAACACAGAGACACTATTCATTTATAAATCTGTCCCAGTCAGATTACTGTGTCTTCCACCTCAAGAAGGGTTCAGAGAGGAGAGAGGCACGGGAGCATTTCCCCTCCCCCTTCAGTGTGCAGGATCAGAACTTCTGACCTAAGCTACTGGTCTTGTGACAGTGACTTGATACAAAGTCTGCTAAAGTCAAGGAAATTTGCCCTGTCCAATCTCACCTTAAGGTGAATGCCTGGTTTCCATTAGACTTTCTGAAGTATTCGAGAATATTCGGAGGCTCTCATAACCAGCCAGAATTCTGGCCTAGCCAAATCTCTATCGTTGAAATAAGGGTGATTTTCTTTGGGTTTGTTGTTCATGTTCCTGTCCATTCCCTTTGTAGAAATTTATTGTGGGCTCTTGCTTATCATGTCCCTAATACACGTGTGGGAAATAACAGTGAATAAGACCTACTTTCAGGGAGCCCACAGTCTAACAAATTCCTGCCAAATTGTCTGTAAAGAAGTTTAAAGCCCTTTTTCTTCTTTATCCCTAAGATCAAAATTAGATCTGCTGAGAGACTTTACTTGTCTACCACAATCTGGGATGTAATTTTGATATGTACCCTAAAACAATTGTAGCCAAACAATCTATACTAAGAAGATTCTGTGGTTTGGTCAGGAGGTAATTTCTGAGTAGCTAGTCCAAGCATGAGTTTAAATCACTGAATCTGGCATATAACCTTGGTTGCTCTCACTGGATGAAATGGAACAGAGTATCACTGTGAGATAGGTGTAGTAGAATTAAAGTGATTAAATTTTTACACTTCGTTGAAGATACTGTTTTGGAAAGTCCAGTGTTACGATTTATATGTAGGGGAAACAGGCTCAACTCTAGAGTTTTGAAGGCAGGTCTGGGAGTTTAGGGTAAAGAGGTTAGCAGTAACCTATGGGGGGGGAGGGGGTACATTCAACTTGCAGAACAACCTGGGGCCTTGAGGTGCAAAGAAACAAAGGGATCCTGCCTTTATGTTGCTCTATGAGGACTGACTTACAGCGTGTTGTATTGATGCTCTGCCCTACAGTTACCAGTAACACACTTGCTTTCCTTACGTTTTTGTCATAATGGAAGGTTAAGTGAAAGTAAAATCTTCCTGATTCAGACTAATTGGGGATGGCTCGTCAAAAATGTGAATTTCGGGGCACCTGGGTGGCTCAGTTGGTTAAGCATCCGACTTTGGCTCAGGTCATGATCTCGCGGTCCGTGGGTTCGAGCCCCGCGTCGGGCTCTGTGCTGACTGCTCAGAGCCTGGAGCCTGTTTCAGATTCTGTGTCTCCTCAGAGCCTGGAGCCTGTTTCAGTATCTGTGTCTCCCTCTTTCTCTGACCCTCCCCTGTTCATGCTCTCTCTCTCTCTGTCTCAAAAATAAACGTTAAAAAAAATTAAAAAAAAATGTGAATGTCAAAAGTTCTCCAACATTTTAAATGAAAGCCATATTTTAAAGAGGTGGTGTGCCTTGAAATACCGTTTGATCAAACCTGCAGACAGAATAATTTGAGTCCATTAGTGTGACCTTCATTGTGGGCTCTTCAGTGAGATGGGAGAGAGCAGGCTTGAGTCAAAGCAGGTGTTCCTGCTAGCTACCCCTGACTCCACTTTACCTCTCTGTAGATAGATCAAGAAGTGATATAACACAGGGTCTGGATTCAAATTCTGGCTTCTCTATTTGCTAGTTGTATGGCCATATCAAGTTGCTTAACATCCGTATGCTTTGTTTGCATCTATAAAATTAGCACAATGTTGTCTTGTCATTGCCTGTTGTTATTGAATATGGCCCAAAGACCTCCTGAAATATGAAATGGATGGCAGTTTATCTCTTTTGTGGTTTCAGAGAATCTTTTATAAAATTTTGCTCAAGGATACAAAATTCCACAGCTATTTTGACTATTACAACCTCCTCCTTATTACGTTACCAAGGTATTTAAGAGAACTCCTTCCTGAAGTGACTTCGTTCATCTGAATTCTCTGGTTCCATTGTATATGTGGTGAGCTTGAATCTTTTTTTCTCAGGAAGCTGTGAGCCATTTATATACTTGTGCAAAGAGGACAGATATTCTGTCTCTTAGGTTCATAGTCTGCTCAGATCTATAGCTCTTATACTAGAATAAACGCTACTATCCAAACAGGTGAGAAGAGTTTTATCATATGCATTGAATGTGTGTTGTTTAAAAGCTGTGGTAAGGGGGTGCCTGGGTGGCTCAGTTGGTTAAGCATCCGACTTCAGCTCAGGTCATGATCTCACGGTTTGTAGGTTCGAGCCCTGTGTCAGGCTCTATGCTGACAGCTCAGAGCCTGGAGCCTGCTTTGGATTCTGTGCCTCTCTCTCTGCTTCTTCCCCCCCACCCCCCCCCTCTCTCTCTCTCTCTCTCTCTCAAAAATAACCATTAAAAAATATTTTTTTAAAACAGCTGTGGTGAAAATAACAATAATGTCATCTTCCACCACCTCTCACTTCATATGGCGAAGAATCTCCGAGGTGTGGGTTTGTCCTTCCTGTTCACCTCTGCATTTGAGTCTAGGACCTGTTGTACTTTTGTTTGGTCAAGAAGTCATTCTTTGTTCTTTCAATAGATTGGGATGTGTAGCCCAAAGTGTACCTTTCAACTCTGGTACCTACTTGCTTCTACTATTAGGGAGAGATCCAGAAGGAGGAGAAAAGGACACTATGGTTAAACAACTTGGGGAAATTCTGGTTAAGAACAGAGACAGTTTTTTTTTTTTTTAAGTTACAAAACATTTTAAACATAGAGGAAGTTGGAAGAATAGTACAACACCCATATACCTATAAATATATAAAGAAGTTATTGATCATAGATGCCAATGGCCATTTTGAGTTTCTAAGAAGGTGAATACATTTAGATACATTAATAAAATACTGGTTTATAATTATTTTTATAAATGAGAAATCCATGGGTAAGTATCTTATATTTGGGATAAATAACTGAAACTGCATTTAAAAAAATTATTTTGAGAGAGAATGAAACCAAGTGCGAGCAGGGGAGGGGCAGAGAGACAGAGTGAGGGAGAAAGAGAGAGAATCCCAAGCAGGCTATACACTCTCAGCACAGAGCCCAACATGGGGCTGGACCCTAAAATTGAGTGACATCATGACCTGAGTCAAAACCAACAGTCAGATGCTAAACTGACTGAGCCACCCAGGTGCCCCTAAAGCTGCATTATTAAATAAACTGTCACACATGCAGAGAAAGATTAAAGTGTTGTTTGTGGGTCATGCAACCTTTGAAATATTTTCCCTAATAAAGCTGATAATTTTTTCAGTGTCAAGTTTCTAAAACAAACAAACAAACAAACAAAAAAGAGTATTTCATGTGGTAAATTTTCACCTGTGTATCTGTGAATACCATTCTTGTGTGTGAAGTTTAAAAACTGGTAGAGAACACTACCTTTCTTGGTATATCAGTCTCCATTAAGGGTCAAGTGGAGGAGATGGCAGTTGTGAGAGGTGCCATCATAACAGAATTAAAAAGTGCCAAGGGAACAGAAAATCACAAGGTGTTTATACCCAGGAAAGAGTATCCGATAATATGTTTTCCACATTCTAAAAGGAAAATGACTTAAAACAGCAGAATAGTCTAAATGAAAAGAGCATATACAGTGGGTAGGATATTCGGATTGACACATTTTCTGTCAGCAACAGTGTGACTATTGCATAAAGGAGTTAAGCATTTGTGAACACTGAATACATTGTATAAGGACTCATATTGTTCAATATTTATTTCAGTATTACCCAACATTTAATGTATTATAATTCATGGAGGAACCTCAGAGTTAACATCAGTTGACCCTCTTTGTAATCTTGGAAGGTGAATATTATTATCCCCATTTATATTTGTGGAAAATAAACCCCAGAGAAGAATAGGTCAGTTTCTTCTGTCTGTCTATCTATCATAATTTTGTACCAAATAACATAGATATTTGTCAAACACTGAAGAAAACAGGACCAACAGATTTAAGAACTTAAATCTGGTACTTAAGCAACAGTGTTAATTTAAAGAGATAGGAGTATTTTGGGGTAAATTATAAAAACAATATGAAATGCAGTTTTTATAGGTTGTCATAAACATTTCATGTAGCTGTGCATGCTTTACAAGTCAACTACAAGAGCTTAGTAAAGGCCAATCAATACTCACTAATTTCCGTTAATTTAGGTTAGGACCCAAAGTTTATTTAAATAACATTTTTTTTAAAAAAGTAAACTTTTGAGGCATTAAGGGAAAGACAACTTGTTGCATACAAGGGAGCCCCTATGACTATCAGATTCCTCAGCAAAAACATTACAGGCCAGATGGGAGTAGCATGGTATAATCAAAATGCTAAAAGGGAGAAAATTTCAACCAAGAATACTATGCCAAGGAAGGTTATCATTCAGAATTGAAGAAGAGAGCTTTTTAGAAAAACAGAAGCCAGAGGAATTCATCACTGCTAAACCAAGCCTTACAAGAAATGTTAAAGGAGCTTCTTTAAGCTGAAAAGAAAGGGCACTAATTAGTAACAAGAAAACATATGAAAGTAAAACTGTTACCAGTAAAGGTAAATATATAGTAAATGTAGTGAATTAATCACTTATGAAGCTTATGTAAAATTAAAAGACAAAAGTAGTAAAAAAAAAAACTATACCTACAATAATTAATTAAGGGATACACAAAAGAATGTAAAATGTGACATTAAAAACATAAAACTTGGGGGAAAGGAGTAAAATGGGAGAGTTTTAGAATGGGTCCAAACTTAACTTGCTATTAACTTGTTATAAAATAGACTGTTATATACATACACTGTTATATGTACCTCATGGTAACTACAAAGCAAAAACCTATAGTAGATACACAAAAAATAAAATGAGAAAGGAACCTAAGAAAATTACACTACAGAAAATCATTAGAAGACAAGAAAAGAAAACAAGAGAACAATGGAACAGAGAGAAACTACAAAACAGCTAGAAAACAATTAACAAAATGGCAGTAATACATACCTATTGGTAATTACTTTAAATGTAAATGGACTAAATTCTCCAGTTAGGAGACACAGAGTAGCTGAATGGATTTAAAAAAC
Source organism: Herpailurus yagouaroundi (assembly GCF_014898765.1). Lineage (NCBI taxonomy): Eukaryota > Metazoa > Chordata > Mammalia > Carnivora > Felidae > Herpailurus > Herpailurus yagouaroundi. The sequence goes on from NW_024412406.1 coordinate 5,174,619, forward strand.
AAGACCCATCTATATACTGTCTATAAGAGACTCACTTCAGATGTAAGGACACACATATACTGAAAGTAAAGGGATGGAAAAAGATGTTTCATGCAAATGGAAACCAGAAGAAATCCGAGGTAGCTATACTTATCAGATAAAATAGGCTTTAAAACAAAAATTATAATAAAAGACAAATATGGGCATTACATAATGATAAAGGGTTAGTCCAGCAAGAAGATATAACATTTGTAAATATTTATCCACCCAACATAGAAGCATCTAAATTTACAAAACAATTATTAAAAGATTTAAAGGAGAAATTGACAGCAATATAATAATGCAAGGGACTTTAATATCCCACTTATATCAATGAGTAGATCATCCGGGCAGAGAATCAATAAGGAAGTAACAGCATTAAATGACATATTAGGTCCGATGGGCTTAATAGATACATACCAAACATTTCATCCAAGAGCTGCAGTATACACATCCTTCTTCTTTTTTTTAAAGGTTATTTATTTATTTTGAGAGACAGAGACAACGTGAGTGGGGGAGGGCAGAGGGAGAGGGAGAGAGAGAGACAATCCCAACCAGGCTCTGTGCTGCCAGCACAGAGCCTTGATGTGAGGCTCAAACTCATGAAATTGTGAGATCGTGACCTGAGCCAAGACCAAGAGTTGGATGCCACCCAGGTGCCCCTACACATTCTTCTTGAATGCACGTGGAATTTAAGTGTGCATATTCTCTGGGGCAGACCATATGTTAAGCCACAGAACAAGTCTTAATAAATTCAAGAAGATTGAAACCATGTTAACCATCTTTTCCAACCACGATGGTATGAAACTAGAAATCAATTACAAGTATAAAACTGGAAAAATTGCAAATATGTGGAAAATAAAAGACCTACTGAACAACCACTTGGTCAATGTATAAATCAAAGGAGAAATAAAAAAATACCTTGAGACAAACGATAATGGACATTTAACATACCAAAGTCTGTGAGATGCAGCAAAAGCAGTTCTAAGAGGGAAGTTTATAGCAACACATGCCTACCTCAAGAAATAAGAAAAATCTCAAATAATCTAACTTTACACCTAAAGGAAATAGAAGAGCAAATGAAGTCTAGAGTTGGTAGAAGGAAGGAAATAATAGAGGAGAAATAAATAAAAAGACTAAAAATACAATGGAAAAGATCAATGAAATTAAAACCCGTTTTTTTTTTTTAAAAGATAAAATTGGTGGGGCGCCTGGGTGGCGCAGTCGGTTAAGTGTCCGACTTCAGCCAGGTCACGATCTCGCGGTCCATGAGTTCGAGCCCCGCGTCAGGCTCTGGGTTGACGGCTCAGAGCTTGGAGCCTGTTTCCGATTCTGTGTCTCCCTCTGTCTCTGCGCCTCCCCCGTTCATGCTCTGTCTCTCTCTGTCCCAAAAATAAATAAACATTGAAAAAAAAATTTAAAATTGGCAAAGTCTAGTGACTAGACTCACTAGGGATAAAGGAGAGAGGGCTCAAATAAATAAAGTCAGAAATGAAAGAAGTTACAACTGCTATACCAAGGAAATACAAAGGACCAGCAGAGACTACTATGCCAACAAATTGGACAATCTAGAAGAAATGGATAAACTTCTAGAAACATAGTATCTTCTAAGACCATGATGAAATAGAAAAATCTTAACAGACTGATTACTAGTAAAGTGATTCAATCAGTAATCAAAAAACTGAACAAAAAAAATTCAAGACCAAGAGGTGATTTATACTGGTGATTTATACTAAACATTTAAAGATTTAATATTATCTTTTTCAAATTTTTTTTAAAAAATTGAAGGAGAGGGAATGCTTCCAAACTCATGTTACAAGACCAGTATTACTCTGATACCAAAATCAAACAAGGGCACCACAAAAAAAATTACAGGGTAATATCCCTGTTGAACATAGATGCAAAATCTTCAACAAAATATTAGCAAACTGAATTCAACACATTAAAAGGCTCATACACCATGAGCAAGTAGGATTTGTTCCAGGGATGCAAGGATGTTTCAGCATCTATAAATCAATTGCTGGGATACACCACATTAACAAAATGAAGAGTAAAAATTACATGATCTTCTCAATAGACCCACAAAACATTTGACAAAATTTAACATCCATTTATGATAAAAATCTCAACAAAGTGAGTATAGATTGAACATACCTCAGCATAATAAAGGCCATATAGGACAAGCTCAAAGCTGAGATTATACTCAGTGGCAAAAATCTGAAAACTTTTCATTTAAGATCAGAAGACAAGGATGTCCACTGTCACAATTTTATTCAACATAGTATTATGCTGGAAATCCTAGCCATAGCTTTTAAGGAGGAAGAAGAAATAAATGCATCCAAATTGGAAAGGAAGATGTAAAACTGTCACTATTTGTAGATGATGTGATTTTATATATAGAAAACCCTGAAGAACTAAGTTGGAACTAAGTTGGAACTAAGAAACAAATTCAGAGAGAGAGGGAGACAGAAAATCCCAACCAAGCAGGCTCTGTGCTGTCAGTGGGGAGCCCCATGCAGGGTTTGATCCCATGAACTCCTGAGATTATGACCTGAGCCGAAATCAAAAGTCAGCTGCTTAGCCTACTGAGCCACCCAGGTTCTCCCTATTATAACTTTTTATGTAAAAATAGTTTTTTCTAATAACCTTTATGCTAGATTGTAAGAAGAATCAGGTGACCAAAATCACTATAGGAAGTTGAAAGAACGACCTTTTTGAACAGAAATTTCTTTTAGAATAAGAATAAAGAGCTACAAAAAAAAAAAAATACTATCACTCAACATATGGCTAAAAGCACATTTTCAGAACCTCTTGAACACCCACCAAGCACTCATGTAACAAGAAATGCAAATAGCAGTCCCTGCTCTTTCTGTAAACCCTATCTTGGGTCATTTCAAACTGTCAAGCTGCTCCTCTCTCACTGCCAACCATCTCATTCCCGTTCTAAGATGCTACTAGTTCATTGCTTACATGGAGTCAGATGTCCATTTTCCTCCTCCTCTGCCCCTCCCCTGCTTGTGTGCACTATCTCTCTCTCTCTCTCAAAATAAATAAACTTTAAAAAAATGTAATAGAAATGATGTAGTTTCATTATATGCCTATGTTTTTATGTTAAAATTAAGATACCTCAGGGGCGCCTGGGTGGCTCAGTCGTTTGAGCGTCTGACTTCGGCTCAGGTCATGATCTCACAGTCTGTGAGTTCAAGCCCCACATCAGGCTCTGTGCTGACAGCTCAGAGCCTGGAGCCTGTTTCAGATTCTGTGTCTCCCTCTCTCTCTGCCCCTCCCCCATTCATGCTCTCTCTCTCTCTCTCTCTGTCTCAAAAATCAATAAAGGTTAAAAAAATTTTTTAAAAATTAAGATATCTCAAAGATCTTGTTTACCTTCAGTGATGAGTTGATGATTTTATTGTTTAAAAAAATTTTTTGGCTGTTTCATTTAATCCCATAGTTACTTCATTCAACAAATATTCACTGAGCTCCTACTCTTTGCCAGCTGCAAGAACATAGGTAAGAACAAGACTTGGAAAGAGTTCCTGTACACACACTATTTGAGACAGATAATAAACTGTGTTTACTGGTGGTGCATTACAGAGATAAGAATGGAAGAAGAAAGGAAAGAAAGAAAGAAAGAAAGAAAGAAAGAAAGATCTCTAGCTATACTGATTTTGAAAAGAGAGAGTATAAATTACTAATGTCAAGAATGAAAGGATGTCACTACAGATCTTACAGATTTTAAAAGGATAATCAGGACATACTATGTTAGTAGAGGATTTTATGCCAGTATGTTACGCCAGTACTTTTGATGGCTTGGAGAAATGGGAAAATTCCTTGAAAAACATAAATTAAATCTGACCACAAGAAGTAACATAATATTTAACCCACCATCTGTTAAATAAATGGAATTTATGGTTAAGGACCTTTGCACATGGAAAACTCCAGGCTTGGATGGCTTCACCAGTGAAATCTATCAAATACTTAAGGAATAAATAATACCAGTCTTACAAAAACTTTTACCAAAAAAGAATATGGAATTTTCCCAGTACGTTTTAAGAGATCAACATAACCCTGATACTGAAAATATCCAATGACCTTACAAATAAAGAACATTATAGACTTTCATGTAAATAGACACAAAAATACTAAACAAAATATTAGCAAATCAAATCTAGCCACATAAAAATGGATAATACATTATGATCAAGGTTTTCCCTCTCTGGGAATGTACTTTTGGTGAAATACTTGACAATTAACTGGTATAATTAATTACAGTAGTATACTGAAAGGAAAAAGCCACATGATCATCTCAAGAAGTATGAAGAAAACAAAGTTCAACACCCATTTGTAATAAAAAAAAAATTCTCAACAAATTAGAAATAGGACAGAAATTCCTCAAACTGATAAAGATTGTATATAAGAAACCTATAATTGACATCATGCTTAATAGAAAAATCAGTTCACCAACATCAGGAACAAGCAAGTATGTGTGCTCTAACCCTTATATTCATTGTGTTGGAGGTTTAGCCAGTGTGATAAGGCAATAAAAATACATGAAAGACATAAAGATTAGAAAAAAAAGAAAGTAACACTGTCTTTCTTTGCAGATGATATGATCACATACAGAGAAACCCTTAAGAATTTTGGCAAAACTACTAGAACTGATTAGTGAATTTAGCAAAGTAATAGTATACAAGGTTATTTTATAAAATTCAATTGCATTTGTAAAATAAAATTTTTTAAAAATTATAATGACATCAAAAACTAAACATTTGGGAAAAAAATTAAATAAAAATGTACAAAAAATGTGTAAGATTAAAACACTAATAAGAGTAATTCAAAAGGACCTAAGTAAATGTATTGATACTTTGTTCAATTGATACGTGTTCAATGAAAAGATTCAATATGGTTAAGATGTCAGTTCTCCACATTGGGACACCTGGGTGGCTCAGTCAGTTAAACATCCAACTTCGGCTCAGGTCATGATCTCATGGTTCATGAGTTTCAAGACCTGCCTCAGGCTCTGTGCTGACAGCTCAGAGCCTGGAGCCTCCTTCGGATTCTGTGTTTCCTTATCTCTCTGCTCCTCCCCTGCTCCCACTCTCTCTGTCTTTCAAAAATAAATAAATATAAAAAAAAAAGATGTTAGTTCTCCACATATGGATTTACAGATTCAGCATGGTCCCAGTCAGAATCTCAGCAAGAATTTTGCAGTAATTGACAAGCTAATATAAAATGGGTGGAAATGCAAAATAACTATAATAGTCAAAACAATTTTGAAAAATAAGAATAAAATTGGAGGACTTATTCTACTTGATTTTGGGACTTGCTATAAAGTGAGAGTAGTCTGGGGCACCCAGATGGCTCAGTCGGTTAAGTGACCAATTCTTGATTTCAGCTAAGATCAAGATCTCACTATTGTGAGATCAAGGCCTGCATCAAGGTCTGGGCTGAGCATGGAGTCTTCTTGGGATTCTCTGTCTTCCTCTCTCTCTGTCCCTCCCCACTCTCTCTCTCATGCTCACTCTCTCTCAAAATAAACAAATATTAAAAAATAATAATAATAAAGTGAGAGTAATCCAGACAATGTGCTCCTGGTGCTATACAATAGGCAGATTTAGGCAACAGAATAGAGAGCCCCAAAAGTAGACCCACGCAAAAATGGTTCAACAAAGGCACCAAAGAAATTGAGTGAAGTCTTTTCAACCACTACCCATATGGAAAGAAAATCCCCAAAAAACCTGTACCCTTACCTTGTACCATACACAAAAATTAATTCAAAATGAATCAGATACAAACAGAGAAGTTAAAACTTATCAAGCTTCTCAAAAACAGAAGAGATTATCTGCTATCTTAGGGTAGGCAAAGGTTTTTCAGATAAAAACTAGAAAGTACTAATGTAAAAGAAAAATAGATAAATTAGACAGTCAAAATTGAAGACATTTGCTCATCAAAAGACACAAGAAAATAGATCAATAATTAAGTGAATTTCCTTTGCTGTCACTTTCATCTTGGGATAGCCAAATATTAGATTCATTTAATGCCTACTTTGTACCAGCCGCTTTGCTGAATGCAGAGAATATACTACTGAACAAGAAGGACGCAGTCCTCCTGGAACATTCAATTTGGTGGGAGAATAGTCAAACTAATAAATATTATGAAATGATAACTGCAAGGATAATGAAGGCATAGGACTCATATTGCAGTTTTCATTTTACAAATGTAGAAACCTGGCAGTGGTTAATAATTTGCTAAGTTGCAAAGCCAGTCTAAGCTCTTATTTGCTGACTCCTCTTCTCCTGTCCCCCCTTTTTTTCCTGTTGTTTTAAGCAAAAAGAGTGGAATTTAAAACTTAAGCTTAGTAACTAGGATCAAGTAGTAGATGGTATTCATGTTTTTAGTTTACTACAAAGAGAAATAGAAGTGTAGCTATTTAAAGAAATTCCATTTTAACGTTGCTGTCTTAACAGCCTTGTTTTAAAATTAGTTTTTCAGACTCTGATACCAACACCAAAGTTAGGCAAGTTTCCCTAATTATATTCTCTTGTAATGTAATGCCCAGTGAGTTGGAAAGGAGAACTCTGCTCAGGCAGCCCCTCTAATCTTTGCTAAGTATTTTTGGTGTATCCTTTTTAAAAAGTTGGCAAAGTGGACAGGAAGGCACTGGCGAGTAGAAGCAGAGAAAAATATAGGACTTGGAGCTTATCACGTGGGAAAGAAGACTTTACTTTCTAAATATGTAATGGAAAATTAATGTTTTGTTCTTCTTTCTACCCTTTGATGGGTGACAGCAAAACATTGATTATGTTCTTAAAGTGTTTTACACTCTTTACGGTCATTCCATATATGGGACCTCTTATAATATCCTTTCAGTTTTATCAGAAGGCAACCATTGCAAGAGGTTAAATGGTTCTTTCAAGATCATGTAATAAATGACTTTGAGTCCTTTCTTTCTGATCTTCCTCCTTGTTTTTCTTTATCTCATTTGTCATGGGTTTATAGATTTTCATGTTGATATCTTCCATTGAGACTCATTCTTGCTTTAGTCGGTTTACTCATGTGAAACTAGCGATACCCATCTTGTTTCTCAGTAACTTCCAGGCCATCATCATTGTGTCCCCTTCACCCCAAAATATCTGTTAATTCACAGTTGCCCCATCTTATTGGTACAAACCACACCCCCCCCCAAAGTGCTTGTGTAGGAATAGAAACTCAGTAAACATTCAAATGAACAGAAAATGAAAGAACAAGCAAGTTATTGTATGGATTCTCTCTGATCATTTTCCCCTATCACCTTTCTTTTCAGTATCTCATCTATTACCACATCCTATTTGCGTTTCTGCCATGTTGTTTTCTTCCCCAATAATTATTATCTTCATTCCTATGGTATCCCCACTGCTTACTTTGTTTCCTTGCACTTCCTCCTCATTGAAGTCCATTTTTCACAGAATTGGAAATCTGACATTTGGAAATTAGAAAATTGATATTTCTATCCAAAATAACCCTAAGTTTGGCGTGCCTGGGTGGCTCAGTCGGTTAAGTGTCTGACTTTGGCTCAGGTCATGATCTTGCGGTTCATGAGTTTGAGTCCCACATCAGGCTCCGTGCTGAACTCAGAGCCTGGAGCTCTGAACTCAGCTCTGAACTCAGAGCCTGGAGCCTGCTTTGGATTCTGTGTTTCCCTCTCTCTCTCTGCCCCTCCCCTGCTCACACACACACACACACACACACACACTCTCAAAAATAAATAAACATTAAAATAAATAAATAAATAAAATAATCCTAGGTTTGACATAACTTTTTCTTATTATAGAGGCAATATTTGTAGAATATTTTTAAGTGCTGATAAGAAAAAAGGAACTAATAATCATCTAAAATTCCACTTATCTTTCACAGGTAACCACCATTCATTCATCTTGCTGTGTATATCCTCCCAGATCAACAGGAGTGCTATCACTTATAGGGAGATCACATATCTGGCAAACTATTCTTGGTGACCCACCCTAAAACAAAAAAAAACAGCTAACAATGCTAGAGTGGCTGCAAGAGACATAAAAATACAGCTCATACTTGCTTAAGTAAAATTAGAAAATATTTACTTAGTGCTGTGGTATGCAAAACACCATGCTAGGCATGTCGGGAACTCAAAAATAGCAATAATTATTTTGTACCTCCTAGGAGTTTTCAGTCCAGTGAGAAACACGCACCCCTTACCTTATTCACTCTTACTCAGTACAGTCCCCACAAATGTGGTTATGTGGTTTCTTGGACTGCAGCAAATTAAAAGTCGGGAATTAGTAGGAAGAAAGTACATCTCCCTACCAACAGTCAGTGTCTGAAGAGCAAGAAGCATGAACTGATGTTGATGGAGGATCTGGAATCTATATTTCAAGTACTGTGCTAGTGAGCATATGAAATAGGAAATTTTACACTCTGGATCCATGTAATGTGGTAGCAAGGAGCTCCTGATGGCACATCACTCAGTATTGCAGTTTAATATTTCCATGACCTTGTACCATCAGGAAAAGATTGTTATGCTCAGTAGAGAGACAAGAAGGCAACTAATACATTTGAGAGAAATTTGCAACAAAATTATTAAAGTTTATCAGTCAAAGGGGTAGAAACTTCTTTTATTAAAAACCAATTTATGTGGCATATGTCCACTAACATTGATGGGATTATTACTTTTACCATGAGTACAACAACATGGAAATACATTGCCAATGATTTCACTCATTCCCAACAGTTGTCTAAGGGTTTATGGCCTTGTCAGTAAGGCCCCATATTGCTCTCCTGACATTCCTTTCCAGGTGCAGATCTCAAAGATCCAAGAGATGATATTCTAACCTTAGTGTGCAAAATATGTTGGACATATAACATATAGTGTGTTTTTCAAGGGGTCACTATTGACAGAGGGCACTGGATTCCTTTCTTAGCTGTTGCTCTAAAAGTCAGAGTGACCTATAGAAAAATAAGTCCCAGCCCTCATGCGCCTCTTAACATACAGGGTCCTGAATAGGCAGGGGTTTTCTCTTTCAGCCTTTGCTGTCTAAATGGGGATCCTGAGAGATCCCTGCCAAAGTCAGCTGGAAAAAATAATTATGTCCCTGCCTTGCCTTTGGCTCATGCATTTTCCCTAGATCATGAGAATCAACTTGCCACTGTTTTCCAAAAATGAAACAATAGCCTGACCTAGGAGGCTGATGGCTAGGGACAATCAGGAAGCAAACCTGCTTTACTTGTCACCTGCTTTATGTCAGGCACTTTCCCATGGTCCCCACGTGAGGTGTTCCTGTCACATAGAGGAAACAAACATATTTGCAGATATTTATAGTATAGTCTTCTGAGTTCTGTAGTAGTGAGCTCAAACGTGTTCTGGGAACACAGAAAAGGGAAAGTTAACTACTTAGGGGAGTCCATGAAGGCTTTGGAGTAAATGATGTTAGAACTAATTCTAAAGGCTGACAAAGAGATTGTAAAGTGGGGAATGAGGTGAATGGTACTCCAAGCAGAAAGCAAGGCAAAACAACAAGGGAAGCACAGAGTGAGTGCAGAGACCAGGGGACAGAAAGGAGCCTGGTGGAAGGACAGGGAGATGAGGGTGTTAGAAGCAGCCATTAGCGTTAGGATATCGGCCTTGCTGACTTTGCTGGGGACACATCCTGCCAGCGTCATGCATCATATAAGAAGCATTTCAGTTTCGGGGCACCTGGGTGGCTCAGTCGGGTAAGCATCTGACTTTGGCTCAGGTCATGGTCTCAGGGCTGTGAGTTTGAGCCCCGCGTCGGGCTCTGTGCTGACAGCTCAGAGCCTAGAGCCTGCTTTGGATTCTGTGTCTCTCTCTCTCTGCCCCTCCCCTGCTCGCACTCTGTCTCTCTCTCCTTCAAAAATAAATAAACATTAAAAAAATTTTTTTAAACAAGCATTTCAATTTCATAAGGAGGGTTTTTTGGGGGGAGGGAGGCGATTACATACTTTTTATCCCATGCTTGTATTGGGCATGAATTTTAAGTCGTGTGCTTATAAATACGGAAATAACAGACTGTGGAAAGATCACGATAGCCTACCCGTTCTGAAAAATGTGCAAACAGCTATGTTTCTATGTTAGAGAATACTAACAGCAAACGAAAAAGACAAATTTCTGGTGAATTTAATCTCATACCATGCATGTAATATGAAGCTAATAATGGGGCTGTAATGAAAAAGCAAGCCACGATATTAACCACAATTAGGAATGAAGTTCCATATAGTACATGATTAAAATACAAATATGAATAAAGGTACAAAATCAGCAAAATCTCAATACATTTGAATAAAATGCCAGCAAGTTACCGTTGCTTATTAATGCAAAATGATACTTCAGGAAAAACTGATAACGAAACATAACAAACTCAACTGAATCCCAGTGTTATGCTCATAGTTTTTTTTTTTTTTTAATTTTTTTTCAACGTTTATTTATTTTTGGGACAGAGAGAGACAGAGCATGAACAGGGGAGGGGCAGAGAGAGAGGGAGACACAGAATCGGAAACAGGCTCCAGGCTCTGAGCCATCAGCCCAGAGCCCGACGCGGGGCTCGAACTCCCGGACCGCGAGATCGTGACCTGGCTGAAGTCGGACGCTTAACCGACTGCGCCACCCAGGCGCCCCGCTCATAGTTTTAAAAAAAGCAGATACTTTACCGGGAGCAAGACCCACTAAATTCTAAAAGGAAACATATTTCAATGAACATTAAAGCTATAGGACAGGTCCCCCGAATGTACAAAACTATCATAAAAGTTTTAATCTTCACCCTCAGACCGTAAAAATACATCGTCTTCAGGGCCAGGTAAACAGAACCTGAAAATCCACCACCATTGCCAGAATCCCAAGGATCCCCTTCACTACTGGAACTCACTGCAGTGCAGATAGAGTCGGCCCAGATGTGCAGAACACCACCTCCCAGTCCCTTTGCAGAGTTTGGTTGCAAAGTTGATAACTATTAAGGTAGACCTCAGTATTAAGTAATACTTTTGTCACTTTTGACCCACAGACTACAACAGTAATAAATTTAAAACTAGAGTCTGAGGTAAATAATAAATTCCACCTCAGCTGGACTGGATTTATTTGCTGTGCGTGGCCTACTTCTGTGAAGAAGAGGACCCATGTGTTTCCTAGGATGTGTTGTGTCGCTGTTCTTACCACTGAGGAGGGTGGGGGCAGGGTAGCAGAGCAGGGCCTGGTAACCGTTAGCCACACTTCGCCTCTGGTGGTCCTCCTTCCATCTGTAATATGGTATCTGAAGCATAAAATGCCTTTGAGGGTAAGGCTGTGCATCTAGATAAGTACTTAAGATTTTTCTGCATAAATAGGGTCGTCTGCCTTAGATTTGTTCAGATTTGCAGTAGCATTGTACGACAGATACGTTTGTGCCTTTTTTTCTCTGCATTCTCATGATGTTTCTGTTAGAACTATGTAATACTTAAATGTAGTGCCCACTTATTCTATGTATCTTTAACTAGATTTTATCTTTGTTATTTTTTTTCTTTTTTGTAATTGGGCTATTTGTCTAATTGTTGAATTTTTTTTTAGTTTAAATACTTCAGAATTTATTTTCTTTATGTTTGTTTTGTTTTTATTTTTTAAATTTTTTTATTTTTTAAAATTTACATCCAAATTAGTTAGCATATAGTGCAACAACGATTTCAGGAGTAGATTCCTTAATGCCCCTTACCCATTTAGCCCGCCCCCCTTCCCACAACTCCTCCAGCAACTCTTTTTTATGAGTCTCTTATGCCTTGTCCCCCACCTGTTTTTATTATTTTTGTTTCCCTTCCCTTATGTTCATCTGTTTTGTCTCTTAAAGTCCTCATATGAGTGAAGTCATATGATTTTTGTCTCTCTCTGACTAATTTCACTTAGCATAATACCCTCCAGTTCCATCCATGTAGTTGCAAATGGCAAGATGTCATTCTTTTTGATTGCCGAGTAATACTCCATTGTATATATATACCACAACTTCTTTATTCATTCATCCATCAATGGACATTTGGGCTCTTTCCATACTTTGGCTACTGTTGATAGTGCTGCTATAAACATGGGGGTGCATGTGTCCCTTCAAAACAGCACACCTGTATCCCTTGGATAAATGCCTAGTAGTGCAATTGCTGGGTTGTAGGGTAGTTCTATTTTTAGTTTTTTGAGGAAACTCCATACTGTTTCCCAGAGTGGCTGCACCAGCTTGCATTGCCACCAGCAATGCAAAAGAGATCCTTTTTCTCCACATCCTCACCAACTGTTGTTGCCTGAGTTGTTAATGCTAGCCATTCTGACAGGTGTAAGCTGGTATCTCATTGTGGTTTTGATTTGTATTTCCCTGACGATGAGTGATGTTGAGCATTTTTTCATGTGTCGGATGGCCATCTGGATGTCTTCCTTGGAGAAGTGTCTATTCATGTCTTTTGCCCATTTCTTCACTGGATTATTTGTTTTTTGGATGTTGAGGTGATACGTTCTTTATAGATTTTGGATACTAACCCTTTATCTGATATGTCATTTGCAAATATCTTCTCCCACTCTGTCGGTTGCCTTTTAGTTTTGCTGATTGTGGCCAAGATCAAAGAGGTTTTTGCCTGCTTTTTCCTCGAGGATTTTGATGGCTTCGTGTCTTACGTTGAGGTCTTTCATCCATTTTGAGTTTATTTTTGTGTCCGGTGTAAGAAAGTGGTCCAGGTTCATTCTTCTGCATGTCGCTGTCCAGTTTTCCCAGCACCACTTGCTGAAGAGACTGTCTTTATTCCATTGGATATTCTTTCCTGCTTTGTCAAAGATTAGTTGGCCATATGTTTGTGGGTCCATTTCTGGGTTCTCTATTCTGTTCCATTGATCTGAGTGTCTCTTCTTCTGCCAGTACCATACTGTCTTGATGATTACAGCTTTGTAGTATAGCTTGAAGTCTGGGATTGTGATGCCTCCTGCTTTGGTTTTCTTTTCCAAGATTGCTTTGGCTATTTGGGGTCTTTTCTGGTTCCATACAAATTTTAGGATTATTCGTTCTAGCTTTGTGAAGAATGCTGGTGTTACTTTGATAGGGATTACATTGAATATGTAGATTGCTTTGGGTAGTATCGACATTTTAACAATATTTGTTTTTCCTATCCAGGAGTATGGAATCTTTTTCCATTTTTTTGTGTCTTCTTCAATTTCTTTCATAAGCTTTCTATAGTTTTCAGTGTATAGATTTTTCACCTCTTTGGTTAGATTTATTCCTAGGTATTTTATGGTTTTTTGTGCAACTGTAAATGGGATTGATTCCTTGATTTCTCTTTCTGTCGCTTCATTTTGGTGTATAGGAATACAACCAATTTCTGTGCATTGATTTTATATCCTGCAACTTTGCTGAATTCATGAATCAATTCCAGCAGTTTTTTGGTGGAATCTTTTGGGTTTTCCATATAGAGTATCACGTAATCTGCAAAGAGTGAAAGTTTGACCTCCTCCTGGCTGATTTGGATGCCTTTTATTTCTTTGTGTTGTCTGATTGCAGAGGCTAAGACTTCCAATACTATGTTGAATAACAGTGGCAAGAGTGGACATCTCTGTCTTGTTCCTGACCTCAGGGGGGAGAGCTCTCAGTTTTTCTCCATTGAGGATGATATTAGCGTTGGTTCGTTCATATATGGCTTTTATGATCTCGAGGTATGCTCCTTCTATCCCTACTTTCTTGAGGGTTTTTATCAAGAAAGGATGCTGTATTTTGTCAAATGCTTTCTCTGCATCTATTGAGAGGATCATATGGTTCTTGCCCTTTCTTTTATTGATGTGATGTATCACATTAATTGTTTTGTGGATATTGAACCAGCCCTGCATCCCAGGTATAAATCCCACTTGGTCGTGGTGAATATTTTTTTTAATGTATTGTTGGATCTGGTTAGCTAATATCTTGTTGAGGATTTTTGCATTCATGTTCATCAGGAAAATCAGTCTATAGTTCTCCTTTTTAGTGGGGTCTCTGTCTGGTTTTGGAATCAAGGTAATGCTGGCTTCATAGAAAGAGTTTGGAAGTTTTCCTTCCATTTCTATTTTTTTGGAACACCTTCAAGAGAATAGGTGTTAACTCTTCCTTAAATGTTTGGTAGAATTTCCCTGAAAGCCATCTGGCCCTGGACTCTTGTTTTTTGGCAGATTTTTTATTGCTAATTCAATTTCCTTACTGGTTATGGGTCTGTTCAAATTTTCTATTTCTTTCTGTTTCAGTTTTGGTAGTGTATATGTTTCTAGGAATTTGTCCATTTCTTCCAGATTACCCATTTTATTGGCAATAATTGCTCATAATATTCTCTTATTATTGTTTTTATTTCCGTTGTGTTGGTTGTGATCTCTCCTCTTTCATTCTTGATTTTATTTATTTGGGTCCTTTCCTTTTTCTTTTTGATCAAACTGGTTAGTGGTTTATCAATTTTGTTAATTCTTTCAAAGAACCAGCTTCTGGTTACATTGATCTGTTCTACTGAGGTTTTCTTTTGTTTGTTTTGATAGCATTAATTTCTGCTCTAATCTTTATTATTTCCTGTCTTCTGCTGGTTTGGGGTTTTACTTGCTGTTCTTTTTCCAGCTCCTTAAGGCGTAAGTTTAGATTGTGTATCTGAGATCGTTCTTCCTTCTTTAGGAAGGCCTGGATTGCTACGTACTTTCCTCTTATGACCACCTTTGCTGCGTCCCAGAGGTTTTGGGTTGTGGTGTTACCATTTTCATTGACTTCCATACACTTTTTAATTTCCTCCTTAACTGCTTGGTTAGCCCATTCATTCTTTAGTAGGATGTTCTTGAGTCTCCAAGTTTTTGTTACCTTTCCAAATTTTTTCTTGTGGTTGATTTCAAGTTTCATAGTGTTGTGGTCTGAAAATACGTACAGTATGATCTCGATCTTTTTGTACTTATTTAGAGCTGATTTGTGTCCCAGTATATGGTCTATTCTGGGGAACGTTCCATGTGCACTGGAGAAGAATGTATAATCTGCTGCTTTAGGGTGAAATGTTCTGAATATATCTGTTAAGTCCATCTGGTCCAGTGTGTCATTCAAAGCCATTGTTTCCTTGTTGATTTTTTGATTAGATGATCTGTCCATTGATTAGATGATCTGTGAGTGGGGTGTTGAAGCCCCCTGCTAGTATGGTATTATTATCGATGGATGAGTTTCTTTATGTTTCTGATTAATTGATTTATTTATTTGGATTTTCCCACATTTGGTGCATAAATGTTTATAATTGTTAGGTCTTCTTGGTGGATAGACCCCTTGATTATGATACAATGCCCTTCTGCATCTCTTGAAACAGTCTTGATTTTTAAATCTAGATTGTCTGATATAAGTATGGCGACTCTGGCTTTCTTTTGTTGACCATTAGCATGATAGATGGTTCTCCATCCCCTTATTTTCAATCTGAAGGTGTCTTTAGGTCTAAAGTGGGTCTCTCATAAACAGCATATAAATGGATCTTGTTTTCTTATCGATTCTTTTGTGTCTTTTGATTGGAGCATTGAGTCCATTGACATTTAGAGTGAGTACCGAAAGATATGAATTTATTGCCATTATGATGCTTGTAGAGTTGGAGTTTCTGGTGATGTTCTCTGGTCCTTTCTAATCTTTTGAGAATCAGATAGATATATCTATATCTATATCTATATCTATATCTATATCTACATTTTCGTCTTTTCTCCCCTCAGAAAGTCCTGCTTAAATTTTTTGCACAGCTGGTTTAGTGTTCACAATCTCCTTTAATTTTTGTTTGTCTGGGAAATTTTTAATCTCTCCTTCTATTTTGAATGACAGCCTTGCTGGATAAAGAATTCTTGGCTGCATATTTTTCTGATTCAGCACACTGAATATATCCCACCACTCCCTTCTGGCCTGCCAAGTTTCTGTGGATAGGTCTGCTGCAAACCTGATCTGTCTTCCCTTGTATGTTAGGGACTTTTTTCCCTTGCTGCTTTCATGATTCTCCCCTTGCCTGAGTATTTTGTGAATTTGACTATGATATGCCTTGTTGAAGGTCAGTTTTTGTTGAATCTAATGTCCTCTGTGCTTCCTGGATTTTGATGTCTGTGTCTTTCCCCAGGTTAGGAACGTTTTCTGCTATGATTGCTCACATAACCCTTTTACCCCTATTTCTCTCTCTTCCTCTTCTGGGACCCCTGTGATTCTGATGTGGTTCCTTTTTAATGAGTCACTGATTTCTCTAAATCTTAAATCATGCTCTTTTGCCTTAATCTCCCTCTTTTTTTTCTGCTTCATTGTTCTCTAGAAGTTTGTCCTCTCTATTGCTGATTCTCTGTTCTGCCTCATCCATCCTTGCTGCCACTGCATCCATCCGTGATTGCAGCTCAGTTATAGCATTTTTTATTTCATCCTGGCTATTTTTTACTTCTTTTGTCTCTGCAAAAATGGATTCTAATCTATTTTCAACTCCAGCTAGTATTCTTATTATTGTGATTCTAAATTCTGGTTCAGACATCTTGCTTGTATCTGTGTTGGTTAAATCCCTGGCTGTCGTTTCTTCGTGCTCTTTCTTTTGGGATGAATTCCTTCATTTTGTCATTTTGAAGAGAGAAAAGGAATTAATGAGGTAGAAAAATTGAAATTAAAAAAATTAAAATTAAAAAAATATTAAAATTAAAAACACGCACACACAAAAATTGAATAGATGATGCTAGATCCTAGGTGTGTTTTGGTCTGGGTGTTGAAAGTGGTTTGAGAGATTAAAGAAAGAAAGGGGGGGGTGGAGAAAAAAAGGTATTCATTTGAGAATTTGAAAAAAATGAATGCACTGAAGTAGACTAAAATGAGATGATGGGGGTAAAATAGAATTTGAAAAAATAAACACAAAGGTAAAGAATATAGCAGAAAAAATTAAAGAAAAGTATTTTTAATAAAAATTAAAAATAAATATGAATTTTTTCATTTTCTGTATTTAAGAAAAAGAAAAGAAACAAAAAAGAGAAAAAAGGTAAGAAAGAAATGAAAAAAGAAAAGAATCATTTGAAAATTTGAAAAAGTGAATACACTGTAGTAGACTAAAATAAAATGATGGAAGTAAAATAGAATTTGAAAAAATTTACATAACAGCAGAAAATATAGTAATAAAAATTAAATAAGAATATTTTTAATAGAAGTTGAAAGTAAAAATGAAGTTTTTCTCTTTCCGCATCCAAGAAAAAGAAAAATAAAAAGGGAAAAAAGAAAAAGAAAGAAAAAAGGAAATTGTTTGAAAATTTGAAAAGGTGAGTACACTGAAGTACACTAAAATAAAATGATGGAAGTAAAGTAGAATTTGAAAAAATTTACACAAAAGTAAAAAATATAGTAATAAAAATTAAAGAATGATATTTTTAATAAAAATTAAAAATAAAAACGAATTTTTTCTCTTTCTGTATTCAAGAAAAAGAAAAGAATTGTAAAAGAGAAAAAGGAAAAAGAAAAAAAAGAAAGAAAATTGAATAGATGAACGTGCTAACAGATTGACGTAGGATTGAAATTACTTTGTTTTTCCCTAGAAGTCAGTCTATGTAGCTCTTTATAGTCCATAAATTAAGCGGGCAGTAAGACTTGTGTTCTTGAAGAGCGAAGTTGGCCCAGTTGGGCGGGGCTCAGTGTAACAGCTCCGCTCTCCACTAGATGGCGCTGCTAGCCTACTGGGGTGGATTGTTGCGGGGCTCGTAGGTGTGTATGCGCATGCGTGGGATTGGTGAAAATGGCGCTAGCCAGCTACCCAGTCTGTTCTCCCGTCCTCCGTCTTCAGCTCTCATCCGCTTCCCGCTTCTTCACTGTCCCTGACCAGGCCTCAGGCAGTATCTCTCTCCCGAGTTTTGCCTCAGATGCGGCTGTTTTCCCCAGCCTCTTACTTCCGAAGGACTCCGGCTTTGACCCATTCTGCGCCTCTGCGGGAGGGTCTCACTGAGCAATGGCTCACCGAGAATGGTCTCACTGAGAATATCAGCTGCACCCAGGTACGCCTTCTGGACTCTGTTGTTGCTGGTGCCCCAAGACTGTGGCCAGGTGCCAGCTGGCCCCAGAAAATGTTCGCGAGACAGTGTAGCAGCATCATCTCAGGGATTATGGAAAATCACAACACATATCTGGCACCACCCTTAATGACCTTGCCCCAGCACCAGCGAATGTGGCCGCCTTCTGGGGTCTGCTGGGACCAGGTGGCTTCAACAGTTTCTACCAAATGTCCTTCCAGCAGTGGAACTGCTTTTCCTTCTGTGGCCCAAGAACCTCCCAGCCAGACCCCACTCCGCTCTTGGGGATTCGCCCTTCCCACCAGTGCACCACCAGGTATCGAGCTGTGGAGTTGCAGGCTTTGCCCTCCCCTTGTTTACAGTCTTAATGGAATTTAAACTCTCTCCTTTCTCCTTTCTCCCTTTTTAGTTTAGTCCCTGTGGCTGTTTCCAATTTTCCACTTTCTCTCCAGCTGCTTTTGGGGAGGGGTGCTTTTCCCCTATCCACCCCCCCCCCCCAAGCTGAGCTCTCTCAGCTTGGAAAAGCACATCCCTTCCTGCGCCTTCTAGGTCCCCAAGTTCACTTCCCCACGTGGCATACCTGCTGAATTCTGTAGTTCAGGTTGTGCAAAATTGTTGTGTTAATCCTCCAGTCAGTTTTCTAGGTGTGTAGGATGGTGTAGTGTGGGTCTGGCTGTATTTCATGGATATGAGACACACAAAAAGCTTCCATTCTGTTCCGCCATCTTGGCTCCTCCTCTGAGTTTTTTTTAAAGTAAGCTCTATACCCAGTGTGAGGCTTGAACTCACAACCGTGAGATCAAGAGTCATATGCTCTACTGACTGAGCCAGGCAGGCACCCTGATCTTTTTTATTTTAATTCCCCCAGTAAGATATGGAACAGTAGTGATTGCTTTTTTTTAAATTATCTGTGTTAAGTATTATGGCACAGTAGAATATTCAGAGGCCTGAGTCTTATTTTTTATGTAGCTCTTAACCATGCAATCTTGAGTAAATTGTGCTTGTTCCTTTATTCACCTGTAAAACAGAGGTGGACTATATGTCTTTTTCATCTTTTTTTTAGCTTTAAAAAAACTTCAAAAGATAATTAAAAATTCACTCACAGTTGTAAGAAATAACACAGAGAGACCCTGTATAACCTTCACCCAGTTTCCTCCAAGAGTAACATCCTGCTTAACTACAGTACAGTATCACACCCAGGAAACTGATACTGATATAATCCACTGACCTTATTCAGATTTCAGCAGTTTTACCTGCACCTGTGTTTGTATGTGCATGCAATATTATCACATGTGTAGATTTTTGTCACTAACACCACAGTGAAGATAGATATCGTTCCCATCACAAGGATCCCTCCTGTTGCCCTTTTATGGAGACTACTACCTCTTTCCCACCCTACATCCCTAACCCCTAGGAACCACCAATCTGTTTTCCATGTCTATAATTTTGTCCTTCAGGAATGTTATATAAATGGAATCATATGGTGTATAACCTTTTGAGATCTACTCTTTTCACACAACATAGTTCCCTTGAGATCCATCCAAGTGCTAGAGAAGGTAATCGAGAGGACATGGCCTCCAGCTGACCTGAGAGCTGGACCTGGGCAATCAGAGACTCCTCACCTCCTCCCTTGTTCTTGGAATGTAAATACACATTCTGCTCACCATTCCCACACTAGGAGCTGTTTTAAGGATGTAGGTTTGAGAGAGGAAGGTGTTATTGAGACCATCTGGATGGTATATGTGATTGAACCCAGTTAAGGCCTCATTTAAGCTTTTAAGATCCTGGTGGGCAGATGTGGAGATCTACTTGTCTCGTGGCTGCCCAAGATAAGCCTGGATTGTAAGTTCCCTTGCTTGTTAACCTGCTCCCTCCCTATCTGGAATTGTCTGCCTCTTTCTTCAGTCTTTCCTGCCCTCTATATATCAAGGCCAGTTTCACATTTCCCTTGGGAAACTCCTGAGGTTTTTTTGAACCAACACCAAGTTGTTGCGTTTCTTTCCACATCGACATATTAACATTTTTGGTTCTAAACTTTGATATGACCTCAAGGAGCCCGGGTGGCTCAGTTGGTGGAGCATGCAACTCTTGATCTTGGGGTTGTGAGTTTGAGCCCCACGTTGGGTGTAGAGTTTACTTAAAAAAAATAAATTAAAAAAATTTAAAACATTTTTTACATCCATGGATGTACCACAGTTTAAGTGAAGGACATTTCTGTTTTTTCTGTTTGGGGCTATTATGAATAAAGCTACTGTGGACATTCATGTAAGTTTTTCTTTCTCTTGGATAAACTTCCATGAGTACAATTGCTGGATCAGTTATGGTTAAGTGCATGTTTAGTTTTTTAAGAAACTGCCATCGTTTTTCCATAGTGACTGTGTCATTTTACATTCACACCAGCTATGTATTTTAAGTTACTATTTATAGAACATGTGAGGTGTAAGTTGAGGTTCATGTTTTTGCCTATGGATGACCAATGCTTCAGCACCATTTGTTTTAAAAAGCTGCCTTTCCTTCATTGCATTGCTTTCCCACCTTTGACAGAAACCAGTTGGATGTATTTATGTGGGTCCATATTTGGGCTCTTAGCTCTGCTCCATTGGTCTGTGTGTCTCTCGCTCTGTCAATATCACACTGTCTTGAGTACAGTAGCTATAAAACAAGCCTTTACCTTTGTGTATGGTAGAGTGACTCCTCTCACTTTATACTTTTTTTATTATTAAAAATGTTTTAGGTGTTCTAGGTATCCTGTGCCTTTCCATATACATTTTATTTGATTTCATTTCATTTTTTAAATGTTTATTATTTATGAGAGAAAGAGAGCACAAGTGAGGGAGGGGCAAAGAGAGAGGGGGAAAGAGAATCTAGGCCAGCTTTGTACTGACAGGAACAAGCCTGATGCAGGGCTCAAACTCACCAACCGTGAGATCATGACCCGAGCCGAAGTTGGATGCTCAACCAACTGAGCCACCCAGGTGCTCCTGCATACACATTTTAGAATGAGCATGTCTATGTCTATAAAAATCTTGCTAGTGTTTTGATAAACCTATATATCAGTTTGGGGAGAATTGACACTTTTACTGTATTGAGTCTTCCAACCCATTGCCATGATAACGTCTCTCCATTTATTTAAGTCTTCCTTCATTTCTTCAGTAGACTTTCATGTTTTCAGAAAACAAATCCTGTGCATGTTTTCACTAGACTTATACCTAAGTATTTTATTTTATTTGGAGACATTATAGTTGTGTTTTATTTTTTGTAATTGTGTTTTAAATTTCAGTTTCCATGGGTTGTTATAAGTATACAGAAGCACATTTTTTTGTCTTATTATTCTTGTATTCAGTGATCTTACAGAGCTACATACCTTTAGAAGTCCTTTTAGCTCTGAAATTCTGAAAGAATATTGACCAATTATATCTTATTTCCAATGAAGATTGAAAGAGTGGAAGCCAGGTTAAGTTTTTTAGGAGTGGAAACCAGGTTAAGCCCAACCAAAAGAAGAACTTATTACCCAGAAACATGACTGCTTCAATAGACTACTTAGAAAATACTTCCTTCTTTGAGACCTCTGATGATGGTATAATTAGTTTTTTTGTGGAAGACATACTGCTTGACTTTAGATAATCTATTTAGTACCCAGTAAACCCCAAATATCTCTTGATTCATTTAAAAAAATATACCAATAACAGCGTTCTCAGAGTAGATTTAAGGTGTGTGTGTGTGTGTGTGTGTGTGTGTGTGTGTGTGTTAAGTCTCTGTATTTTAAAAGCTGGGTTACTCAATAAATTGAAATGCCTTTTAGTGGGGTGCCTGGGTGGCGCAGTCGGTTAAGCGTCCGACTTCAGCCAGGTCACGATCTCGCGGTCCGTGAGTTCGAGCCCCGCATCAGGCTCTGGGCTGATGGCTCGGAGCCTGGAGCCTGTTTCCGATTCTGTGTCTCCCTCTCTCTCTGCCCCTCCCCTGTTCATGCTCTGTCTCTCTCTGTCCCAAAAATAAATAAACATTGAAAAAAAAATTAAAAAAAAAAAAAGAAATGCCTTTTAGTACATTTCCTCCAAGATAAAATATCAATTTATTTTAATGTGTCTGCTTAGGAAATGAATAGTTGCTGCTAGAAACTACATGTGGGTTTCACTCAAGAGCAACTACTAAAAAATACCACTGAAGAGCATGCAAGTCATTAGTCAGTGAATTGAACATATCAGTGATATCAGTATGGCCCTAGATTACCTAGGTAGGGATGTAAATCTCTGCAAAACCAAAAGGCTGATTTAGTCATGCATGATTCATGAGCAGCACTTCCGGAAAAGACTCAGGGAATAAGGTAGCTTCATGGCCCAGCTTCAGAATCTTGCATATTCAACACAACACCCAGCAGTATAGAAAACAAAGAGACATTCTCCTTTTATTTATTTACTATTGCTGGACGTGAATAGTGCCACATAGTTTTTAGTATAGCAGAGGTTAGGAGCTTAACCATTTTACTTTAGGAATTTTTATTAAAAACTTCTAAAATTAAGGTACACACCTCCCTCCCCCGATCAAGATGAACCCGATGATTTAGGAGCATCGCATACTGGGGTTTTAACATGGAGACTCTGTGTCATTCAGCGACATTAACCACTGAGTAAAATAGCCTCAGGTTGCTATAATTTTTCAGAGTTTTTTGTATTCTTCCTCTGGGTTGGGATTTTCGAGTGTGTCTCTTCTGCTTTGAAATCTTACCCCATAATTATGCAAATCTAAATTCATGGTTCTGAGGATAGTTCCTTACCATTTTACTGATAGTGAATGCAAAATCTTTAAGATGGTTCCTTCATCAGTGCTGAAAGACCGTCTAAATTCTCGGCCATGATTGCAGAAGTTTAGATGTGTGGAATATCCCATCCTTAAAAGAGGAATGCAGAGTATTAGAGCATGGTAGCTCTTTTTTTGTTCTGATACAAGCCAGGCAATTAGTGTGAGAAAGGTAAATAGCACAAGTCCCACAGCACTGCTTTTAATCAAATGCTTGAACTTCATAAATGTAGCCAAGACTCTTCTTATCAGCAGGGTCAGACTCCGGTGTGAGGAAATTGAAGTGCAAGTGCAGGAAATGTTCTGCATTAGATTTGGCATTGAGCAGGGCCCTCCTGATGACTGTGTTTGCGTGGAGCTCTGTGGGATCAGAATCACTGTAAAAAGGAAGGGTGTGGCATCAGTGCTGTAGGGCTATATGTTACTAAATAATATGTGTCATTTTATGAATATTAGTTTTTGGTGGTCTTCAGAGGCTAAAACTTTATGAAGGGGAGCCTAAATATATAATAAGCACATAGAATAGGTCCTCTATAACTTCCATTCTTTTATCTTCATGGTTGAGTACCTCACGGACTCCATGTGTTCTTGAAATCAAAGTTGAGAAATAGTCCACATTCAGAAGCATTTTTTAAAACTAAGAGTTTGATCATCTTCACATAAAATTTTAATAGCATAGTTAGTTTGGAGGTAGATTTTTAAAATTTGAAAACTCCAAGATGAAGTAAAATGAGAAACACATCTTTTGTTTTCCCGTCTTTGAATCTTTAAATGCGTCGTCAGATCCTCACTGCCAGAGTGGGATGCTAAATTGACTACTCTGCCAGTACCTGGTTGTCATTGTGGTAAGGAAGTGAAGACCACAAGTTCTTCTCGCTGGCTCCCTCTCCTTCGCCTCCCTCCGGATCAAACCTGGCATCCATTCCTGTTGATTTTACTTTCTCAGAATTTCTCAAGTACGTCTCCTCACCATTGCAGCCACCACCATCCAGGCATCTCTCTACCAGGCTAATGCTTGCCGCCTCATAGCTGGTCTCTCCACGTATTAGGTTCCTGTTGCCACTGTAGCAAATTACCAAAACTTAGTGGCTTAAAACAACACAGATTTATTCTCTTACTGTTTTGGAGGCCAGAGGCCTAAATGGTTGTCGCTGGGCTAAAGTCAAAGTATGGGTGGTGTTGGTTCCTTCAGGAGGCGCTAGGGGTGAATCCGTTCCCTTGCCTTTTTCAGCTTCCGGTGGCCATATGTATTCTTTGTTTTGTATGCCCTTCCTCCATCTTCAGAGCACGTTGCTATACTCTCTGCCTCCATCATTACATGCCCTTCTCCACTCTGAAATCTGCCTTGTGATTGTATTTAGAGCCCACCTGGATAATTCTGGATACTCTCCCTGTTGCAAGATCTTTAACTTAATCACATCTGTAGTGTTATTAAGGTGACATTTACAGGTTCCAGGGATTAGGATGAGAATGTCTTTGGGAGCCAGTATTCAGCTTACCACACCCTGCCACACTCAGTCTCTCGGCAGTTCCCCTTGACACAGTAGCCAGAGCAAATAGTGATCTGATCTATAACCCCTTCTTCCCCCAGTTTAAACCCCATCCATGGATTCCATAGTCTTAGGATCAGGACTACGTTTTTTACCATTTCCTCTATGGCCTTAGTTTTCTAAGGCTGCCGTAACAAAATAACATAGACTCGTTGCTTTGGCAACAAAAATTTATATTCTTACAGTTCTGGAGGCTCAAAGTCCACAATCAAGGTGCTGGCAGCCTTAGTTTCTTCTAAGGTCTCTCTCCTTGGCTTTCAGATGGCCACCTTCTTGCTGTATCTGCACATGATCATCCCTTGGTCTGTGTGTTATCTGTGTCCTATCTCCTTATAATGACACCAGTCAGATTAGGGTCTACCCATATGACCTTATTGTACCTTAAGTACCACTTTAAAGACCCTATGTCCAAATATAGTCATATTCTGAGGTATTGGGGGGTTAGGATCTCAACATGTGAGTTTTGAGAGGACACAGTTCAGCTCATAATGTGTAGTCTGGGCCTCTCCATCTCTTTGGTTTCATCTCCTGCCCTACACCATCCCTTATTCTGGTTTCCAGCTTTGGTGACTTTTTTCCCCCAAGTTTTTAAACTTGCCATGCCTTTCTGTCACAATAGCCTTTCGTCTAAATAGCTCCACCTCTCATCACTTCCTGCTATTGACTGATGGTATATGGAGATGGGCCTATGAGAGGTAATTAGATTTAGATAAGGTCATGGAGGTGGACACCCATGATAGAATTGATGTCCTTATAAAGAGATGAAGATCCCAAGAGCTCTCCCTCTTTGCCATGTAAGGACACAGCTCTCTCTGAACCAGGAAACTAATCCTCACCAGACACCAAATCCCCCACTCCTTGATCTTGGACTTCTCAGCTCAAGAATTGTGAGGAACAAATATTTGTTGGTTAAGCCAACTAGTCTATGACATTTTTGTTATAGCAGCCCAAACCAACACAGATACTTTCTCACAGTTATCTTCCCAGACTCTCTAATTTCTCTCCTTCTATGTGTTCATAGCTTTTCCACATACGTCTGTATCAGAGCATTTGCTGCAGTTGTAATATTGTTTATGCTTGTGTAATTAATTTATTAAGGCCCCTCAGTCCCACTAATCTGCAAGCTCCATAAGTGTACCGACCTTTTTACCTTTTTATTTTTTTAAGTTTATTTATTTATTTTGAGAGAGTGTGTGTACATGAAAGCAGGGGAGGGGCAGGAGAGAGAGGTCCCAAGGGGACTCTGTACTGTCAGCACAGAGCTCATTGAGGGGCTCAAACTCACACTCACAAACTGTGAGGTCATGACCTGAGCTGAAACCAAGAGTCGGATGCTTAACTGACAGAGCCACCTAGGCACCCCTGTACCTTTTTAGTGTATACACACACACACACACACACACACACACACACACACACACACTCTTATGCTCTTTGTCTACAATACCAAGTAAAAATATTTATTGAATGAATATTTTTCAAGCAAACACCCTTTTCAAAGATTTACTAAAATATCTTCATTTCTTATTATCACTGGGAGAAAGGAGACTGGTGTATGTGTGGTTCGGAATAAATATTCAAGCTTTAGAATTTTTATCTTTGAAGCTTTTATACAACCCCTTTATAAAGAGTTCCATGAGAATGATCTTTAAATAAGAAAACTAGGAGGTATTTTAGTTGGGAATTAATGTATTAACACATACTTAAAAATTGTGTGTTATACAGAGATACAGAAGGTGTTTATATAGTGTCTATCACTTGTCTGCTGTTTTCCTGGAAGAATGTACATGTTTCTGGCTGTAAACAACTTATTTGCCTTTCGAAGCTAGAGAATAAATTGTGGCTTATTCATATTTTACCTTCTTTTTATAGAATATCTTCAAGTAGCTAACATATGAGCAAAAAGTTTTGGCTTTTAAAAAAACAGAATATGTGACCTTTGACATTCATAAACACGTATCTTTACACTGTGTAAGGTCCTGTGAAAAGCACTACGTGGCTGCCAGCCAAGTTTCATTTCTTATACCAGGAGTGTTAGGGCCACATGGTGTGTTTTCAAGGAGAATGTTAGCTTACAAAGCTTGTAAACCACTGACAAAATCCCGTCTCCTACATATTCTGTCTTTGAAAGCAACTAAATTAAATAGCACCCTTCTAGAATGTGCAAACGAATACAAAGTTCCTACTTTACTAAATCAGTGAAGTTTATAATAATATAAGGTTCCTGTTTTAAAAAAAAAAAAACTGTAAGTGGAGTTAGTCCATAGGCCAAATATATAAGGAATATTGGTGGAAAATAGTTTCTTCTACATGATTAGCAGTGGTAAACAGCCACGGGTACGTTTTAGCAACAGCCAAAGTAGGGTCCTCTTTTGGCTCATTTCCTAAGTTGAAGATGAAAGCACACATCAGCAGGTGAGAAGGTAGACCTCTGTTTGGCATGTTGCCTAGCTTGCAGGCCTGTCCTCTGTCTCTGCTAAGGAGACTCATGTAGGATTCCATTGATCTGAGGAAGATTGCTGCTGTTGTTGAATGAGCTCTGGGACAAAGAGTCAAGCAAGGGATGAAGTACCATTGCTGAGCACTTACTCTCCCTGCTCATCTTTCACTGTGGTTCCTATTTCCTGGGCTCTTCTGAGTCAGGATAGAGCTCAGCAAGTGGGGTGATATGGACAGTGGTCAGAGACATTGATGGCACCCCGATGGGCTCACTCCAAGCACCAGCTTTTAAGCAAGTGAGATGGATTTAGTGACCTGTTCCTGATTATTTATTGCTCTTTCTGTTTTTCTTATGACCCATTTCCCACTGTAGGCTCCCAGAAGCCTTACCTATGGCTGTCCCTGGTGGCCCATACTGTTCTTTCTGAGCAGAGCTCCATGGTCCTCCATGGGGGCCTCCTTTTCTATGTGTTTGTAATCCCTTTTACACACTAAGCCTATATCAGGTTGCTACAACCCTTTGTCTTTCATTAGCCATCACACTGGATATTGATCACTCTCACAAACTAATTCTCAATAAGGTGTTGCCAGAGAGAAAGGGCTATAGTTCATTGCCTGTTTACCATACTTTATTAGATATTTCCATTTAATCCTTTCTACCAACCTGTTATCCCTATTTTATAGAAGAGGACCAAACCTTAAAGTGCAGAAAGAGTGAGGACTTGATTCCAGTTTTATATGATTTCACACACACACACACACACACACACACACACACACACAACGCATAGACTCCTTTTCCTGGGAAATTTATAATTTAAAGGTTGACGTACATATTACTTAATCCCATTGTTAGAATTTCTGGCATTATCCTTAGCCATTGAGATATAGATCTCGACCAGGGATCTTTCTAGCACCTCCAAGTTGTAACACATAGGTAGCTGCCTACTTAAATGATGTTTTTAAAGGTTTAAAAGTGTAACTAAGGGGCGCTTGGGTGGCTCAGTCGGTTAAGCATCCGACTTTGGCTCAGGTCATGATCGCATGGTTTGTGAGTTCAAGCCCCACATCAGGCTCTGACAGCTCGGAATCTCGAGCCTGCTTCAGATTCTGCGTCCCCCTCTCTCCTGGTCCCTCCCCTGCTCACACTCTGTCTTTCTCTCTCTCTCTCAAAAATAATTAACATTAAAAAAAGGTAAAATAAATAAATTAATTAATTAATTAATTAAAAGTTGTAACTAAGAACAATCATTTATTAGAAATAATTTTTCTATGGTTGCTAAAGTTATAAAATCTTTCTTACTTGATTCTCTGAATAATGTGGATTCTTTGAGGTTAAGAGTAGAAGTGGGTAGTTTAGACTGGAAGGTATTGTAGTAGTCCAGGTGAAAAATGATGTCGGCAATAGAAAAAGAGAGAAGTAGTACATAAAGGAAAAATATGTGCTGGGGGTAGCAGACAGAAGAGGCTACAAAGACCAAAAATATGGAAATCCAGAAATAGATGGAGGTGTGGTAAATACTGTAGATTGGTTCATTCAACACCTCTGCCATCCCCTTCTCTATTATTTTCCTATGCTGGTGTGGCCAGAATTCCCAGAATACCTTGCAGCTAGGACTTTGTGTGACTTAGGTTGTGCCAACACAGCACTTCCACATGCAGCCTGTGACAAGAGGCACAAGCAAAACAGTGAGGGGTTGCCATGTGCAGAAGAGATCTTCTGACAGACAGTGTCAAAGTTTTCTGGTGCTGCTGGACCATCTGTCATGGAAGTTCTGGTTTTCAGTATCTGTTGTCATGGGATCTGAGTGGCGGGGGGCAGTGTTGTGGTACTTTTTCCAGTTCAGTTTTGTGATGGCCTTTTGTCCTGGCCATGTGCTTCCTGCTCATCTGTCACAGTGGTTTCTCTGTGGAGTTGTCCTGTTGAACACCCCCCAGTCTGAGTGTCTAGGCTTCTTGGAGATTTATGAACTGTCAATAACTCTCTTTCTGTTTAAACTAGCTAGAGATTTCTGTTGTTTTATTCTGCAAATAAGAATTGGGACTTGTCCTGCTATCACAAAGCCAAGAAAAGATGATGCTTCGAGGAGGCTAATTGTGTTTAGTACTGTTGAGAATGGAAATTTCAAGGTGAGAATTTATTAAATTCAGTGAATATAGTTCACTGTGACTCTAGCAAAAGCACCTTTTCTTTCAGTGGAAGTAGAAATCAATTACAGTAAGTCAGAGGTAGGGAATAGCAGGTAGGGAAGTGAAGACAGCTAGTGTGGACATCTTTATGGGGACCTTGACTGTGATGGGGAATATGGCAGAGGTGAAGCAGTTGAGCAGGATCAGAGGTCAAGCTAAGAAATACAGGAGCATATTTGATTACTGGAAGTAACCAGTAGAGGGGTAGACAGGAGAGAGCAGGTGAAACATCTGTGAGACCTTGAGTCAGTTATGTAACTTCTCTGTGTCTTAGTTTCCTTACCTGTAAAGTTTGGGTAACAGGATCATTCTCTTAGGATGTTTTGGGATTGGAGTGAAATAATGTGCATGAAGAAATTCCAATGCAATGTCTTGTGTTTAGTAATGGCTTTGTAAATTTAGACATTATTACTACTACTACTCTCGTTTGCTATTGTCTTCTGTATATTTTAGAATATTGTGAATATGGAATACTAGTTACTCGGTCTCCTGATTTTACAGATCTCCCTTTCAGCCCTTGCAGACCAGCCCCATTGCCATGTTATCCTTCATGATGAAGTAAACATTCATCAAGCACCCAGCGTGTACCAAGTATGCCTATCACAGGTGTCTAATATATCTGATGTATGTATCAGATACAGAACTAAACAAAACTTGTTCTCTGCCTCCCAGTTGCTTCTGGACCACTAGAGGAGAGAGATGGGTAAAACATGAATACTTTATACCAAGTTTTATATTGTAGCAGTCCGGTTCTAGCAGGAGCAGAACTGCTAGGAAATATGTATGTGTGTGTTGTATTTATTTGTTCATATATACACACATACACACACATATTTGTGCATTTATTACAGCTGGCTAAGTAAACATGAGAGGCAGAAAGGAAGGATCATGAACAGGCTGAAATGGCACAAGCACACATTTTTGTCTTAAGGTCCACCTGCTCTCATTTGTCATGGGTTTGCCCAGCTCTTCTGTTGACCCACCTACCTTCTTGTGAAAGACTGTGGGAGGTATTTTTCCCTCATATTCCTATCTACTCCCTTCTAGGCCAGTTGATTTTTAAAGAATTAAATTTATAATCAGCAGATATACAAATTTATTCTAATATGTACTCCTTAATTTCTTGAATACACTCGAGCTGCATTTATTAACAGATTTTATTTAGTCATCTGCGCAGCTAGTTAAAGTAATTGGCTGGCTGTGAATTAAGAGCACCACCCAAGCTAAAATGTAAATTCATTAGTTTTCAACTTCAGTTTTTAATTTCACCTGCTGTTTACTGCTCAAAGCAATAAATTGTATTTTAAATGAAATGTATATTTAAGGGAGAAACTTCAGCAGCCAATATTCTATTTTATTTTAAAATCTGCCTCTTTGTCTCTCTGAAAATTAAACAAGTTGTGTCAGATTGTGGCAACCACTGATGAGTGCGAAAAGCTGTCTTAAGAGTTCTGTTGCCAAAGAAATTTGAGGTATTGGGTTAGTTAGTCTAACGCTTTTGCTTTTTGTTGCAAGAAGTTGAAAGCAGCGTAGGTTTTACAGAAAAGAAAGGTGGGGTAAGGTGGGTGGGGATTATGTTTCAAGGGCCTTAGCAGGAGACATGCAAGGTTAGCACGCACATGTGGGTGGGTGTAGCACCAGAGTGTGGGGGGATAAGGCAGCACTCAGCCCCCATTTGTCTGAGGATCCTTCTGCCCTCTGTTCCTATTTCTCTCCAGAGTCCGCTCCACCCTCCTCCTTACTGTTCCCTGGCTTCCTCTAGTTTCTCATGTGCATGTGGCCTGGCCTAGTCACCAGCCCCGTCGTTTCCAACCACTGCCATTAATGGACATCAGTCTCGATCTCTCTTCGATCAGATTCCTGAACGAAAAGATGCTCTTGGCCCTGTTTGGGCCCCAGAGAAATTATGCAATATTCTCCTCAAGAACTGATTTTGCCTTTTCATTTATACATGTCACAACTACATTCAACAACTTTCCATAAAGTTCTTTTCCAGCCACTTTTGGGAAATGTGTGGTTTGATCAGAGAAACCATGTTTTAAAGTCTTATTTGATACTCAGGTCAGTGGCAAATAATTATTTAACCCATGAAGAAAATGAGCTTTACCCTACTGCTTCATTTCCCATGAGTCTCCTCTTTCTTGCCGTGTGTTTGTGCCTAGGATTCGGGCCAGGTGGGGACGAAGGAGCTCAGAAATGCTCTGCAATGGGAGCAGAGGGGCCCTCAGGGAGATGGAGGACGGTGTCCAATAGGGGTAGAGGAAAGGCCCTGTGAAGTTTGTGGCCTCTACCAAGGAGCCCCTTGGTTCAGCATGATGGGGCAAGGTAAGGTTCCAAGTCCCTTGGGGAGAGGCTCCAAGGCGGAAAGGTCAGAGACAACAAAGGTCTGTTCTGTGCACAGAGACCCCAGCTCCTCCTGGCAGTGTCAGTGACAGTTAGTGAGGCTCTGACCCAGCAATTAGTATGGAAAAGTCTTCTGTAGGTCAGCTATCCCTCAGTAAAACAGCTCCCTGTACCCCTTCAGAAAGAAGCTTCTAAGAAAAAACTTCAAGTGGGGCCCAAATCCAGTGGCAAACATATTTACTGTAAACCAAATGCGGAAGAAATTAAAAATGGCATTGATTATCATTGTTATTTTTGGCCACAAATGTTAGGATTTGCTGGGAGAGCAAGTGGGCTGGATCTGCGGGGAGCCACAGGCAGGTGTGAGGAAGTGTCCCTGGGCATCCCTGGGGATCAGGCTGTGAGGTGATCTGCCTCTAATACTTTACCCTCCAGGAATCTTCACCCCCCGTCCCAGGAGTTTCAAAAATCATATAACTTTAACTGTGACTTGCTTCTGAAATTATGCCATATTATCTCTCTACAGGTTTGTCCTGGATTAACCTAGGTGATATTTGTAGAAGGAACGTTCAGAGTCCCTTAACTTAAAAAGTAAAATAAATTCTATTTCCGCTATAGATTTTATTACGAAATAAGGATTGCATTCCTGGAGATAAAGTCCTCCATGAAATAAAGTTGAGTGCTTTGATAAAGAAGGGAATAAGATGATGACCATTCTGTGCTTCACCTAATTTTTTCCCTGGATGTAGCACAATTCACCATTTCTTTCTGGTAGTTTAGGAACTACCTTTTAGACTGAGGAACCACACACTTTGCAGCCTCGGGAATTTGGCATCCATCGTTCTTAGACATTTATTAGTAAGTGCTACCAGAGAGCACATATAATCACCTGAAAATTAATTCATTGATTTATTCCACAAATATTTATTGAGGGCCCACTGTGTTTCAGACACTCTTCTAGGTGCTGGGAAACATCAATATACAAACCAAAAAAATGTCTACCCTCATAGAGCTATTCTGGGGGAGTAGCCCGGACCATAAACATAATAAATAGTAAACTATACAGTTTTTTGTTAAACAGTAAGTGCTATAGAATAACAATATAGAATAGAATGTGATAGATGTGGAGTGGAAGAAAAGCACTGTAACTTTAAATAGGGTGGTCAGGGATAGCTTTACTGAGGGGGGAGAATTTGCACAGACTGAAAGGGTGAGGAAGCAAGCAATGTGGATATATCAAGGAAGAACATTCCTGGAAGATGGGGTGGCTGGTGGAAAGGTCTTGAGGCAGGGATATTTCTGGCATGTTCAAGGCCAGCAAGGGTTGGGGGAGAGATGAGAGTGGGAGGAGGAAGCTGGAGAGGGACAAGGAAGGATAGAGGGGGGCCAGCTCAAATGGGACCCTGGAAACTACTACAAGGACTTTGACTTTAATTCTCAGCAAAATGGGAAGCATTGGAGGGTTCTGAGCTGAGGAAAGGCATGATCTGACTCTTGTTTTTAAGGGATAAGATGGCCTACTGTTACTGAGAAGGAACTGGGGTGTATGGGAGATGAAGCAAGGATGCAAACAGGGATCCAGGGAGGAAACTGTTGTACAAATCCTGGCAAGAGGTGATGATGGCTTGACTGTGGAAGGTGGTGGGAAGTGATTGGATTCTGGATATATTTGGAAGGTAAAGGCCACAGGATTTTCACATCAACTGGATATGATTGGTTGAATTAAACTTTGACTTATATAAAACAAATGGAGTACCTAATAAACATAAATTAAAAATTCTGTATACTGAAGTTAAGTACAATAAGTTGGACCCATATTGATATTGATGTCCCCTCTCCTTACATTTGGTTGGAAAAAATGTGCAGGTAACATTGGCTGAGCCAGAGTCCACATCAGACTTTATACAAATAGGTATTTTTATTCAGGGTTTTTCAGAAAGGCTTAAAAAAAAATACTTCAGTTGTGTGTTCTCACTTGCATAATTTTAAGAGAAGGTTTGAAGCTTCAGCCAAGAAGTCTTCCACCAAAGATTTTTGCAATAACTTTGCTAAATGTGCAGCTGACTAATCTGCCATTAGGCAAGCCAAGTCATGCTTTGTTGAATATTAAATTGTCAAGATATTAAAGTTAAAACTTGCTTTAGTAAACCCAGCATTAACAACACTGATTGCTGAGATATTGTAGCTGTATGGTTAGAATGCATGATGCCAAAACCTAATACAGGGTTTCAACTCTGTTGTACTGCATTTTGCTTCTTGTACACCAAACCAGTCTGACTTCCATCTGCCATTTACTCTGTCTTGGTATAGAGAAATAATATACTTGAGGATAAAGCAGTCAAACACTTCATTGGTTTCAGAGGGCTAAGGGAATAATATAAACAAAGGGCTAGCAATTGGAAGCAATTGTCTTTAAAGTGTTTCTATTACAGCCGTTCATTAGGACTGGATAGATTTGCCATCCAACTTATTTTTCTGTGTACCTAGCATGAAATTTGAAGAATTTAATCCAAAATGAGTAGAGTTCTGTTGACTAGTTTGGGACATACATTTTATCAATTGACTCAAGAGTCCAATCTTTCTTTGAGCATGACCTTTAGTGGTAGTATTTTAAATTAAGATACAATCAGTTGTCCCTATTATTAATATAACCTTTGCTTTTTCGGTGACATGTTTTAAAATCTTTGGGTCTGATTACATATTCCACACTGTGGTTAATGTGCCATTGTCATCAGTTACAAAATATGTAATGTATATTTATGTGTTTTGAAAGCAAGTTTAAAAAATGAATCCTACTGTCAGGAAACACAGTCTGAAATAGGAAGGATTCTCTTGCAAAGTTTGTCAGGTGCAACTGTGTGGTTTCCTGGTGAATGGAAGAGTCAACGAGTTGCTAGGCCAAGTAGACCGTTCACTTGCCTTTTAAGGCTTGCTCTCCAAAAGTGGTTTTGTTGTGGCATGAATTTTCTTCTCTTTTCCAGAATTTCTTTTCTACTTTTTTACTATGCAGAAAGCCCCAAAAGGCAAATGGGTTGGCTTTCTGCAAATTATTCCTGGAAATCCAGTTAATCTACAGAGCCAACTCCTCACATTTTATTGGGTTGAGATGAGTAAGCAAGGACAGCTTCCAAGAGGGAGTGCTGACACATGCTTTTTGGCATCTTATTGCTGTAAATCCATAGGGAGGGTGTTAGGATTAAGGTGGCCTGGGATGCACTTCAGTGTAGACAGAAGAAAGAATTGATCAAGTAAGTGGGCTGATGTTAGAAGCCATCTTCTTTTCTGATGAGCTGTTAGAATCCTCCTATGAAAACCAGATGTTTTTGTATTGAGAAAAACTGATGAGCTTCTGTCCCTATCTTAGAAAGTGGCATCCAATCTACAAAGGACACCATTTAGAGAAATTCAAGATTTAAATAGATACTGTTAACTTCTTGTTTAAAATAGTGCAATTTTCCCAAGTATATCATATTTATAGTTACGCTGTTTATCTTTTTCTAGGAAAACAAAAGCTGTTCATTGCAATAAAAATTTTGAGTTTTATTTGTTAGTTAACTCAGTAATTGGTAGCATTCTCATATAATTGAACACTGAAGCTTTGTTCCCTTGCAAGAAATTACACTGGATGATGCATGTGTCTCTGATATGCTGTATGAAGGGCTTCTGTGTTGGGTAGGGAGAAGGAATTCATTGGTAGTTATTGTAGTACAATATGATTGAGTGGTGCTGATAATCAATGGACTAATAGTGCATGTGAATGCATTATTTTAAGTAATTCATTTTCCTTTTAATATATGCATATATGTTAATAATTGAAAGGTAGTAGAAGGAAAAGTATTCATTATATAAATGCCAGATACTTGAGAAACAATTAGATAAAAATGA
This sequence comes from Herpailurus yagouaroundi, assembly GCF_014898765.1. NCBI lineage: Eukaryota > Metazoa > Chordata > Mammalia > Carnivora > Felidae > Herpailurus > Herpailurus yagouaroundi. The sequence goes on from NW_024412406.1 coordinate 5,209,833, forward strand.
TATGTATCTTTTCATCATAGAATAACTTCTTAGGTTTTTAAATACCAAACTATGGGCAAATAAGATAGAAAGAAAAATTGACCTATAAATCTGCTCCCAAGAGAAACCATTCTTAACATTTTGGAATGTCCTTTCAGAATTTTCTCTCTTTATATATATACACATCTCTCTTCCCTGAGATCATATTACATACACTCATTTGGATTTTCTTTGTTTTCAGTTAATGCAGTAAATGTCTTTCCATTTTAATAAATATAGAGATATGTCTTAGTTTTAGCCATTTATTTTACTTATGCATATTTAACCCCAAATTTCTTGATGGATGTTTAGGGAATTTCCATTTTTTTAAATGTTATAACAAGTTCTGTGCCAAATAGCTTTGTGTGCTTTTCTTTTTTCTTCCCTTAGACATAGAATTTCTAACACAAAGGGATGCACAACTAAATGTGCTACCTTCACCAGGTCGGCCTCCTACAGCATGTATCTTCTCTCCAACAATAATTAAGAATCCCAGTTTCCTTATATGTCGACTAACAGGGCATTATTCCTCATAATTTTGCTAAATCTTAGCTTTTAAGTTGACTTTAATTTGAAAACCTTAGAAACATGAAAGTGTCCCATAATAACACCACCTAAAAATTGTATGTGTGTGCGTGCGTGTGCACAAGTATGCATGCAGATGTCCATCCATAGGTGTGTCTAATTATATAAGAAAAAAACCCTCTTGGCCCATTCAGTCTTCTGTTCCTTAAGGTGTAAGCTTATTTAGCAAACTACTCTGTTTTTTAAATACAGTGCAATCATGCCTAACATATTAGTTTGCAACTTGACTGTTATTCATTATAGATCGTGGACAAATGTTTTCCTCTTAATAGATCATGGATATATCCTGATGACCTTCTTTTGGTGATGTCATGGTATGCCCATTGTATGGGTGTTCTGTAGTTTGTTCCCCCATGACTAAAATTTTGGTTGTTTGATTCAGAAATTCTAACCTCCAGGAATTTTTTCTGCAAAAAAAATGCTTGCACAAGTGCATAAAGCTGTACGCATACATATACAAGGATGTTCATTGTAGAATTATTTTTAATAATGAAAAATTGAAAAGAGCCTCAATGTCTGTCAAGAAGAGATCAGTTAAAAAAAATCTGATCTCATGACTGTTATAGTTTTCAATGTTTTAAAAAGTCAGCAGCTCTACTACTAACATGTGAGGTTGCCCATGATTTATTGTGAAGTGAGAAAATAGGTTGCAGAATAATACATATAGTATAATCACCATCATTAGTTACTCTAAACAGGTATTTATGCATTTTTAAGTAATTTGAAGTTTTGCAGTAAATTGTTAAAAGCTTTTCTTTCTGGGGGTTGGACCTGACTGGGCAGGGCTGGGAAAAGAGTGGGGAGGAATAGAATAGAAAGCTTTCCTCATTTTATTTTATATACATCTTATTGAAAATTTAATAACAAGCATATATATTTTTAAATTTTTTAATCTTTTTAATTAATTTATTTATATATATAATTTATTGTCAAATTGGTTTCCACACAACACCCAGTGCTCATCCCAGCAGGTTCCCTTCACAATGCCCGTCACCCACTTTCCCCTCTCCCCCCACCCCCATCAACCCTCAGTTTGTTCTCAGTATTTAAGAGTCTCTTATGGTTTGCCTCCCTCCCTCTCTGTAACTTTTTTTTTCCCCTCTTCCCCTCCCCCCTGGTCTTCTGTTAAGTTTCTCAGGATCCACATAAGAGTGAAAACATATGGTATCTGTCTTTCTCTGTATGGCTTATTTCACTTAGCATAACATGCTCCAGTTCCATCCACGTTGCTACAAATGGCCAGATTTCATTCTTTCTCATTGCCAAGTAGTATTCCATTGTATATATAAGCCACATTTTCTTTATCCATTTGTCAGTTGATGGAATACATTTTGTAATAAATGTTATTACAAACATTAATATTATTAAGTTATTTATTTATTTTGAGAGAGAGAGAGAGAGAGTATGAGTGGGTGGGAGGGGAGAGAGAGAAGAAGAGAGAGAAAATCCCAAGCAGGCTCTGCGCTGTCAGTGTGCAGCCCAGCACGGGGCTCGACCTCATGAACTGTGAGATCATGACCTGAACTGAAATCAAGAGTCAGCTACTTAACCAACTGAGCCACTCAGGAGCCCCTTAAACATGTTTAAACATGAAAAGTACATTTAAACTATAGTGAAACAGTGAAAAATAAAATGTTTAAGTGAGACTAGGTAGGTTCCAAGAATCTACCTACTTAACAGTTTATGACTCCATGAAAACACAGTTAACTGAAAAATGAATAGGAGGAATTTCTTATAGATACAAGTGGCTTCATTTACAATGTGGCGGAAGAGTAAGAAGAAGAAAAGAGGAAGAGAGAGTAAACCATAAAGTCAGAAAGGAGTTAGCGGGAAGCAGAAGTGGACACCGTTGATCCTGTTTCTAGAGGAACACAGAACTCAAATTCCTCTTCTTCAGGAGAGCTCTCCATTCATGTGAGAGCAGCTGTGTGGGGCATAACCCTCTGTTTTCTAAACAAAATATTCCCAGTTCCTCCCAGTCATATCCTTTGCCATGCTGATCATTCTGCTGTGTTTGTTCCACTTTGTCAGTGTCCATCTTGAAATGTGACAACCAGAAAATGCTACTGCCTTCTAACTTACAGTCTTATCAGTGTGAGATAATCAGATTAATCCCTCCCTGGGCAGGGGACACTTTTTTTTTTTTTTAACCTAGACTAAGATTATTCCTAAACCTTAGCCTTGTATTTTCTCCTTGAAATTACTAGTTAACGGTCTTGCTGTTTTTCTTCATTGTTTATCCCACAGGACTTCTAGATTGTGTTCGTTGGTTTTCTGGCTGTCTTCCATTGTTGAACCCTTTGCCCCCTTCTGAGCTGTAGCATAGAGTGATTCTTCCAATAGCCTCAACTTTTTTATTATCAAAACTATCAGCTCATATGAGTCACATAATTAATTGATATCTGCTTCCAGGAAGGAAGCTAATTTGGCCCAGGCCCCATCGATCATCAGAAGAGTTTCCTTTTGTCACCACGACATTGTGCAAAGTGGGGGAAAAATAAATAAGAGTGCCCTCTTTGGACAGATAAAGTACAAAAATTCCTCCTTAGGTGGAAAAATTAGAAAAGTGTCCCTCTTCCATGGGTGGAAAAACCAGGGCACGCCTTGAGTGGGAGAGGGATTTTAGTCTCATCTTACCAATATGCAGGATATAACCATACAATTACTTGCAGTGGCCTCGATTGCCATAGCATAACTTATTTTTTAACAAACAAACTAATAGACTTTATGGATACCTCTTTTACAAGCACAGTTACCCAATATCTGGTCTAAGTGTTTTTGTGAATACGTTTTCCATACCAGTTACTCCTGGTTTTGTTCCTTCTTTCTTTTTTTCAACAGTTCTATTGAGGTATGATCTATATACCATAACATTCATCTCATTGTAAGAATATGGTTCAATTATTTTTAATAAATTTACAGCATTATACAAATATCACTATAGTCTAGATCTGGAACACTTCTGCCGCCACAAAAAGTTCTCTGGGGCCCGTTTGCTTTCAGTTCTAGCTCCTACTCCCAGCCCTAAGCAGTCACTGGTCTATTTCCTGTCTTTATTGATTTGCCTTTTCTGCAAATCTCATATAAATGCGACCATATCTTCCTCTAGCTGCTTTGTTCTGCTAAAGTAGTAAGGGCCCAAATCTAATCACGGTCCCGATGCTCCTTTTGCTGTGTTCTTCTGCTAATCTGCGAGGGGTGCAACAACTGGATATCAGTCCTGTCCCCTTCTACTGCTACCGCTGGCCCTTACTCATCCCTTTCCCTCCATTTTGCCTCAGCATTCAAACATGCTCTGTTACCTCTCGTCTTCGAACATTCTCCCTTGTCCAGCATCCTCTCCAGCCACCACCCCATTTGTCTGAGCCACTTCAGAGCCCAGCTTCTCAAGGTTTGACTTCATGTGTTCTTCCCACTCTCTAGTCTCCTGTGAACTCTCTTTTTAAAAAATGTTTTTAGGGGTGCCTGACTGGCTTGGTTGGAAGAACATGCGATTCTTGATCTTGGGGTCATGAGTTTGAGCCCTATGTTGGGTGTAGAGATTAATTAAATAAATAAATTCAGGAAAAAAATTTTGTATACTACCTGGTGTGAATAAAAGAATGTTAAAGGTAATACAGTAATAGTAATATATTAATAGTGATACAATGAAGGTCTACACCTGTCATCCACTCCTTCCACCAGCTTTACCCACAGTGGAACCCATGACTCCAACTATCAGAAATTTCTTACTCATCACTACATTTTTTGTTCTCTTTGGCCCATTTCTAACTCCTTTTCCCCCCCAAATGTTTGTTTATTTATTTTTAGAGAGAGACTGAGTACAAGCAGGGAGAGACAGAGGGAGAGAGAGGGGAAGAGAGAGAATCCCCAGCAGACTCCACGCTGTCAGCACAGAGCCCCATGAGGGGCTCGACCTTATAAACTGTGAGATCATGACCTGAACAGAAATTAAGAGTCAGACGCTTAACTGACTGAGCCACCCAGGTGCCCCTCTAACTCCTTTTTTTTTTTTCAACGTTTATTTATTGTTGGGACAGAGAGAGACAGAGCATGAACGGGGGAGGGGCAGAGAGAGAGGGAGACACAGAATCGGAAACAGGCTCCAGGCTCCGAGCCATCAGCCCAGAGCCTGACGCGGGGCTCGAACTCACGGACCGCGAGATCGTGACCTAGCTGAAGTCGGACGCTTAACCGACTGCGCCACCCAGGTGTCCCTCTAACTCCTTTTTAAGTCTACTTTTAAAACAAGGAGTCTAGGCTCACTAGTCTTTGACATCCATTACATCGCTAAAATTCCCTGATTACTATTGACAGAGTAGTTTCTTGTTTAGGATGTATTGTGGAAGATTTATAGCTTACACTGTTGAATGTTACTATATTTTTATGAAGTCTTGGCTACCTGCATGATATATAATTATAATATAATTTCCATAGGAAATCTATTCTACTTTCTATTAATTTGCTTTAGAATGCTGGGGTTTTTTTTTCCCTAAAATTTTGAAACTAAAAGCTGAGCTTCCTCTAATGTTCTCCACTAACCCTATCTATCTTTGGATTGAATTCATTTAACCAGTACATTTGCCCCAAGGGAGGTATAGATGTCAATTATTGCTACAACTTAATACTAATGACTACTTAAATATTTAATTAATGTAATACTTGACACTTAGGGAGAAACTATTTATAATCATCGAAACCAGGCCTTTGTTTTCATCTTCTGTGCCTGGAGTTTAGTGTATCCCTTTTGGAACGCAGGTTTGGAATGAAGTGCTATGGGAGTGAAAAAGCACCTCTCTCTCCTACCTTCAGGCAGAAAAAGTTGCATAGAAAGTGACTCATGGTGGGGCGCCTGGGTGGTTCAGTCAGTTAAGCATCTTGATTTCGCTTCAGGTCATGATCTCACAGTTTTGTGAGTTCAAGCCCTGTGTCAGGCTCTGCATTGACACTGCAGAGCCTGCTTGGGATTCTCTCTCTCTCCCTCTCTCCCTCTCTCCCTCTCCCCCTCCCCAACTCACACTGTCTCTGTCTCTCTCAAAATAAATAAATAAACTTAAAAAGAATTTTAGAAAGTGACTCATGGTGGGTATTTACAGTATTAGTAATTACATTTGTTGATTTTCCAAGCTACATTTTTATTGAACATTCATTGCATTTCTTGAAGTTTGAAATATTTTATTTATTTTTTATTGTGTATTGATGTTATTAAAACAGCTCTTAAAAGCATTCATTTTAAGGGGTGCCTGGGTGGCTCAGTTGGTTAAGCATTTGACTTTGGTTCAGGTCATGATCTCACGGTTTGGAGGTTCGAGCCCCGCATTGGGCTCTGTGCTGACAGCTCAGAGCCTGGAGCCTGCTTCAGATTCTGTGTCTCCCTCTCTCTGTGCCCCTCCCCCACTCATGCTGTGTCTCTCTCAAAAATAAATAAAAATGCTAAAAAAATTTTTTTAAAAAAGCATTCATTTTAAGAAATATTGGAAGTTTTTAATGAGTAGACCAAAAGTGGCTGACTGTTTTCCTAGAGGTAGGTCTGACAGGAGCACCACGGGTAAAAGATCTTTTTGCCCTGAGAAGTGAAGGCCAACGAAAGAAGAAAAGAGCTCAGTTGAGAGCTCTATGTTCATATGAAAGATTACATTCCAGCTAACTGGATTCCAAGGCATAAGTCATCCCTGGGTTCTGGAAAATCTCCTATGTGAGCAGGTCCTGCGACTCTAACATGCATATCTCAGAGTTTCCCTTTAGTCTGAGAATTTCTAGTCTTTAACATCATACGTTGGCAGTCTCTGCTATTATTGAACACATATTCTGATTTTATTCTGAAAATGCCTTGTTTGTGGTGTTAGCCTCTGTCAATAATAAATCTATTTGACCAATTTGTTGCACATTTCCTCCTACCTAAAATTAAAAAGAAAGGAACAAGCATATCTTCTATTTAAGTGGGGAAATGAAGATTTATTGATTTGACAAACTAAGTCCACAAGAGGCATGAGCTGTCAAATGGGCCTGTGAAATGGCTTAGAGGTGTGCATATTTTGAAACACTCCATCGGTCAGTGAGGCTCTTCCTTGTACACTCATGGTTTTAAGAAGTTCACTCCAGGGGCGCCTGGATGGCTCCGTCGGTTAAGTGTCCGACTTCAGCTCAGGTCGATCTCACAGTCCGTGAGTCCGAGCCCCGCATCGGGCTCTGGGCTGATGGCTCAGAGCCTGGAGCCTGCTTCCGATTCTGTGTGTGTCTCTCTCTCTGCCCCTCCCCCATTCATGCTCTGTCTCTGTCTCAAAAATAAATAAACGTTAAAAAAAATTTTTTTTAAAGAAGTTCACTCCAGACCTCATTTATAACACCCACCACCTTTACAGAAACCTTTCTTTAACTTCAGTCTTTGTTCTCAGTCATCACAAATTCTGAAATAGCCAGATTCAGTGCCCTGAGGCATAATTTTTCTATTTGTCTTAAACCTTACTCACTGTTGCATTTAGTCAAAAATGATAAGAAAAATTAATGACTTTTTTATCATCATACTAACGAGGGATCTCACTAAGATCTTAACTGCTTTAGATAAAAGATAAAAAATAGTTCTTCACGAACTAGAGTATGGTTAAGATCAGTATTCATATTCAGAGATAAGGCTCATTTTGTGTTTCATTGCACCCTTCTATGCCATATAGTGTGAAATATTTAAGAATTTATTTACTTACTTGAGCTTTCTGTGTTGTAGAAGAGAAAACAGTGATGTTTTAAATTTTTAGATTTATCATAGAAGTATTATGCTTTCAAGTCTTCGACACTTTTATGTGCCTGAAAGGCTCCTCTTACATTTGTGGTGTTTCTTGTTTGCATTATGATGTGTGATGTATCAATTGCATATTACTCTGTAATGTCAGCTATTTTATTTCCATGTTACATATTTCTCATTCAACCTATAAAATCTTCAAGATGAACAAGGAGGGCTCTGGTCTGTAGTCTCTTCTCAGGGTCATCTGCATGTAGTTGTGCCAAGCTGCTGTTTCGTGTGGGTAAGAAGTTTTGTGTTCCATTTCACAGGTGGGAAGCATCAAGCGGGAAATGACCTTCACATTTCAACCAGAGGACTTAAAACGTGACTCTAATAAAAAAATGTCTCATCAACACTTGTTTCCATTGGCCATGGAGGAAGATGTGAAAACGGCAGACACCAAAAAAGCCAACCGAGTCCTTGACCATGAAAAAGAAAACACGCGCTCCATCTGTCTCCTTGAGCAAAAACGAAAAGTTGTTTCTTCCAATATTGATGTTCCTCCAGCAAGGTAAGGGAACATTAGCCTTTCTATGTGTTTGCCTGTGGAGAGTGTGTACAATCTCTACCATATTTCTCCAGAGTATATAGACTTAGGAGGGGCTTTCTGCCAAGAACATTTTTCCGTTGCTTGTGTGAAGTAGAGCAGGTGGCCCTGCTCTTCGGAACTGACTTCATGACTGCGCTAGTTGCGAGTATTGTCGCTGTAGAAAAGAATGTTTTATTCGATTCTGGAAAATGAATAATAAAAAACAAGAGAGTAAATGTCAAAAAAGAAACGTGAAATGTAGTACTGAGCGTAACCACTTAAAAGCAGGGATACTCACATCTTTTGGGCAGAGGTTGGAGAGCTATGACTGCAGGCCAGATTCAGCTCCTGGCATGTTTGTGTATAGCCTGTGAGGTACGAGTGGTTTTCCATTTGTAAAGGGTTTTTTAAAAAAATGAAGAATATGTGACATCGATCACAGGTGGCCTGCAAAGCCTAAAATGTTACATGTGACTCATCACAGAAAAAGTTTGATGATCCCTGGTTTATAGCATTGGTAATCCTTTTAAGACAGATCTACCTTAGAACTGGGCCAAGAGGGTTTATTTGAAGTATCAAAAGACTTTTATCACATTGTAATTTTATTTAAAATATATCCAGTAGCATTCAATCAAAGCACAACATTATGGCAGAATGACGTGGAACAGTAGTAAAATGGAGCATAGTAGACCTTTTACTTATTTTCTTGCTTGTCATTTATTTCACCTAGAAAATAAGTTACACGTTGGCCAGGATTTTGGACCATCTTGTTCATGCTGTATCAATAGCACTAAAATAATGCTTAGTAATTTACTAGGGGCTCCATAAATATTTGTTGGATGAAAGAAAGAGAATTCTGTAGCATAAAAACGTGCTTATTTTTAATATGTAAACCATATTTTGTTACCAAAACCCAGCAGTCTCTAAACAACATATCTGTCTCTGAAGCTTTCATCATTTCTTCACTTAGTGATGTCTGGTTATAAAAAATGACAGCCCCCTCCAAAAGAGATTGTGAATGGAGAATTATAAGCAGATTTTTGAGGAGTCCTCTATTTTGTTTGAATGGTTTCAACTCGGAATATAGTATCCTTGGAAAAGGAATAAATGTTTCTTTTTTGCCTATTTACTTTTTATAAGTAGAACTTCATTGCTTTCTATATTAAATCAAAAGTATCTCCTCTAGGAAATTGTGTATTTTTCTATTCTACCAAATTTGTCATACTTTCTAAAATTATAGTTCTCTTTGTTTTCCTTAACCTTTGTTGAAAATTTTCATATGTTCATGGCTTCTGTTTAACCACTTGGAATTATTTGCTTTTCTAATTTTTTCATACAAAGCACACGTTAAATTCTTTAGGATTAATTCCTTTAACTGGGGGTTTGTTATGAAATGTTTTATCATGCCCTAAAACTGGTAAGTACCTCAGTTCATAGCTGTTATTTGGTTGACTCATAGGACAAGTGACACGTTAAGTTGAAATGTGAAGAGCTATGGTTTTATTTTCTTTCTGAGCTTGTCGTGCAAAAAATTAGACTTCCCAATGTCAGATCGTCAGTGATGACTTGTACTTCCACAGGATTTACTGCAGCTAAAAATTCCATTAGAGCACTTTATATGTTAAAAAGACCTGGAATTAATCATTTTAAATTACCATAGATTGTTTTAGATATATCTTTATTCTTTAATTTCACCCCATTGCAATAGTTTCTGGGGAAAATAATGAAAAGGAAAGGAAGTAAAATGTTTTCTGCCTTTCCTGACTCTGGCATGTGGAATATTTTTTCCACTTTCTCCAATTCACTAACTGTACTTAAAAGTTACGAGTCAAGCCAGTGTTATTGTAGGGTTCTTAAGCAGTATAGGAAAGTTAATTAGATTTTGAATCCATTAATGTACAGCAAAAACTCCCCAATGACAAGATATAATTCAGACATATTCATCTATTTTGGGAAATACTAGTTAAAGCTTCATTCTTCGAGATTTCCTCTAATATACTTGTTTTCATTGCTATAGTATTTAATCATCACAAATATGCCAACAGTTGGTGAAATAAATTGCCCTTTTTCTTGATGATGATGAAGGAATCAGAAAATTGTGGGGTTTAACTATCAAACTCTCAATTCTTTCGGTTCTATTTCCATGTACTGTTATGGAATTATTTTGTAAACGTCGACTTTCCACTATCATCTAAGTAAATCGGTGTTTTGTTTTGAAAACTCCTTTTCCTGACACGGTAGGAAGATATGCGACTTTTCTTTTTGTTTATAAAAGCAAAGTGTAATCTGTCTATTGGCAGTGTATAGATAATGAATTTTGAGTGAATCTACAGTACCGTGAAGTTTTTTGGTATAAGGAAAGCTATATCTTACATAATATGTGTGTGTGTGTGTGTGTGTGTATGTGTATGTATATATATATATATATATATATATATATATATATATATATATATATATAAAATACGTAGCTCTATCCACCTGATTATTGAAACGTATTCTCCTAAATCCAGATGTTATGTTTTGGCCAGTTCTTATAAAGGCATTTTTGACCAATAGAGTATCACTGTTAAAGAGTTTCTTGGCAGTTTAAAATCAATTCTTTATAATCTTTCTCACTCTGTCCTTTGCTTATTCCCACTATAGGCAAAAGGATCTTTGTTGACCTTTGCTTTCTATATTTTCTAAAATGGTACTTGATGTTTATTTTCTGTGGTTTATATAATGAAGATAATAGATATATTTTGCTTTTTCATATCCCTGGAAGAATCTGGGAACTACCCTCCCCATCTTTATATCTCATTGTGATGGAGCATTTCCTGCTTCCATTCAGTAGCTTATTTATGGAGTACCTGCTACGAATGCAGCACTCAGTAAAAGAAAATTGGAATGAAATGGGATGCCAACCCTGTACGAGCTTACAGTTGAATCATGGAAACAGCCACCTAGGTAGCTAATATCAAGTAACGGTTCCTAATTTGCTCCCTTCTTTTTAGAACTGAACGAATTTGTACATAAAGGAGAATCTCTCAGTATTATGGAAGTTATTAATTTGATACAACTATTCAAAAGCCTAGTTTTTTGTTGTTGTTAGTATCTTTTTCAAGATGAGGATGAATGGAATTGAGAAGGAGGAACTCTGAGATCTACTCTACAAAATCCATGTTTGTTTACCCATTTTCTGAGGACCCATTTGAAAGTTGCTAGTTTCAGGAAAATATAAATTTAAATGAGTTACTAATCCCGATGTGTTAGGCTGGGTCATCTGAGAAACAAATGCCAAGGCAGGATTAAATCCAAGCATTTTATTGGGACAGATGCATGTGGGAGAAAAGGGGTGCGGCGAGAGGCATGGAAGGAGGGAGATACTGTGGAAGGAAGTCATACTGTGGTGCAGGGCTGAGCCCCAAGAGTGAGACAGCCAGGGAAGGTTGGGTGGAAGTGTGCTAGACGGCCTTGCAAGATCGTCAGGAGTCCTGCATTATATGAATGCAGTGGAGTGCGCTTACCTGTGGGACATTGCTTAATTGATCTTAGGAAGAAGCAGCCTTTTCTTTTGGGGGGGGCGTGGGGATGGAGGTGAGTGCATCATAGCGTTGAGTATTCCAAGCTCTTCAGTAGAGAAACTAAACGGAGCAAGAGTGTGTCAGAGAGCACGTGAATGTGCAGCGTTTCTTTGGAACTAAAGAGCTATCTATCATTAACAGAAAAGAAAATTCTTTGCAGTTTTTAAGGATTATTGGGGAGCAGGATTTGGGTTGGGGGTTACCAGGAGCATCAGTGATAACAGTGGGGACAACAGTCTCTAAACAATGTGTCTGTCTCTGAAGATTTCATCACTTCTTCACTTAGCGATGTCTGGTTATAAAAGATGACAACCCCCTCTGAAAGAGATTGTGAATGGAGAATGAAGAGTTACTAATTATAGATATGTCATCTTAAGTATTTTTTTAATCTCTGGGGAAAAATGCTAGCTGTCTTGATCTCTATGGAGAGTTGAGGAAAATGAACTTTCAGAGTATTTATAGAGACAGGGGTGTGAGTGAAGAGTCCCTCCAGAAAGGAATTCCAATACTGTGGTTTGGCTCAAGAAATGAATAAGAGACTAAAGGTCAGTAAGTAAAACAAATGCTAGTCAGTGGTTTCCTGTGGGCAGAGCTCAGCAACTCATTAACTAAGACAGTGATTTTAGCCTGTTTTTCAAAAAAAAGATGATGAACCTGGGCCAGATAATAACTGATTCATGCCCAGATTAGTGGTAGAAATCTGGGAAGAAAGAAAGAAAGATTTGAAATACAGTGTAGGAAATTTACAGATTAGCCCGGGATATGAGGCATAAAAGTAGTTGGAAGGAATTTTTCAGTTCTTGGAGTGTGTGCCAAGCTGTTGGGAGTAACATGAGACTTCTTATGAGTTGACTTGCTTGAATGTAGTTGCTAACACCACATTCTTTCACAGTCCAGAAAGTGAGTGTTTCAACTGACCCAAAGGGTAACTAGGCATGGTGGGCAAATCTGTGAATATTAGAAGAGAGAACATGAAGGACTCAGGAGAGTCCCTTTTGGAGGAGAACTTTCCACTCGTGTTAGCTCTGCCTGTTGTAGGGCATTGCTGGGGATGCCACTGTATGGACTTCTACTATGGTTCCTAAAGACTGCTCTAGTAGTTCTCTATATTTTAAAGATTGTGTGTAGTATTCTTTGGTGTATATTAATTGAAATATACTGCTTTTAAGGTAAATAATTTTATAAAATCTGCTGATTTTGTAGTAAATCATGTAGATACTTACCAAAACAGAAACTGGGAGAAGCAAGCGCTGGGCACTCAGTAGCATCATCATGTAAGAACTGAGAGATTATAGAGAAGTTGTAAATTGTGAGGTAGTACAAATGATGATAATAAACATAAAGGGTTTTGGTCTGTGTGTGCCTGATGGGGCACGCATGAATAGAATCGTGTTCCCCAAAAGATGTGTCAAAGTCCTAATCCCCCAGTACCTGAGAATGTGAGCTTATTTGCAAATAAGGTCTTTGCAGATGTAACCAAATTAAGGCGAGGTCATTAGGGTAGGTGGTAACCCGATATGACTGGTATCCATATAAGAAAAAAAAGAGAGAGACAAAAGACAAGGAGGAAAGCCAATGGAGGCAGAGATTGGATTGATTGGTCTATGAGCCAAAGAACACCAGAAGCTAAGAAACAGGCATGGAACAGATTCTCCCCCAGAGCCTTCAGAAAAAGTGCTATGTCTGAATATGTCCCCCTCAAAATTCATTTGTTGAAACCTAATCCCCAATGTGATGGTGTGAGGAAGTAAGACCTGTGCATGCTGATTATGCCATGAGGGTGGAGCTGTCATGCATGTGATTAGTGCCCTTATAAAAAAAAGGCCCAGAGAGCTCCCTTGCCCCTTCTACCACGTTGAGGATACAAGAAGTATGCCACCTCAGCCGACCATGTGGCACCCTGATCTCAGACTTCCAGCCTCCAAAATGGTGAGAAATAAATCTCTGTTGTTTCTAAGCTCCATGATCTGTGGTATTTTGTTATAGCAGCACAAAAGGACTAAGAAAATACGGCTTTCTGACACCTTGATTTCAGCTTCTTGCCTCCAAAATTGTGAGACAATAGAATTCTATTGTTTTAAGCCATCCAGTTTATGGTGATTTGTTAACAGCCCCTCTAGGAAAATTAATATAGGTTGTTATTGCTGATGACTACATCTATGTCTTGCCTTATAAATTTACTTTGACTAGAATAATTATTCACATTCAGTAATGAAGTTAAGACATGCCTAATAACATGACTAGTTATCATCTATGCCTCTCAGGGAGAGACACTATCATTGCTTTTTCCGTAACTATTCAACTTGTGGTTATTTATTAAGTTTGTCTCTAAATCAAGTTTATTGAGATGTAATTCATGTGTAAGAAAATGTACCCACTTTAAATATACACTTTAATGAGTTGTAACAAATATATGTACCCATGTAATTAATGCCATAATCAAGATATAGAACATACTCATCCCCACAAAAAAGTTTCATTGCGCCTCTTCCCACTCCACCTCTCCTCTGACCTTCAGCACTAGGCAGCCAATATTCTATTTTCTGTCTTGTGGATTAGTTTTGTCTTTTCTAGAATTCATATAAATGGAATCATGCATGGTATATTTTCAGGTATCCTCATTAGCTCAGCATGGTTTTTTTTTAAGATCTGTATTTTTCTTTTGCATTTGTCAGTAGTATGTTACTTTTTATTGCCAAATAGTATTCTATTTTGTGATTATATGATAATCTTATTATGCATTCGCCTCTGATAGACATTTGGGCTGTGTACAGTTTGGGGTTATTAGGAATAAAGCTGCCATAAATATCCATGTATGCCCCTGTGTGGAATAAGTTTTCACTTTTAAATACCCAAGAGTTGACTTCATAGGTCATATGGCCATTGTATAATAAACTTTTTAAGAAATTGAAATACTTTTTCAAAGTAGTTGCACCATTTTATATTCCCACCAGTAAGGTATGAGAGTTGTAGTGGCTTTATGTGTTCACCAACCCAGGATATTGTCAGTATATTTAATTTTTTTATGAAAGTAAGAAAGTACTCTTATTTGCTGAGTTTTTGTCATCCATAGATGCTGAATATAGTTTAAAAATGTTTACATCCATCTGCATGAGCATAGTTTTAAAAATTATTATATGTTGGGTTACATTGATTGGTCTTGGATCATTGAATCAACTTTGTGTTCCTGAGGTAAAACCCCCTTACATACTGAAGGATCCATTTTTGTTAAAATTCTGTTAAGATTCATTCATTTTCATCCATTGACCTATCATTTTATTTATTTCGATTTCTTTGTCTGATTTTAATATAAATTTATGATAGCCTCATAAAATGCATTAGGAAGTGTCCCTTTCTCCTCCTCTATTTTCTGGGTTTGTTTTAGGACTGGGATTACTCTGCCTTAAAAGGATAGGTACACCAGTGAAGCCATCTTGACCTGGAGTTTTCTTTATGGAAGTGTTTTTAATTACAGATTCAATTTTTAACATTGATACAATGCTGTTTATCTTTTATGTTTCTTATTTAGTGAGTTTTATAATCTGTGATTTCAATAAATTTATTCATTAACTTAAGTGTCAAATTTATTAACATATAGTTCATAATAACGCCTTATTTTTTCTAATATTTGTAGATTCTGTAGTAGTGTTCCCTCTCTCATTTCTGATACTGGTCAGGGTGTCGTCTTCCTTTTTTTAACCAATCTAACTAGCAACTAGCAAAGAGCAATTTTATGGCTCTTCTCCAAGAGCAACCTTTGTATATATTGATTTTCTCTGTTTTTTTGTCCATTTTCTATTTCATTGGTCTCTTTTTTCATCTTTGTTATTTCCTTATTTCTGCATATTTTAAGTTCCCTGTTTTGCTAGCTTCTTACAGTAGAATTTCAATCATTAATTGTAAACCTTTCTTCTTTTCTATTATTGGCATTTAACACTTTTCTCTTTTAGCAACAATAACTCTTTCTACACACTTCTTTGTGTATACCTCCCAAATTTTGTTTGGTTGTTTCTTCTTAAAATTAGAACATTAGAATTAGGTTTTATTGTAAAAAGTAAGAGGCACAATACATTTTTCTTATTATTTATAGTTGTGAAAACAATCCAGAAAACAGAAATATATAGCATATTTTGAAATAGGATATTTGATTCATTACAGTCATTATACTTAGACTTGTATGTTTAAAATGTTTTGCCACCTTTTTTCTTTTTTAAAATATGCTTTACTGCTTTTTCTCTTTCATAATGTTGTTCATGAATTCTGCATAGTTATTGATATTTTTGTCTACTTGTGACTACTGGTTCTGTACGTTACTGATTTTTTTTTGTCTACTTCATTACTGATTTTGTCTACTTCTTTCTCTTCTCAGTTTGTCAGATTTTGCTTTATGAATTTTAGAATTGGTTTGTATCCTTGAGGAATCAACCTCTTTATTATTATGAAATGTCTCTAGTTATCCTTGATATTATGCTTCATTCTGAAATCTACTTTGTCTGTTATTAGTATGGCCACCTTAGCTATCTTAATATTATATCACTTCACATCTGGTGCAGGAATCTTACAATGGTATTCTTCCATTTCCCCTTTTGTTCTTTGCACTATTTTTGTTATAAATTTTATTTTTCTAAATGTTACAATCCCCAAATTACATTTATTGATTTTTCTTTAGTCATCCCTTTTTAAAGTAGTTTTATTGAGATATAATTCATATATGATAAAATTTACCTATTTAAAATGTTTCTAGTACATTCATAAAGCGGTGTAACCATCACCATAGTTAGAGAGCATTTTCACCACCACCACCACCCCCAAAAAACCCCTGCCCATGAGCAGTCACTCTCCATTCTTCCCCAGCCTCCGAACCCTAGGCAACCACCAACCTATTGTGCTGTTGCTGTCTCTATACATTTGGCTATTATGGACATTTCAAATAAATGGAATCATACAATATGTGACCTTTTGTGTCTGGCTCCTTTCACTTAGCATGTTTTCAAGGTTCAATAACTGTCTTAGCTGTTAGGCTGCTATTAAAAAGTACCATAGGGACGCCTGAGTGGCCCAGTCAGTTAAGCATCAGACTTCAGCTCAGTACATGATCTCACAGTTTGTGGGTTCAAGCCCCACATTGGGCTCTGTGCTGACAGCTCAGAGCCTGGAGCCCATTTCTGATTCTGTGTTTCCCTCGCTCTCTCTCTGTGCCTCCCCCACTCATGCTCTGTTCTGTTTCTCTCAAAAATAAATAAACATTAAAAAAATTTTTTTAATAAAATAAAAAGTGCCATAAACTGGGTGGCTTATAAACAACAGAAATTTATTTTTAACAGTTCTAGAGAGTAGAAGCCTGAGATTATAGTTAGGTTCTGGTGAGGGCCCTCTTCTGAGTTGCAGATTGCTGACTTCATGTTGTATTCTCAAGTAGCAGAGACTAGAGCAATGGAAACAAACTCTTACTACTCTTGTAAGGGCACCGATCCCCTTCACGAAGGCTCTATTCCTATGACCTCAGAGATGATCATAATTACCTCCCAGGGGCCCCACCTCCTAATTCTATCACACTGGGAATAATATTTCAACATATAAGTTGGGGGATGGCACATTTAGTCTGTAACATTCATGTTTTAGAATTATCGGTGCTTCATTCATTTTTATTGCCAAATAATATTTCATTTCATGGATATATCACATTTATTTATCTACCCATGCATTGATAGATATTTGGACTGTTTCCATTTTTTGGCTATTATGAATAATGCTATATGAATATGTATGTTCAAGTTTTTGAGTGGACATACGTTTTTAGTTTTCTTAGGTATAATATCTAGGAGTAAAATAGCTGGATCATATGGTAACTCCATACTTAAGTATTTAAGAAACTTCCAAAGTGTTTTTCAAAGGAATTCCACTATTTTGCATTTCCTCTAGAAATATATGAGTGTTCTAATTTCTTCATATTCTCACCAACACTTGTTATTATCTGTCTTTTTTACTATAGTCATTTTAGTGGGTGTGAAGTGATACCTCATTGTAGTTTTGATTTGCATTAATGGCTAATGATATTGAACTTCTTTTCTTGTTAGCCATTTAGAGATTTGCTTTGGAAAAATGTCTATTCAGATATACTGCCCATATTTTTTACTTCGTCTTTCTATCATTGAGTTGTAAGGTTTCTTTATATATTCTGAAAACAAGAATGTTATCAGATACATGATTTTCAAATATTTTCTCTCATTCTGTGGATTGTCTTTTACTTTCTCGATAGCATCCTTTGATACACAAAGGTTTTTAACTTTGATGAGATTCAGTATCTCTATTTTTTCCTTTAGTTGCTTCTGTTTTTTGGAGATATATCTAAAAATCCATTGTCTGGTCCGAGGTCATGAAGACTGAAGACTATTTTTTTCTTCTAAAGTGTTTTGTACTTTTAACTCTTATGTTAGGTTTATAATCCATTTGGAGTAGATTTTTGTGTATGGTATTAGAGGTCCAAATTCATTCTTTTGCATATGCATATCTGGTTGTTTAGGACCATTTGTTGAAAACACTACTCATTCCTCACTGAATTGTCTTGGCACCTTTGTTGAAAATCAGTTGACCATAGTAGTAGATGCTCATTTCTGGACTCTCATTTTCACTGATTTATATGTCTGTCTTCATGCCAGCACCACAGTGTATGGATCACTGTAACTTTGTGGTAAGTTTTAAAATCAGGAATTGTAAGGGGCGCCTGGGTGGCTCAGTCAGATGAGCGTCTGACTTCGGCTCAGGTCATGATCTCATGGTTGAGAGTTTTGAGCCCCGCATCAGGCTCTGTGCTGACAGCTCGGAGCGTGGCGCCTGCTTCGGATTCTGTGTCTCCCTCTCTCTCTCTGCCCCTCCCCCAGTCAATGCTCTGTCTAGCTCTGTGTCAAAAATAAATACAAACATTAAAAAAATTTAAAATCAGGAATTGTGATCCTCAAAATTTGCTCTCTTTCAGGACTGTTTCTAGGTCCCTTGCATTTTCATATGAATTTTAGAATCAGCTTGTCAATTTTCCGTAAAAATCAGCTGGAATTTTGACAGAAATTGCGTTGAATCTATAGATAAATTTGGGAAGTATTCCCATTTTAATAAGATAAAGGCATCTAATTCATGAGCACAGGGTTTCTTTCTACTTACTAAGGTCTTTCATTTTTTCAACAGTGGTTTATAGTCCCAGAGTACAAGTTTTGTACTTCTTTTTTAAAATTTATTCTTACATATTTAATTGTTTTTGTTGCTATTGTGAATGAAATAATTTTCTTAATTTTATTTTCAGATTGCTCATTGCTAGTGAATAGAAATAAAACTGATTTTTGTATATTGATCTTGTATCCTGCAACCTCCCTGAATTAGTTTTGAATCTCCCTTTTAGTTTGAACAGTGTTTGTGGCTTCCTTAGGATTTTACATGTAGAAGATTATGTCATCTGTAAATATAGGTAGCTTTACTTCTTCCTTTTCAGTCTAGATGCCTTTTACTTCTTTTTCTTGCCCAATTGCTCTGACTAGATTCTCCAGTACAGTGTTGAATATAAGTGGACATTTTGTTTTGTTTTTGATTATAGGGAGAAGCATTCAGTCTTTTGCATTAAGTATGATGTTAGCTGTGGATTTTTGGTAGATGCCTTTTATCAGGTTGAGAAAGTTCCCTTCCGGGGCACTTGGGTGGCTCAGTTGGTCAAGTGTCTGACTCTATCTCAGCTCAGGTCATGATCTCACAGTTTGTGAGTTTGAACCCCATGTCCAGCTCTGCACCCTGACAGCATGGGGCCTGGTTGGGATTCTCTATCTCTCCTTCTGTCTCTGCCCCTCCCCCCTCAAATATATATAAATAAACAAACTTAAAAAAATAAATAAAAGAGTTCCCTTCTATTCTCAGTTTGTTGAGTGTTTTCTGATGAAAGAGTATTGAATATTGTCACATGCTTTTTCTGTGTCTATTGAAATGATCACATATTTTTTGTTCTTTATTATATTCTACATGTTACAGTAATTGATATTCAATGTTAAACCAATCTTTCCTTCTTAGGATAAATATCATTATGGAGTATAATCCTTCTTGTATATTGCCTGATTTGGTTTGCTAGTATTTTGTTGAGGATTTTGCATCTATATTTATAGATGATACTTTGATCTGTAGTTTTCTTTCTTGTGATGTCTTTATTTGTTTTTTGTATCAGAATAATAGAGAATGAGTGGCAAAGTGTTTCCTTCTATTTTTTTTGAAGAGTTTATAAGTAATTGGTATTAATTCTTCTTTAAAGTTTGGTAGTATAATCAATTATCCTTTAAAATTTTTTAAACAAAAATTTGTATTTATCTACATATTGATATCATTGAGCCTCTCTCTTTGCCTGGCCCCTATTTTCTCTGCATTACCAATGGCTTTCTCCACCTGGTAGAGAGGATGAACAGAAGAGGTACCAGATTTTTTTTTTTTTTTTTTTTTTTTTTTTTTTGCCTTCCAGCACTTGCTTATAGGCAAGAGGTTCACTGTGAGCCCAGAAGCAAGAGATTATCTTCCCCTTTATCTTCACCAAATATATGTGTGTATATATAAAAAAAAATCTTTCTGCTTAACATTATTACAACATTCATGTATATAGAGTTCTCACTATAGACTCACTAAAAGTTTAGCCATGTTTTCTGACTCTAACTCTATTAATTGGCTTATAACCAACAACAAGCTAGTTGTATACCTTGCTAATAGTTTGTGGATGATGTCTATTACCAAGAATGTATAAGTACATACACACATGTATACTTCTCTTTAGCATAAATAGTACCATATTACTCAGTTCCGATAAGACCAAGAAGATGTTAAGAATAAGAGTGACCTGACAAAATTTCTGCCAGCACTAAGTCACCAGAATACCCTTTCATTCTTTAATTTATTTAACATATTTATTAACTAAGTGGATTTTATATATCAGATACTGGAATACAGGGTAAAATAAGTTAGACAGATTTCCCGCCCTCATAGATTTGAGGAGATATTCTAAAAAAATAATGTATAAATACATCATCATAAATTCTAATAATTTTAATAAATGGAATGTACAGGATATCATGAGGGCCATAAAGAGGAACACTTATTGTAGGTTGAGGCATAAGGAAAGGCCTCTTTCAAGAAAGTACACTTCAGCTGACACCTGAAGGATCAGAAGGAGCCAGACTGAGTTGGGAGGAAGTGTTCCAGGTAGAGGAGAGCACGCGTGAAAGCCCCAAGATGAGAAAGACCGCCAGTGTGGCTAGAGCATAGAGCACAGTGGAGAGTGGCAAAAGATGAGGTTGGAGAGGTAGACAGAATCTGAAGAAACTGAATCATGTTGAGCTATGTTGGATTGTGTTAAAGATCTTTAAATTATGTATTGAGGTCAGTGAGAGGAAGTTTATGAAGAAGAATGATACGATCCCTTTTGTATTTAGAAATGATCACTTTATCTATTACATGTAGATTAGGACGGAAGAGAACAAGAATGGATGGAGGGAAACCAGTCGGGAAGCTACTGCATTAGTGCAGAAAAGATATGGAAATTTGGACAAACGCAGTGGCAGTTGAGATGAAGAGAAGTGGACAGATTTGAGGTCTATTTTTGAAATAAAAGTGAGCCTTCTTGGTTGTAAGCAACAGAAAATGAATGGCTGATTTAACAAAGAATGGAATTGTTTTTTTAAAGACTAACAAAGTTTCTGGGAAGGCTGGAGAACCAGGTGAGAAAGTAGACAGGAGGGTGGACAGCCAGGAACATGGTTGTGTTCATTCATTGCGCAGAATCAGGACTTGCAACTGGGCTTTGTGGCTTCTAAAGTGAGAACTGTATGTGCTTGGAAACTCCTCAGATGCACGAAGACACTGGGCATCCAGAAAATTGACTGATGTCTATGATAAATCTCAGTTTACAAATGAGCAGAAAGACTCAGAAATGTTAAATGATCACCCAGGAGCACACATTTAACAAATGGCAGACCTAAGACTAGGCTAGGTTTCTGACCCCAAGTGAATTTTTGTTCCTTATTACCACCATTAGTGTTTATCAGAAAACACTCATTTATTGTCATTTACAAATGTGATGCCTTACAATACATTGATAATTCTTTTTTAAAACTTTTTTTTAAATGTTTACTTATTATTTTGAGAGAGAGAGAGCACAAGCAGGGGAGGGGCAGAGAGAGAGGGAGACACAGAATCCGAAGCAGGCTGCAGGCTCTGAGCTGTCAGCACAGAGCCTAACATGGGGCTTGAACCTGCAAACCGTGAGGTCATGACATGAGCCGAAGTCAGACACTTAAACGACTGAGCCACCCAGGCGCCCCAACACATTGGTAATTCTAATATCACTTGTTATCTAGTCTCTAGAAAAGAAACTCGAGGGGCGCCTGGGTGGCTTGGTCGTCAAGCGTCCGACTTCGACTCAGGTCACGATCTCACAGTCCGTGAGTTCGAGCCCCGCGTCGGGCTCTGTGCTGACAGCTCAGAGCCTGGAGCCTGCTTCAGATTCTGTGTCTCCCTCTCTCTCTGCCCCTCCCCTGTTCATGCTCTGTCTCTCTCTGTCTCAAAAATAAATAAACGTTAAAAAAAAAAAAAAGAAAAGAAACCCGACAGTCAGGCAAACATTATTAGATAACCTAGATTATTAGAGCATGGCATTTGTTATTCTCTTTTTGCCAGACATTGTTTTTTCAGAAGTGCTGATGCTTAAATTGGTTGGATTTCACCCAAACAGCAATTACAATTTGATTATTCAAAGTAGTAACTGTCTTCTAATTATAACTCTAAAGCTAAAGAAATCTATTAGCAAACTAGTTGTAACAAAGAAAAAAGAGAAATTTGGCCAAAAATATTCCTAGACCTAACAGCAGTTTATTAGAATACTCCAGATTGTTAGTTTACTGTTGGAAAAAAAAGTGAACCATAAGGTAGTTTGTTTTGCAGGTTTTAAAATATGATGATGTCATATTTATCACATGCTGGATAAGATAACAATCATCTTCTCTTTGTAAGATGCCATTCTGAAGACTGTCTAGTCTAGAAGGAACTTCAGAAACTTCTTAACCTTTGAGTTCACATTTGGGAAATGACCCGAGCTACAAGCAATATCCTACATGTACAATGGGAAATTGTAAACTAACTTGGCTAGCATTTTCAACAGTGTTGTCGACAGTTTCTCCTTTGTGTGTTATGTACTATATACTATTAAAAAGTCTCCTGTGTCAAATTTGGAATTAAGTGAGAGATAAGGCAAAATTGCAGACATTATTTCTGAATCTCCAGAAGCATAGCAGTTCCTGGAGCAAATGTTTAAATGCGTTAAAAACTTTACAGGTGACAAACTCTGTAGCCAATATGAAACTACCGAAAAAAAGAGAGAAGGCTAAAAGGTCAGTTTAAGCTTAGCTTACTGAACATTTTAAAAATGTATACTATATTGGCAGGAGTATACTATATTGGCAGGTGGGTGGAGGGATGGGTTAAATATGTGATGGGGAAGGAGTGCACCTGTTGTGATGAGCACTGGGTGTTGTATGGAACTGTTGAGTCACTATATTGTACATTTGAAACTAATATTACACTGTATGTTAACTAACTGGAATTTAAATAAAAACTTAAACTATATTGACAGGGGACTATGAATGTACCTACCTATGATGGAGAAATACTAATACTATATAATTTGTGGACCTTGTTAAGAACTGAAGCAGTCTCCATAAAGTAACTATAAAGACCATCTTTTCTAGGAAACCTTTATCCATTTCCATCCCTGCCCATCATTTTAGTGATTCAGGTCAGCAAGTAACTGTTGTTCCAATTTTCTTGCTATAGTCTCTTTGTTATACAACAGCCAAAATGATCTTTCTAAAACCAAGTATAATCATGTGGGTAGAGGGATAGAGACACAAAAATGCTAGGAACCAATATAATTGATATTATGATGTAATGAAATTATATGGCATATTATGCCATCACTACACAATCAAGTCATACTTTGCCAGGGATTTAGATTCAAAAGTCAACAAATAAGTCAAGACTCAATCAAGACAACATTATTCCTTACAATGTCTTAAAATGCCTGTGAGACCAGAACCCACCATGAAAGACTTGGGATCTAAAACAAATTAAAAAAGAGAATTCTTCCCCTTTTTACTCTGGAACAAAATTTCATTGAATGGAATGGGAGCAATTTCTGTTGTGTTTTTTTTTTTTTAAATAGTTCTCTCTTCCTGCCAAGTGCCTATCGTTGAAGTAGAATTTCTGTTAATTTAAATGCACATGTGCTGCAACTCCACTCTCCAAATATCCTCTGAAATCTGAAGGAAATTAGTAAGGTGTGATAGAGAAGCTTTCCAAACCAGCACTCCTTCCTGTACTAACACGGATAACATTGATTAGTGTTATCTTTATTTTCTTAGTTATAACTTAGGAAAGCTTGTGTTTTGTGACATACATTTGGCCCAGGTTGTGTGTGTGTGTGTGTGTGTGTGTGTGTGTGTGTGTGTGTGTGTGTGTGTAAGAAAATTTTATATACATGTATGTGTTGACTTTAAATATGACATTGAAAATCAATTTCCAATAACTGTGTGTTATATCACTTTATTATAAGCACACATTAGTGCCAAATTAGAATATGCCACCTATTTAGAATTGCATTGTGAATTTTGGGTTTTAGCCATTAATATGAATCTTTAAAAGAATTAATAGTTTATGCCACTTTGCTATTAAAAAAGGATATATACTCTCTTGATCCACTGGGTAGTTATGATGTAAAATACCAAAAGTATGACATTCAAGCATTTGCAGGCATCACCTCCAAAGAGACCTTGGATAATTAATAAATGCCTTTCCATCTAAACCACTTCTGGCAACAAGATGGAGAAGACTTGACAACTGAAATCTCAGGGACGAGGTGCACTACTGTGCTAGGTAGACCATTAGCTTTGTTGCACAGGCTGGGTAAATGGCAATGGTCCAAAATGCTTACCAGTTTTCTGCTTTTGTAGTACCAGTGCCATAGGTTGCCTCTGCGGAATTGGTTTACATTTAGATTTTACATAACACGGGGTGCCTGAGTGGCTCCTTTGGGTAAGCGGCTGATTCTTGATTTTAGCTCAGGCCATGATCTCACAGTTCATGAGACCAAGCTCCATGTCAGGCTCTGCACTGACATTGTGGAGCTTGCTTGCAATTCTGCCTCTCTCCCTCTCTCTCTCCCCCTCCCCCCGCTCACTCTCATGCTTGCTCTCTTTCAAATAAATAAACTTTAAAAAAAAGAGAGAAACTTTAGATTTTACATAACATCTTTTTTCCTCCCTACGTATGTTCAAAATTTAAACATGTAGTAGAAATCATTGGATTCCTACTGCTTCCCACTCCCCACCTCTTCCTGCCTATGTAGATTCTGTATTCTGCTTTTGTCACAGAAAGACAAACGATAATGAGACAAGATGTTGGTCATTACTATTTAAAAAGAATCACATTTGAAAATATTAGCAAACCAAATTCAATACATTTTTAAGTTAATTTATTTATTTTGAGAGAGAGAGAGCATGAGCAGGGGAGAGGCAGAGAGAGAGGGAGAGAGAGAATCCTAAGCAGGCTCCATACTGTCAACACAGAGCCTGACACTGTGCTCAATTGCACGAACGATGAGATCATGACCTAAGACGAAATCAAGAGTCAGACCCTTAACTGACTAAGCCACCCAGGCACCCCCCCAACAATACATTTAAAAAAAATCATTCAGCGGCACCTGAGTGGCTCAGTCGGTTGAGCGTCCAACTTCAGCTCAGGTCATGATCTCACAGTTTGTGGGTTTGAGCCCCACATTGGGCTCTGTGCTGACAGCTCAGAACCTGCAGCCTGCTTCCGATTTTGCCTCCCTCTCTCTGCCCCTCCCCCACTCACACTGTGTCTCTTTCAAAAATTAATAAATGTTAAAAAAAAAATTTTTTTTTAAATCATTCACCAGGATCAAGTGGGATTTCTTCCCAGGAGGCAAGGTTGGGTCAACATTTGCAAATCAGTCAACCTGACATATCACATCAGTAAGAGAAAGGATGAAAACCATATGATCATTTCAGTAGATGGAAGAAAAGCATTTGACAAAGTACAACATCTATTCATGATAAAAGCCCTTGACAAAGTAGGGTTAGAGGGAACATACCTCAACATAATGAAGCCTATATGTGAAAAACCTACAGATAACATCGTACTCAATGGGGAAAAACTGAGAGCTTTCCCCCTAAGGTCAGGAACAAGACAAAGATGTCTATTCTCACCACTTTTATTCAATGTAGTACTGGAAGTCATAGCCACAGCAATTAGACAGAAAATAAAAGGCATACACATGGGTAAGGAAGAAGTAAAACTTTCACTATTTGCAAATGGCATAAGACTATATATAGGAAACCCAAAAGACCTCACCAAAAAATTTCTAGAACTGATAAATGAATTCAGTAAAGTCTCAGGATACAAAATCAATGTGCAGAAATCTGTTGCATTTTTATACACTAAAAATGAAGCAGTAGAAAGAGAAGTTAAGAAAACAATCCCACTTACAATTGTGCCAAAAATAAGATAACTAGGATAAATCTAACCAAAGAGGTGAAAGACCTATACTCTGAAAACTATAAAACTTTGATGAAAGAAATTGAACATGACACAAAGACATGGAAAGACATTCCATGTTCATGGATTAGAAGAACAAATGTTAAAATGTCTATGCTACCCAACGCAGTCTACACATTTTTGCAATCCCTATCAAAATACCAACAGCATTTTTCACAGAACTAGAACAAGCAACCCTAAAATTTGTATGGCACCACAGAAGACCCTAAGTAGCCAAAGAAATTTTGAAAAAGAAAAGCAAAGCTGGAGGCATCACAATTCTGGACTTAAGTTATATTACAAAGCTATAGTAATAAAAACAGTATGGTACTGTATGATTTCACAAATATGTAGAATGTAAGAAGCAAAACAAATGAGGAAAGGGAAAAGAGAGAGAAGCAAACCAAGAAATAGACTCTTAACTATAGAGAACAAACTAATGATTTCCAGAAGGGAGGTGTGTGGGAGGATGGGTTAAATGAATGATGGAGAACAAGGGGAGCACTTGTGATGAGCACTGGGTGATGTATGAAAGTGTTGAGTCACTAAATTGTACACCAGAAACTAGTATTACACTGTGTGTCAATCAACTAGAATTTAAATAAAAACTGAACAAATGTATTTAAAAAAAACAGTATGGTATTGGGTACCTGGGTGGCTCAGTCAGTTAAGCATGTGACTCGTGATTTTGGCTCAGGTCATGATCCCAAGGTCATGGGATTGAGCTCCGAGTCAGGCTCCACACTACGTGTGGAGCCTGCTTAAGACTCTCTCTCTCTCTCTCTCTCTCTCTCTCTCTCTCCCCCTTTGCCCCCCTCCTCCACTCACATTCATCCGCTCTTGCTCTTGCTCTCCCTGTCCTGTCCCTTTCTCCCTTTCTCTTTCTCTCTCTCTCTCTCTCTCTCTCTCTCTCTCTCAAATAAAAAACAAAACAAAAAACCAGTATGGTACCACCACAGAAATAGACACAGAGATAAATGGAACAGAATAGAAAACCCAGAAATAGGGGCGCCTGGGTGGCGCAGTCGGTTAAGCATCCGACTTCAGCCAGGTCACGATCTCGCGGTCTGTGAGTTCGAGCCCCGCGTCAGGCTCTGGGCTGATGGCTCAGAGCCTGGAGCCTGTTTCCGATTCTGTGCCTCCCTCTCTCTCTGCCCCTCCCCCGTTCATGCTCTGTCTCTCTCTGTCCCAAAAATAAATAAACGTTGAAAAAAAAAATTAAAAAAAAAAAAAAAGAAAACCCAGAAATAATCCCACAATTATATGGTCAGTTAATCCTTGACAAAGCAGGAAAGACTATCCAATGAGAAAAAGACTGTCTCTTCAACGAATAGTTTTGGGAAAACTGGTCAGCTACATGCAAAAGAACGAAACTGGACCACTTTCTTATACCATACAACAAAAATAAACTTCAAATAGATGAAAGACCTAGATGTGAGACCTGAAACCATACAAATCCTAGAAGAGAGCACAGGCAGAAATGTCTATGACATTGGCTGCAGCAACATTTTTCTACATAGTTCTCCTGAGGCAAGGGAAATAAAAGCAAAAATAAACTATTGAGAATACGTCAAAATAAAAAGCTTCTGCACAGTGAAGGAAACAATCAACAAAACTAAAGGCAACCTACTGAATGGGAGAAGATGTTTGCAAATCAATTTAAAGGGTTAGTGTCCAAAATATATACAGAACTGATAATTCAACGAAAAAACACCCCCAAAAAAACAAATAATCCGATAAAAAAATGTGCAAAAGACATGAATAGACATCTCTCCAAAGAAGACATACCGATGGCCAACAGACACATGAAAAGATGCTCAGCATCACTTATCACTAGGGAAATGCAAATCAAAACTACAGTGAGATACACCTGTCAGAATGGCCAAGATTAACAATACAAACAACAGGTGTTGGCAAGGATGCAGAGAAAAGGGAACCCTCTTAACACTGTTGGTGGGAATGCAAACTGGTGCAGCCACTGTGGAAAACAGTATGGAGATTCCTTAAAGTTAAAAATAGAATTACCCTACAATCCAGTGCATTACTGAGTATTTACCACAAAAATGCCAAAACACTAATTCAAATGGATACATGCACCCTGATGTTTATTGCAGCATTATTTATAATACAACATAATACAGCCCAAGTGTCCAGCAGTAGATGAATGGATAAAGACATGTGGTATATATACACAGTGGAATATTGGTCACAAAAAAGAATAAAATCTTGCCGTTTGCAATGACATGGATGGAGCTAGAAAGTATAATGGTAAGCACGGTCAGAGAAAGACAAATACTATATGATTTAACTCATGTGGACTTTAAGAAACAACACAAAGAAGCACAAGGGGAAAAAAGAGAGACAAACTAAGAAACAGACTCTTAACTGTAAAGAATAAACTGCTGGTCACCAGAAGGGAGGTGGGTGGGGGATGGGTGAAATAGATGGTGAAGACGAAGGAGTGCACTTGTTGTGAGGAGCACTGGGTGATGTGTGGAAGTGTATGAACCTAATATAGGACCCTATGTTAACTATGCTGGAATTAAAATTAAGACAATAAAAAAATGAATAAAAATAAAATGAAAAGAATCGTATTTGAGCATCACTGTCCAGTAGAAATTTCATGTGAACTGTGTATGTTATTTAAAAATATCTTGTAGCTACATTAAAAATAGGAAAAAGAAAATAATTTTAATACTGCATTATTTAACTCAGCATATGCCAAAATTATTTCATGTAATCAGTAAAAAAAAGTTATCAGTGAGCTATTTTTCATTTTTTTTGAGTCTTCCAAGTCCAGTGTATATTTTGTTCTCGCAGCACATCTCAATCTGGACCGGGCACATTTTGAGTGATCAGTAATCACATGTGGCTAGTGACATCTGCATTGAACAGTGCAGCTTTAGAATAAAGCACCTCTTAATTACACAGTTCAGCCCAGCTTATCATTTATCCCTGAGACAGTGTTTTCTCTCTTTGTCCTTCCTGGACACACATGAAGATAATTCCTCACTCACACTCATAAAAGGGGACAGTGGTTTCCTACGTCAATATTTGTTAAGGGTCATGAGGGAGGAAGGAGCATCCCAGTAAGGAGAGAGGACAGTTCAGTCTCTGTGGGTCAGGGAACATTTAGTTGCAAAATTCTGCAGCACGATTCCAGAACATCTCCTAAAGGGAGAATGACTCCCAGTTGTCAGTAACTGATGTTTTGTACAATTATTATGAAGATGTTTAAATTCCTTCTAAGTCAAAGGAAGGTTAAATCCGTACTGTCACCGTTCTGGTTCTTTAAAAAAACATAAGGGCTGCTGCATTTCCAGAGTTACAGAGTGCCTCTTTGGTTGTTAGGAGATGTACCCCTGACATTTCCTATGGTATCAGCGGTTAGAGCAATGCAGACACGCCATGTCAGGGTGCTTGAGGCTTGGACCCGGGTTCCCATCTTCAGTGCATTTGCTTATGCTTTTGGGTAGAGTAACGAAATAGTTAACACATACTACTTGTAAACTAGGAAATGCAAAAAAATGTATCAAAAACTTTTAGGGGTGGCTAGGTGGCTTAGTCTGTAAGCATCTGACTCCAGCTCAGGTCATAATCTCACAGTTCATGAGTTCGAGTCCCACGTCAGGTGAGCACGAGCCCAGCATCGGGTGAGCCCCGCTTCTCTCTCTCTCTCTCTCTCTCTCTCTCTCTCTCTCTCTCTCTCGGCCCCTTGTGAGATTCTCTCTCTCTCTGCCCCTTGCTCACTTGCGTGCGCTCTCTCTCTCTCTCTCTTCTCGCTATCTCGCTCTCAAAGAAAAAAAAAACTTTTAAAGATTCCTAAGTACAAAGGGTTTACTTTGTTACTAGCTTAAACTGTTACTGATTCGCCTTTTAAATATTAACTTGTGTTTTTTCTCCTACAAATAGAGTTCTAGGTGGAGAAGTGTTAAGGGATAAGACTGGAGAGTTAGGCTTAACTGGAAATAATTTGGAATTTGATTTTTATCTGTTAGGTTGTGGAGAGCTATTCTAGTGATACTTTAGATTGACATTTCCAAGCAGTCGTCTGGTCTGGCGTGGGGATGAGGAGGCAGGGAGGAAGTGCCTATGTGCTTTGACACTGAAGCCATAAAGAATAATTAGGAGGCATGTGTAGAATCTGAGAGAGATCATCATGAAACCTTTAAGCAGGACAGAACCCTCGGGTAAGAGGGCTACATTCAAGATACTGTGAGGTATGGACTGCATAGAACTTGGAAGGAATAAAGCAGATGGGAGGTTAATTAAGATGAAAGGTGCTCAGAAATGCTGACTTGGGAATCTTCAGGGAGAAAGTGGTTGATGATACTATTAAAAAACAGGGGCGCCTGGGTGGCGCAGTCGGTTAAGCGTCCGACTTCAGCCAGGTCACGATCTCGCGGTCCGTGAGTTCGAGCCCCGCGTCGGGCTCTGGGCTGATGGCTCAGAGCCTGGACCCTGTTTCTGATTCTGTGTCTCCCTCTCTCTCTGCCCCTCCTCCGTTCATGCTGTCTCTCTCTGTCCCCAAAAAAATAAATAAACGTTAAAAAAAAATAATAATAATAATTCGGAACTAATGCAAAAGAAAATAGACGTGGGTGGAGGGAAATAAGGTGCTTGGTTTTAGACATGTTGCCTCTAAGTTGCCTCTACAATAAAACTGTAACAAAGACCTGCATACTTTGAACACATCAAATACACAATACGTGTATTCATGAACAATGGTATACAGACCAACTTCAGTAGTCAAATCATAACCATAATGTAAACAACTGTACTGCAAGTGCTTGCTATTTTAAGATATTTTATTTTAAAGTAAATACCACTTCTCTCCGTCTTGATTTTCATCTCATATTGGCTTTTCTTAAGGCAGGCTTCACTTGCACAGCTTAAATCCCTCAATGATGAAAAGATTTTGATTGCTCTTCCTCATTCAGGATTTGTTTTGACTGGATCTGGCAAACATTCACTTCTTCAACGGACTGCATAAACTCAGCTTTCCTAAATCAACCCCAAAGATAGTATGCAGTCATATAATAGATTTGCCTAATTTTGCTGCCCCTTTCTAAGAATAACATCTCATAAGGTCATCTGCTATTTTCTACAGCCAATTTGCTACCATGCACTAAAAAGTGAGTAAAGTGGGACTTTCATCTAGAGTGTGTGATTTCGTCAAATCACTGCAGAAACATACATTTTTGTTCCTTGGGATTGATTACACCAGGATAGCTCTCATCTATAATGTTACTTGGATGTGACCAGGCTTTA
Organism: Herpailurus yagouaroundi; assembly: GCF_014898765.1. NCBI lineage: Eukaryota > Metazoa > Chordata > Mammalia > Carnivora > Felidae > Herpailurus > Herpailurus yagouaroundi. The sequence continues at coordinate 5,241,205 of NW_024412406.1, forward strand.
TCAGGTTCTTCAAAGGCCACTAAATAAAACACAGCACTGAATCTTAAATACTGGAAGCCATGAACTGTTTTGGAGGAACTGTGCTCTCTAACCACGGTTGGTAAATCCATTAACCATGTGGTTTTCAAAATATCACCTCAATTCTTTGCACATGCAATGTAACCTCACAAATGCCAAGCGGGTAGTGTTAATGATCATACAGAACTATCACTGTTGGAAGTGCCAGAGAGCTGCACATTTACAAGGGAGGGGCAGGGGCATGAGGAACTTGGCCTTCGACTTGCATTGCGCCTTTTAACTTTAACAGAAAGCATTACCCCCCATTGAAAGCTATATGTTTTTTAAGAATTGTGTTCCCCGACATGTTTATGTTTGAAGACTAACAAGTGTCACTTCTGATTCATTCCTAACACATAGACAGGACTGTCATTATTTTCCTCATATTCACAGATAATGATACAACCTGAAAATTAACATTTGCAGCTGCAGGGAAACATTGTTACAAACCTGAAAAGAAACGCATTTTGTGATATGTTAAGTCTGCAGTCCATGTTCTCATTCATTAATAACTGACCCCTTCTCTGTAGGCAATTTATTTATTTATTTATTTATTTATTTATTTATTGTAGGCAATTTAAACAAATAGAGTAAAATTCTCAACTTAAAAAAAATTCTTTCTGCTGTCAGTTGCAGATCTCTTTGGGAAGAATGCAATTTCAAACAATAAGAGTTCTTGAAGAGTGTGGGGTTTTTTTTTGTTTGTTTGGGGGGGGACACGAGTGCGGAGTGAGGGTCAGAGAGAGAGAAAGAGAGAATCCCACGAGGGTCAGAGAGGGAGAGGGAGATGGAGAGGGAGAGGGAGAGGGAGAGAGAGAGAGAGAGAGAGAGAATCCCACGAGGGGCAGAGAGAGAGAGAGAGAGAGAGGGAAGGAGGGAGGGAGGGAGGGAGGGAGAGGGAAGCACGGCTCACCTGAAGCAGGGCTCATGTTTTACCCAAATCAGGGGTCATGTGAAGAGTGTATTCCTATATTGGAGTTAAAATAGCTTAGAAAGGGGCGCCTGGGTGGCGCAGTCGGTTAAGCGTCCGACTTCAGCCAGGTCACGATCTCGCAGTCCCTGAGTTCGAGCCCCGCGTCGGGCTCTGGGCGGATGGCTCGGAGCCTGGAGCCTGTTTCCGATTCTGTGTCTCCCTCTCTCTATGCCCCTCCCCCGTTCATGCTCTGTCTCTCTCTGTCCCAAAAATAAATAAACATTGAAAAAAAAATTATAAAAAAAAAAAAAAAAAGAAGCTAATCTGGCATGGGTATTGCCCACTTTTGCTACTCTAAGAATGTTGGTTCATTGTGTATTAGCTAAATTTGGGGGTAGGGGAGAGGTCAGTTACTGGATAGTCACTTAAAAGGTTATTGGATGTCCACTTAGAAGTCACAATTGTGGTATGTTGTCCCAAGGCCTATCCTATATAGCATCCAGTAAGATTTCTTTTTCATTATTTTTTAAAAAAAATTTTTTTTCAACGTTTATTTGTTTTTGGGACAGAGAGAGACAGAGCATGAACGGGGGAGGGGCAGAGAGAGAGGGAGACACAGAATCGGAAACAGGCTCCAGGCTCTGAGCCATCAGCCCAGAGCCCGACGCGGGGCTCGAACTCACGGACCGGGAGATCATGACCTGGCTGAAGTCGGACACTTAACCGACTGCGCCACCCAGGTGCCCCTCTTTTTCATTATTTAAAAAGCATCCTTTTCTTCACTGGATAGGTGTTCTGTAGGAGTCCAATGAAATCAGTTCTTAGCTCTTCCTGGTGGCTGTGGGGGCTTCCTGCCTCATTCATCAGATCATGGCAAACTCCACTTAGCAGTGATGAAGCCCCTCGAGCCATCTGAATATGGGACCCTGAGACAAGTTTACCACCTGTCCTCAGGACAAGCAAGTGGCCGGGTCAACAGGTCTACTAAGGAACAGGTTTCACAGCTCTTCACTGATATGCGTGATGTTCCTGGGCTCAGAATCTTCTATATTGAGTCACTCCTTCTGTTGCCACCCTCGTAAATACAGGGAGACATTATTATGTTGGAATTATGCTGCGTGCATTTCCTCTGGAATCATGCCCAGCTGAGCTCACCGAATCCGCCCTTGGCTTCCTTTGATCTCAAAAGTGAAACCACAGCAGTTTGCAAGCGTGCTCCAGCATCCGCACCAAAGCTGCGGAACTTCTGCTTCAGTCCTTCCTTCCACGCGTGGTGAAGCTGTACAAAATGAGAAACAGTCTCTTCGTGTATGCATGGCATCAGCCCGAGGACAACATGGCCCTGAGTGACAGTTGTCACATCTAGAAGTAACCCAGTGGCAAAGCTATTTGCCATAAAGGATGCTGCTCTCTTTGGTGTCAGTCTTCTTTATTAACCCTGTTCAGAATCGGGCAGAAGTCCCTCTATTTGCAAAAATCAGTTAGCGGCTTTGGGGATGGCTTGCGCTCTTGGTTACGATATTTTGTCTCCATGTTATCAAATCTCAAGATGTCCTACTTAGTTTCAGAAGAACCAGTCTTAACGAGGGAAAAAATCTTCCAAGACTAGAAAATTTAAAACACTGATTTTTTCTGAGTCGGTGGCTGAAACTTCAAGGTCCAGACATGTTTATTGCTTCTTTATTTCCCAGACTCTGAGTAATTTCAGTATGTTGGCTCTAATTACCCACATAAAGAAAACACACAGACCTTTTCTTCGGCCTACATGGGCTAGAAATAAAGCAGAATATTTTATCCAGATCATCCCTGCAAAGCATACTGGGTGTCTACACTGTATGTGCCGTGGTAGTGCGGAGTGCAATGGTCCCTGTGTTATGCCAAAGTCAGGTTTTATATCTCCCAGAGCGAAAGGAATTATGAGCATCTTAAAAATCATCTGGTCCATCCACATTACTTGACAGTTGGGGAAATCAGGTTTTCTTTAAAGCTAAGAGTTTGAGTTTGAATAATGGACTTGAACACTTTCTAGAAGCTGCTTTTTCAAATCTTGCCACATTTTCGTTTGTCAGGCAGCACTTAAAATTCATCCAGCCCGACTTTATTTGCTGATGTGCTAATAGTCTTCCTTCTTGTTTGAGAGGAAGAGATGCTACTTTCTGCTCCATCCTATGAAACACACCACCTGCTTCACCAAGCTGGAATGTGGTATTTTTCCGCTAAGGAGTGCACTGGTGTTTGCAGTTAGGATGCAGCAATGCTCTTTGAAGACTACGCTGATGATGGCAAAAGATCAGAGGTGGGAGGTGATAGCAGGTGGCAGCTTAGGCGATGATCAGTGCAACCAGTATGATGCATTGCTATGTGCAGAAGCACAGGAGCCCAGTGAGAATCCTAGAGTTAGGATCAAAAAATCAAAGACAGCCAGTTTCATGTGAATCTGGTCATTCTAGGTGGGGGAGGGGAGGCCATTGTTACTATAGTCAGAATTAAGATCAGGGATACTTAATTCGATGGCTACAATAACTTATCTTTTTTTTTAAATTTTATTTGTTTAAGAGAGAAAGAGAAAGATCTGCACATGGGGGAGGGTGAGAGAGAGAAAAAGAGAGAGAGAGAGAGAGAGAGAGAGAGAGAGAGAGAGAGAGAATCCCAAGCAGGCTCCACACTCAATGCAGAGCCCAATGCGGGGCTTCATCCTATGTCCCTGGGATCAGCACCTGAGCTGAAATCAAGAGTCAGGATGCTCAACTGATTGAGCCACCCAGGAGCTACTTATCTTTCTTTTTTTATTTATTTTTATTTTTAAAAATATAATTTATTGTCAAATTGGTTTCCATACAACACCCAGTGCTCATCCTAACGAGTGCCCTCCTCCCTATCCATCACCCACTTTACCCTCTCCCCGACCCCCATCTACCCTTGGCTTGTTCTCAGTCCTTAAGAGTCTCTTTTGGTTTGCCTCCCTCCCTCTCTGTAACTTTTTCCCCCCATTGCTTCCCCCATGATTTTCTGTTCAGTTTCTCAAGATCCACACATGAGTGAAAACATATGGTATCTATCTTTCTCTGCGTGGCTTATTTCACTTAATATAATACCCTCCAGTTTCATCCATGTTGCTCCAAATGGCCAGATTTCATTCTTTCTTATTGCCTAGTAGTATTTCATTGTATGTATATACCACATCTTCTTTATCCATTCATCAGTTGCTGGTTACGTTTACTTATTTTAGAGAGAGAACGTGAGAATGAGCAGGGCAGGGGCAGGGAGAGAGGGAGAAAGATAGAATCCTAAGCAGGCCCTCCATTTCCAGCACAGAGCCAGATGTGGGGCTTAAACTCATGAACCATGAGATCATGACCTGAACTGAAATCAAGAGTTGGACGTTTAGCCAACTGAGCCACCCAGGCACCCTCATCTTTATTTTCTTATTCCTGTACCTTTGGACACTGAAAAAAAAAATGGATACATTTTGAGCAAATTTAGTGAGAATGAAGAAAATTTAAAATCTTATAATGAGAGAGATGGTATCTAATTTTAATGTTCTTTCCTTGACCCTCAGGGGCTTCATTTCTCTCAGTTGACTGACATTGTCCCCAAGCGATTTTCTGTGTTATCTGGGAGGACATGTTAGGTCAAGGCTGGGTCCCCCATGATTCCACTAAAGACTCTGCAGTTGAGTTGGCGTTGGTTCCAGACTGTGGGCTTGGGAATGCAGTGCTGTGTCTCGTCAGTGAACAAGGAGTTCCTTGCCCTGGTTTGTTCTCCATGCTCTCCAGAGCTGCAGGATCACAAGCCAGAATTCTTGGGCAAAGCATTTAAAGGCAGTGATAATTCTGTTAAGTGACAAGGTGGATCCATAAGCTTGAAACTTCCACAGCAGGCAACTGGTCTAATGATGAAAGGTGAGGTTTTATATACCTACTCTTTGCCTGCTTCAGTGGTAAGATATTTGATTTTTACAGTAGGATCATGTTACTTATAGTTATATCCCCATAGCATTTTCACAGGTAGAATCATAAACCTTAATAGTCACTAGCTGAATGCCTGCAATAGTGATCAGAAATAAGAAGAGGGATGCCTGGGTGGCTAAGTCGATTGAGCGTCCAACTTCGGCCCACGTCGTGATCTCATTGTTCATGAGTTCAAGCCCTGCATCTGGCTCCTGCTGTCAGCACAGAGCCCACTTTAGATCCTCTGTCCCCTCCTCTCTCTGCCCCTCCCCCGCTCATACTTGCACTCTCAAAAATAAATAAACATTACAAAAAAGAAATAAGAGAAGTTAGTAAAAAACAAAACCAAAACAAATATTAAACACAAAAAAATCAAGTGGTATTAGTACAGCCTGTATACATTGGTCCATGATGAAAGTTTTCAGCCTAATGGACAGTAATTCCTACTTCTTTGGTGTTAAAATGGCTTTTCTTTTATGGAATCATGGTGATAGGTGAAAGGTTGTTTTTAATACTTAAATTGCGGGCAACTTTAAACATTAGCAACTCTATGTTTGTTCCCAATATTTAAAAAATATTTTTGGGGGCGCCTGGGTGGCGCAGTCGGTTAAGCTTCCGACTTCAGCCAGGTCACGATCTCGCGGTCCGTGAGTTTGAGCCCCGCGTCGGGCTCTGGGCTGATGGCTCGGAGCCTGGAGCCTGTTTCCGATTCTGTGTCTCCCTCTCTCTCTGACCCTCCCCCGTTCATGCTCTGTCTTTCTCTGTCCCAAAAATAAATAAACGTTGAAAAAAAAAAAATTTAAAAAAAAAAAAATAAAATAAAAAATATTTTTGATGTCTTAAAATTCCAAAGTCTGGAAACTAGAAGAAAGAACTGTGCCTTAAAAGTCAAGAGACTTGGTTTCTTCCATTCTATTGACTATATACCCTTGGTAAGCAGAAACCTCCCTTTTGACATCTGTTTTTATAGATGTTTTAGGCACTTGGACAAATTGAGCTCTTAAAATCTCTTCCAGAATAGACTGTCAAGAAACATTAGGATTCATCATTAAATATTGCCTTGTCTCAGGAGAAATCAGCATTTACCTCAGGGTTCAGGTCTACAATGAAAAGATAAATCCAATCAATCTAAAACAATCTACGACTTAATTTAATGCTTAAGCATAGCACATTATTATATTTATTTTTTCTTGCAACTTTTAATATGTATTATTGGATAACATCCTATAATTTGAAATGTTAACAGTAATCTCCAGGTTTTGTTTTTTTTTTTTAGATAAGAATCAATTTTTCAAAGAATCAAATGGTTATGCCATTTAAAAAACATAGGTTTTATAGCAGTCAGAATCAATTTTTTTTTTTAATTTTACAGAGAGAGTGGGGGAGAGGGGCAGAGGGAGAAAGAGAATCTTTTTTTTAAATTTATTTATTTATTTTGAGAGAGAGAGTGAGGAGCAGGGGAGAAGCAGAGAGAGAGGGAGAGAGAGTCCCAAGCAGGATCCACCCTGTCAGTGCAGAGCCAGATGTGGGGCTCAGTCCCACAAAGTGGGGGATTATGACCTGAGCCAAAATCAAAAGTTGGATGCTTAACCCACTGAGCCACTCAGGTGCTCCCCCCCCCTTTTTTTAATTAAGCAAATGAGCTCTATTTATATTTTAGAGAGAGACCAACAGAACATGAGCAGGGGAGAGGGGCAGAGGGAGAGAGAGAATCGTAAGTAGACTCCACACTCAGCAGGGAGCCCAATGCAGGACTCGATCCCACAACCCTGGGATCATGACCTGAGCCGAACTCAAGAGTCAGAGGCTCAACTGACTGAGCCACCCAGATGCCCCCAATGGATGATTAGTATCATCACCACCACCAAGCCCCATTCTGCCCACAGGAGACATTTGGAAATATCTAGGGGGCAATTTTGGTTGTGCAAAAGTAGTTCTGAATGGTGAATAACTCTCCTGCCCCAAACACTGGTACACCCTCATTGAGAAACATCAGTTGATTTCATCTTTACGATAAAATGGTGGAATAATGTTGAACACAATATGATTATTACAGTAACAACACAAATACTGTTTATCAATATCATTATAAAATACCAAAGATAAATTATCGTTTAACCTCAGATGAGCCTTATTGTGAATCAGAACACTGTTCCGATGCTGTCTTTCGAGACATTTTATTTCATTTTATAGCTAACATAATGTAAAAGTGTATTCTCCATGTTCCAGTCAGTCCTGGGTATATTTGGCTGATAGTCTGAAGAAATAAAATCTTCCTGCAGCCTTCAGTTATTAAAATAGAACCAACCACCCACTCATTTTATTACATTTGGTGGAATGTCTTTGAATGACAGTCTAAGTATTTTAATTGGCCTCTAGCTGATTTATCACCCCTTGTTTTATGTTTCACATTTTATATCTCAAAATTACAAGTTACAGTCCCATTTTTATAGTGTGCCATTTAAATAGAATGAACAGCATTTTTTAAAAAGGAAAAGGCAAGTTCCATTCAGAAACCCAAGGGTTATTCATTTGATTTGCATTGTCTCCACATTTTTCAGTGCTGGTACTTCCTGTCTGTCCCTGCTGAGTATCTCTCCTGCTATTCATAGTTCCATGTGTAGAAATAGGGGCCGGGCCGGGGAAGGGGAGAGACTTCCCCACATCTGGATTCTCTCTGCATCCTGGAAATAAGATATGTCACTCATCTTGGTTCTGAATACTGACTTATTCAATTCCGTGTTCACCCTCTGCACTTCCATCCCCACACACTGCTTCATGCTCCAAACGTTGACTCCATGGCCCTTCACTTTTGTTTTCATAAACTTACATGAAAAAGTTCCTTGGACTTTTTCTTCACAGGACCATAGAGACCAGACAAGGAAAATAATGCCAGAGTTTTTCCTCCAACCCTGAGTCTCAACTTTCACTGCCATTTCATCATCTTACACATCTACCATCACTGGATCACTTATTCAAAATGGTAATTACACATCCACTTGTTGGTTGTACCCAACCAACCCAGGCCCAGCTTTGTGTGTGTCCAAACAGAAGCCGAATCTGTAATTAACTGTGCATTTGTTTGTAAAAACCTTGGCAGTTTTACTGTTTGATCTTCTTTATCTAGGCGCTTTGGTTTAATGTTGTACAGCTTTCTGTCTGGGAGTAAGTGAGCCATGTTTGGAAACTAAAATAACTTTTTAGTTTCTTTCAGTGTGTTATCTTGCTGCCCCAAAGCTTTTTTTTTTTTTCTTCTGAAGAGTATTTTTATATTGGGTGGTTGCCTCTTCGTGAGCTGTTTCTAAGAAAGATCTTTGAAATGTTGAGCTATAAGATGAACAGCAGTTTTCTTTGACAGTCAACTTGACCTGATAGTTTTCTTATTTAATTACCATTAGAATCAAACTCTGAATTATTACCGTATGGGTATATTTCTTCATAAGGATCACAGAATTGAAGAACTCAAGCTTCTGCCCTAAAATTACTTGTACTTGAAAGAAACAGGTCATCCAAGCACAGAAGTCCCAACACACGAAAACGAAATTAAGAATCCCATGGGGCGCCTGGGTGGCGCAGTCAGTTAAGCGTCCGACTTCAGCCAGGTCACGATCTCGCGGTCCATGAGTTCGAGCCCCGCGTCGGGCTCTGGGCTGATGGCTCAGAGCCTGGAGCCTGTTTCCGATTCTGTGTCTCCCTCTCTCTCTGCCCCTCCCCCGTTCATGCTCTGTCTCTCTCTGTCCCAAAAATAAATAAACGTTGGGGAAAAAAAAAAAAAAGAATCCTGTAGCGGAGCCCCTGGGTTGTTCGGTCAGTTGAGTGCCTGACTCTTGATTTGGGTTCAGGTCATGATCTCACAGTTCATGGGTTCAAGCCCTGCATGGGGCTCTGTGCTGACAGTGCAGAGCCTGCTACGGTTTCTCTCGTGTGCCCTCTCTCTCTCCCCCTCCCCTGCTCACACTCTCTATCTCAAAATAAATAAAGTAAAATAAAATAATTCCATAGCAATAATACATTTCTCTTCCTCTGTGGTGTGCATACATCTGGTCTATTTGTATTTTCACTGCCTAGACTCTCTCATTCTTGTGACTGTGTTACTGTTCAGTTTTTTCCAACTGATGTCAATTTTCTTACTATTTACATCAAGTATAGATTTCACATGTTGACTGTGTAGTGATTCCCACCCAGTTGCGACACTTAAGATGTCTTTGCCACATTATTTGAAATTCTTCTACTTTCTTGTTTATATTGGATTTTATCCAACGCATTTAGCAAGTAGGAACAAATCACCCTTCTTCCACTGATGAAGAAGCGACACTGCATTGTCTCAGATAACCAGTTGCTTTTTCCCTGCCAAATCAAAACAACTAACTCTTCTCAGTTTTCATACTGGCACATAGAACGCAATCAATAAAAAGAATGAATGAGACGAAAGAGTGAATGAGACGTCCTTAATTTATTGTGGTGGTCTGTATTGTTGATGATCCTTTTTGCTTATTGTTCTTTTATTCTTACTCATGCATTTCATTGTGCTTTTTATTATAAGGCAGTACCCAATCATTTTAAACAATTTGTAAGTATAGATAAGCAGAAGAAACAAAACAAAAAGCACCCATAAACCAGTCATCAGATGATAACTACTATTAACACCTTGGTATGTATTTTTCTGTTCATTCCTTTATATTTACATACATAAAACATACGTACTCCAAGTAACAGTTTCCTATAACATGTAATTTTTTGAACTTAAAAAAAAATTTTAACGTTTATTTATTATTGAGAGACAGAGAGAGACAGAGCACAAGCGGAAAAGGGGCAGAGAGAGAGGGAAACACAGACTCTGAAGCAGGCTCCAGGCTCTGAGCTGTCAGCACAGAGCCTGACGCAGGGCTTCAACTCCCAAACCTGGAGATCATGACCTGAGCCAAAGTCGGACGCTTAACCAACTGAGCCACCTGGGTACCCCATGAACTTTTAAAATATATATTGTAACCTAATCAAAGAAGTGACATACCATCACCTTTGCTGTATTCTGTTTTTTAGAAGCAAATTACTAGGCCAGCCTACACTCAAAAGGAGGAGATTATACAAGGGTATGAATACCAGGAGGATAGGGATCATGGGGAGTAATTTTAGAGTATGCCACCAATGTTAACTATCTTGTAGCTAAGACTTGTGCACATTCTTACATATTTCTAAATGATAAACCTGAGAAAAAAATATTCCCAATTAGAGAATATGCATACTTTAGGAGGGTGTTGACATCTATTGCCAAATTGCTTTGCAGAAGTTGTTCAAGCTTGCGTTCCCACCAGCAATTGCACTCCCAGAAAATCTGAGCAGTTCTGTTTAAAGTCTTTATCAATCTAATAGGTGAAAATGAATCCACCTTGAATTTCCTTCCTTTGATTTTCGTGGTGTTGAACTTTCCAGCATTCCTGCTCACTGACCTTTTCCTTTCTGTCTCTTTTCTTCCCTCTTCTTTCTACTCCCATATAGGATGGTGCCTCAGGGCTCTGCTCTTCAGCCTTGTTTTTCTCTTTTCCAGTCACTCAGCAAATGTTTGAGGGCTGACAGACAGTGTCCCGTACCTTCAGTGAGCTCACCTACTCCAAGGTCAGGCACCCCCCCCCCCCGCCCCCGTGAGCTGATTCCCAAGCAAAAGTCCAACCTGGCCATCCTCCTGGATTCTGTTCCCATAGTTCGAGCCACCTGTCGATGTGTCTGCATGAATGTCCCAGACATACTTCAAACTTAACCTGTACACCTGAACACATCTTTTCCTTGCTCTCTACTCCCCACAACACTTGCTTCCCTTCCTAGCTGGTCCTCACTTCCTTCCTGGCAGTACTGCCACCGTCCTTTCAGCCCAGGTGACCTTGCACGGAGAGAAAACTCATCTGTGGGAGCCTTGGTGGATTCTCCCTGCACAGACTAAGGAAGAGTTTTGGAGGTAGAGATAGTAGTCACCTTTGGAGTAGGGGAGTTCAGTGAACCATGTTTTCCAATGAATCTGTCTGCTAATGAGACTATGGCTCCCATAACTGAGATTCAGTAGTTATTCCCATACTAAGAATGAGCCTCCAAGGTTCTAGTCATTTCCTGCACCTGGGATAGCCTGCTCCTCTGATAATGTATAACTCTGGGCCCTGCATTTATCACCTGCTTTGATTGGTGATGGAAATCTCCTTCCCATTCTTGGGAGGATTCTGCTGTTTATTTCTGCTTAAGGATCTCCAAGCACAAGGACTGCTCTAGCTACAAATACGGTATCATTCCATTTCCCCTCTACACATACTCTTCTCTCAGAAGTGTGGAGTGTGAGCAGAAGGTCCTTAACCATCCTGTTTTACCCAAAAGTGCAAGGAGGTTTGCACACGGAAAACACTCTTTTATATTCCTCACTCTCATTTTAATTCTGTTTCACCTGAATATATTGGGCAGAGCAATCCCTTTTTCCTCTTAATGAGCTGAAAGATCTCACGTAAGTACTAAACCAGCTGCACTTCAACTTGTAATGCTTTGCTCTAGTGCCCACTTTTCCTGCCCCACCCCCAACCTCATGCTGCATCTTAAATACTCCGTGGGCTCTTTTCTTCATTCACCCCCTCCACCCTGAGGTATGGGCCTTGTGATGTACCTTTTCTTTTTCCCGCTTCACAAGGATCTCTCAACCTGGATTTTTAGTTAAGTCTTCCTTAGTTGTCTGCAGCAACTTCTGTGTTTCCTCTTAAGTTAGTCCTTCCCCTTTTCCTTTGGTATCACACAGCATCCTCCAGTCATCTTAGTCACATGCCCTCGGAGATTGCCCACTGTGCCCAGTGTGCCCCCACGCAAGCCTGCACCTCATCATTTCACCTGGGACCTCGGCACCTGTCTTGAGCTGCTCTTCCTGCTTCTCTGCCTGTGCTGGAACTCATCCCTTGGGCTCCTGCCACAGCAGTCTTTCTTTAGTATCATTGTCACTTGGTCAACTCTTCACCCATACTTTCCCATTTGCCACCACTTTTTTTAAAGTCGATAAACTGGCCCCATCCTATGTATGTGTGTGATTTTTATTTCCTGTAATTTTCTGACAGTCTTCACTGTTCATCCCTGTCTTTTGCCATTGATCATCCCTTCCCCCTTCCCTTTCCTGTCTTCCTTCTCCCCACTGATCCGATATCCTGCCCATCCCCAAGGGCCATCCCAAGGAACCTCCACCCTAAATACACAATAGAGTCACCTGCGGTATTTCTCAAATAATATTTTACCTGGGCCTGATTCTGGAACAGCTGAAACCTGAACTCTTGGGGGTGGGATTCAAGCAGCTTTCTTATTTCCAAATCCCCCCCCCCACTTGATACTAATGCACACTAAATAAACAGTGATAACAGCAACTTCTAGCTGATACAACACATGGGCAATGGTGCAGCACTTAGAACCAGCCCCCTACACTTCCACCCTGTTACCCACTTCATTTACTTTCATTCTGTGACCAGAGGCTGACGTGCATGCTTGTCAGTAAATATCTGTTGACTGACAAGTCACTTGATTTTAACATATAAACAGCGCATTCATAAAGATTTACCCTTCCTCTGTTTCTTCTTGACAACCTTTGTTGAGTCTAATAATCCTTATCCCCATCAGAGACCAAAGCACAACCTTGGGATAATGGCAGAAGCTTTGGAGACACTGACTTCATTGTATTCATCCAGTGTTTAATCGTTGAAGCTGAACCACCTGGCTTTTTGGGGGGGAGATTATTCTTTATGATCTTTGTAGTGTTCTTGGTGTTTGCCATCTTTAACAACCAATTTAATTCAGTCAATTACAATAGTTTGTCTAAATTTACGATATATTTTGCCTATCTAAATATGGTCACTATAATTTGACACGATAATTAAGAGCTAGTTCCTCTGTCACCAGCGTCTGACACAGTGATGCAGAGACCCTCTCGGAAGTGCGTGTTGACATCCATGCCGTGTAGCTCCTCACAATGTCGGGCCAGTTTTCTAAACATCTCTTCACTTTAAAACAGGCATCAAAATTCTGTTTTTCTCTTTCACAGAATCATTCTGGTTTTTTCCTAATGATTGTTTTTGGAGTATGCATATTTACAGTTTCCCCCGGATTACACATTGTGTCATCAGATGGGAAGGCTCAGAACGGAAGTTAGTGAGACATATAATGCTATTTCACTTTGCTTTAACATTTTGTAATGCCTTGATGTACCTCATCCCCCAGACAATGACAATTTTAATTTTAAACTCTTCTTAATGAAAGTTTACTTTCAGGAGCCCATATTTATTCAAACTCAGCCAGGATTGTTTCAGAGTAGAGGACCTTAAGAGATCTGCCTTCAGAACAAAATTGGGCAGTAGTGAGTATATTAGTTGTTTTAAGTGGATACTTTTAAATCACTTATGGGTGCTCAACATTATTTTTATCAGTTAAAAGTGGTTTTGCAACATGTAGTAGAAACCTCCGTAGGAGTGTCTTAAACAAATTCGTTTTTTCCCCTTCATGCAATAAGAAGTCTTAAAGAAAGCACTTCCTACTTTATAGAGTAGCTCAGGATGTTATAATAAGCCCATGCTCCTTGGGGCTTTGCCCTCCACCTTCCTTCATAGGTGCCTGCCATCCTCCTAGACCTAACATTCTTCTGTTGTTTCTGACATTGTACTTCTTTCCAGGCAGACACTAGAGGAAAAGCAGAGCAGAAGGGGAAGCGTTTTTAAAAGAGCTTTCTCTGAATGTCCCTTTCCTGAAGGCCACCTTGTGCCCTCCAATTACATCTCATTGAACAGAATTGTCACTCGGCCACTCCCACACCCTGGGAAGAGTACTTTTCTGAGCTGGGAATGTTGCCATCCGAAATATGCCAAACATTCTGAGAGTAAGAAAGAAGGGGAAACTGGTTATAGAATTGGCAGCTGGTAGTGTCTGCCATTCTATTTCAATGATCAATTTTTTTCATCATTTGTTGTTAAAAGTTATGAATTTGATGGTCTTAAAAGTCAGGAAGAGTTACTAACTCAAGACGTGAGTTTTTTGTGAGAGATTTTTGTGTGAGATTTCACAAATTATGAATGAGTTTGCTTCAACTGAGTAAAGTTTTACTCTATTGGTTTTCCTTTTTTTATGTTCATAGAAGTATTCAACTATTTTAATGGTTCTAACACTTCTTAAAAATCATGTCACTGCATTTGTACAAAATGCTGATTATTGTCATGCATGGAATTTTACTAATAAAAATAATATGTTTTGATTTTGAAATTTGCAAATATACTTGAAATCCTGCTAATATGAGAAAATAGGAGCCCTCTGAATCGTTATGGTTACACTTTGGTGAAGAAACCCACCCCCCCCACCTCCATTAGAGTGGTCATTTTTAGATGAAAGGTTTATTGTAATTAAGATTTTATATAAGAGAATTTTATAAAAGAAATAATTTTTTTATAATTCTTTTCTTCTTTCTTCATAACATACCGGTGGTACCCATTGGTCATGTTCAGTCACAAGCTCCATTGTGAACCACAGACCTCAGAAATTGGAGGGAGGGAGAGTGGAACTGAGCTGTGATTGTTGTCACCAGAAAATATACTGGGAAGGAGTGAGCACAAAGCAGTAAAAATTTGCTTTGCTGTTTAAAAAAAACAAAAAAGAAAAGAAAATTAGATTAATCAGCCATTCCATTTAGTCAGTAGAAATACATTTTATTCATTTAAATTCCTGATGATCTCATTCTGCACAGTTTATAAGAATATAGGTGCATGTGCAAAATACAGTTACCCTCCGCTTGATGCCATGGCTGTGTTTATGGAAAGCTTAGCTTAGGAAGCCCTTCCATCTTCTGATGGTTGTAGGTTGTGTGTTATTCTTTCTCTGAGTAGGAACACCTGAGTTGCTGATGACATGTTGGTGACATGACTAGACCTTTACCACTTATTTAAGGAGAGTGAAAGTGTGTGAGTGTGCATGCACATGTGCAAATGTGCGTGTACACACATGTGCTCCCATATGCATAACTGTCAAGAAGAAAAGGGGAGGTGAAAAGAAAAAGAATCTGGCAGCATTTCTGAAAAAGGTGTTCAGAATTGCCTGATTTCCTTGGATGCTATCCCAGAAGTTTCTCATCAGATGAACTAGCACACAGCATAGAACAGATGTAGAATAGAGCTCAAAATCTTTTCTCTACATGAGGTTATTGCAGTGGTTCAAATATTTGCTGTAATCTTTGCAATTAAAGCATATACTATCCACCTCTACTTCAGTCACATTTATTCAATAAAAACAAGACTCTTCTGTTCTTTAGTATATTTTACTTCTGTGTTTAACAGCTAAGGGGGACTTCCTAAAAATGTGTTCTTTTTGTATAATAATAATAATCAGAGCCTTATTTATTCATTTTTTGATAATACATTCTAGTCTTCTGAGCTATAAGCACATGGGTTTATATTATAAGACCATTTTTTTTAAAGTAGCTTTTAAAAAGGTTAACTAAGACTTTTTGCCTTAGGAGACAACGGCTATTGGTTAAGTCTAATCTGTGACCCAGTACAAGAATCTCCATCATAACATCCAGGACAAGCTAATGGTGACCCAGTCTAGGAGCCCACCTATTTCTATGGAGTTTATGGCTTTTCAAGAAGAGCCCATTCATTTTTAAAACAAAGTTCTGATTTTTATATATTTTTCATGTTAACTTCAAATTGTCTTCCATATAACCTACATGGTTGGTTCTGGCTCTGCCCTAAGGAGCAACCCCAAATTGCCTCACGTCTCTGTGACAGTCACTCTAATATTTGAATGCAACTATTATATCCCTTGTAAATATTTTCTTCTCCAGACTGAAAATCCCCATGGATGTTTGAAGCAGGGAAAGAGTAGCATATAGCAGTGTGGCAGGACATTTTTTCAAGTAAAGGCCAATGGGTTCCTGATAGACATAGAAGCTGTTATGTGTTGGAGTTGACAGGGTAGCTGAATGCAACTCAGCACATGAGAAAGGGGTTTAGAATCAGATGCCCCATTTCTAGATATGTGTGTAAACAGGGTTCAGTATACAAGTACATACTTCCTTCCTCCGTCAGCTGAGATGACTTAAAAGCAACAATACTCTGGTAGCCACAAGCATACCCTAACACCCAGATGCTGGTTTTCAATCCCATTCTCCAGTAAAAGGAACCAGGGGTTGGAAAAATGACTGATTTTAGGACTAAGAAAAGAAATACACAAGATGAGCCTGAAGAATCTTGTCATGCCAGAAAGTAAAGAATTAAAAAGCCACATTACTGGGTGCATGTCAAAGACCACAGGCTCCAACAGAAAAAGCTTCTAATATCCAAAACTGACACAGTTTAAACAATACAATACAATAGTGTTGGATGATAACCCAAAATAAAGAATAAATATCCATGAGTCCATATAGATACAAATAAACAATTTGATAAATAAGTTATAGGGGAGAAAAATCTCTTGTGCAGAAGAATTCCAAATATTTTATGTAAATATTCTCACTTCAAGGACATAGAGCATAATTCCTCACTCCCTCTCTGTCAGCTGCTCATGGTGACCCCCTTTCAAAGAGAACAGTATAAAGGAGGAAAATGTAGTGACTTTACAGTGGAGAAACCTAACAAATATGATTTCAGCCAGGTTATCAAGGTTATCAGCGGTACAGTCATGTTACTACTATATACCCCTGATGTGATGTGATGAAAATGACATCTTACTTCTGTGATCTTCTTCCCCTAAACCAATGTTCCCATTATAATCCTGCAAAAAAAAAAAAAAAAAAAAAAAAAAAGTTATATGGATCCCAATTGAAGGATGTTCTATAAAACTCTCAACCTGTACTCCTCAAAACTACAAGGTCACCAAAAACAAGGAAAGTCTGAGAAACTATCACAGGCGAGAGGAGCTTAAGGAGATGTTACAATTAAATTTAGTGTAGGTAGCCTGGATTGGATACCAGAGCAGAGAAAGGACATTAGGAAAACTAAGGAAATCTGAGTAAATTAAGAAATTTAGTAGATAATAATGGATCAATGCTAGTTTTTTTAATGGTGACAAATGTACCATATTAACAGAAGTTATTAATAATTGGGGAAACTGGATGAGGAGGTTTAGGGGAATTCTGTACTATATTTTCAATTTCTCTGTAAAACTGTTCTAAGAAATAAGGTTCATTAAAAAAAATTTTTTTTAAGATGCCTAGGAGAAAACCTGGAAGACCTCGGGTATGATGATGCCTATTTAGATACAACACCAAAGGCACAATCCATGAAAGGACCAATTGATAAGCCAGACCTCTTAAAATTAAAAACATGTGCTCAAGGAAAGACAGTGTCAAGAGAATGAGAAGACAAGAAGCCACAGGCTGGGAGAAAATATTTGCAAGACACATCTGATAAGGGACTTGTATCCAAATTAACAAAGAACTCTTAAAACTCGGTAATAAGAAAACAACAACCCAGTTTAAAAAAGGCAAAAAACCTTAACAGCTAGCTCACTAAAGAAGATATACAGATGGCAAATAAACATGTGTAAAAGATGTTCCAGATTATGTCATGAGGGAATCACAAATTAAAACAATGGGATACTGCTACAGACCTCTTAGAATGGCCAAAATCTGGAACACCAGCAACACCAAATGCTGAATGAAGAGCAACAGGAACTCTCATTCATTGCCAGTGGGAATGCAAAACAGTATTGCTACTCCAGAAGACAGCTTGCCTGTTTCTTACAAAAGTAAACATATTCTTACCATACGATCTAGCTATCGCGCTCTGTGGTATTTACCCAAAGGAGTTAAAAACTCATGTTCACACAAAAGCCCGCACGCAGATGTTTATAGCAGCTTTATTCATAATTGCCAAGACTTGGATGTCCTTCAGTAGATGAACGGTTAAACTGTGGTCCATCCAGACCGGGGAATACTCTTCATTAAAATGAAGGGAGCTACCAAGCCATGAAAAGACATGGAGGAAACATAAATGCATATTACTAAGTGAAAGAAGCCAATCTGAAAAGGCTCCGCAGGGCGTAATTCCAATTATATGACATTCTGGAAAAGGCAAAACTACAGGAACAGTAAAAATGTCAGTGGTTGAGAAAGGTTGAAGATGAGGAAGACTGAATAGGGAAAGCACAGACAATTTTGAGGACAGTAGAACTACACCGTATGATACTGCAGTAGTGGGTACAGTTATCAAAACCCATGGAATGTACAACACTGAAAGTGGACACTAATGTCACTGTGGGTGACAATGATGTGTTAGTGTAGATTCAGCCAATGTAACAAGGTACCTCTGTGATGCAGGATGTCCGTGATGGGAAAGGCTGTCCGTAGGGTAGGGGGGTAGCAGGCAGGGAGTGTATGCAAGCTGGCTGTACTTGCCACTCAGTACTGCCGCAAACCTACAACTATTCTAAACAGTAAGGCTTATTCATTTTTAAAAATGCCAATAAGAACCATATTACACCCCCTTCCAGTAGTCAAGCTGAATGGAAGTCAGATTATCTGAAGTTTAAGCAGGTTGCCAGAACATGGAGTCAGAACAAGAAGAAACTTAAATTGAATGACTTAAATGTTTGATGGCTTCAGACTCTGATAATAGAACGCTCTCATCTTTCTCAGATGGACAGGACTTCTCTCCCTGTGCAGTGCAGGATGGGCAAGAGGAATGTTTGTTTTCGTGACTCCCACTCTCGATCCCACTTCCTGGTAGATGTACACATGTGTGGTGAAGCCACACATTACACTCTCTCAGGTTACCTTCGGGTCTGCTTTCCGGGAATCCAGTATGTAGACTTTACACTCTCATGGCTTTGACCTATGTTGCCTTGATTGCGTACTTTAACTTTCAAAATGCGACGCTTCATTTCCAAATATTTGTAAGCACTCCCTCAACAGCACTGCTTACCACTCCGGCTTCTTCAAATATTCGCAGTAAAATCTATTTTCAGCCTCTCTCCTACCCTGGCCCTCCTCTGATTACAGTCCCATTACTGAATGAATACCTTTCCCACTACTTTATTTTAACGTTCATTTTAAAACCAAGTGCCCAGAACTGCTGAAGGGCTCTACATGTCATCTGATTATTTCAGACTACAGTGGACTCTTGTATTCATCTGGACATTGTAATTACATTAATGCAGCCTAAAATTATATTAGGTGCCCTAGCAGCCCCATCTCACCAGCTCTGGTTGAGACCGTAGTTAAAACATCCCTGAGGCCTTCGTCCTGTGAACTGGTGCATCACGCAGCTGCTCATAAAGTCTCTCCTCCAACTTGTGCTTTTATAATTGAATCTCTTTAAATGTAAATGCAGACAATTACATTTGTCCTAGTTAAATTTCATCTTGTTATTTTGAGCCCAGAGTTCCAGCTTATTGAAATCTTATTGAATCTTGGTTCTGTCACGGATTTCTGTTATGTGTCCTTGTTTGTGTCTATGACACAAGTAGAGGCGGCTTGCAGATGTATCTACCCCGGCTGGGCTAACTCAAAGCCAGAGGTACAGAGAGGGGACAGCAGTGACGACTGCCCAGGAATGGGGAAGGTGAGTTGCCTTCTCTCACAGTGTACCAATTCTCTGACATTTTTGGTGCCCAGTCACAATCCAACATCACAAAATACATTGAAAGTCATCTGTTACTAATTGCATTCAAGAAAGTGAAGATTCTGAAGGATTTATAATTGAAGCAAGTTTGAGACTATTATCCCTCCCACCCCCCCCTACATTCTCAGAGACGATCTTCAACGGGACAAAAGGGGACAGAACTGAACTACTGGCAACCTGGCCTTCTCATGGAGGCTGCAGTCTCTACATCGGGTCTACCCAGCCCTGCTCCTACACAGTGGTCCGCAGTCTGTCCACAGCATGCCTGAAGGATTCTGTTCCCGTGAGTGACACCCTTTCATAAATGGGGTTGTACATTATGAGCTGCTGCTGTAGCAGAGGCTGCCAGCATGCTGGGGGTTATTCTAGTGCATCAGATGTTCCCCTATTCCTCTGTCTCCTGCTGCTTCGTGACATGCCCCTGGCTCGCAAAATCTCAGCTCTAACATTTAAAGCGGCGATTTGCAAGCTGCAGCATGTTAAATCTGGCAAACTATGGCCCATGGACCAAATCCGGCTCACCACCTGTTTTAATACATTGTTAAATGGATAAGGGGAAAAAGTTTTTTAAAGGATGGTATTTCGTGATGCGTGCAAATGATTTGACATTCAATCTCATATAATAAAATGCAAAAGAAATTTTAATAAAAGCGCACTGGACACACACCACCCTCATTTGTTTCTCTGTTGACACCAGTTGCTTTTGTGCTGCTATAGCAGATGAGGGTACTTGTGACAGAGAGGTTAGGGCCACAAAGCCTGCAATATTTACCCCCTGACCCTTTATAGAAACAGTTTGCCAGTCTTGTGTTAAAGGATCACTTGCGCCAGACTCACCTAGGATGCTTTTGAAACCAGGCTCCTAAGCTCCACCCCAGACCAAAGGCATCAGAATTTGGAGTGAAGGCCCAAGAATGTGCATTTTAAGCTAGCTTGTGTGGTTCACATCTTGACAAATGCTAAGACAAAACTAATGATAATGAGCTAAGTATATGGCACAGGAAAAGATTCTGCAGTGCTTTCTCTGCCCAACTTACGGTCTTTTTATCCCATGTGATGTACGTTTTCTTCAGACTGTATAAATTATATTGGTCAGTTCCTAAACACTTCTGCAAATCAGCTGTCTTCCAGACTTTTCTATTCTGTAGTAAGAATGCTGTATTAGTGTCCTAGGACGGCCATAGCAAATTACCCCAAGTTGGATAACTTAACAGAAATGGTTTTTCTCTCACAGTTCCAGAGCCCAGAAGTCTAAAAGCCGGCAGGCCATCGTTCCTTCTGGGGGGTCTGGGAAAGAGTGCATTCTTTGCCTCTTGTTGTGTCTGTGGGTGGTAGCATTCTTTGATTGTGGCCTCATCCCTCCAATCTCTGCCTTCATGGCCACATTGCCTCCTCTCCTCCATGTCTTCTCTTCTGTCTGCTTCAAATCTTCCTCTGCCTTTCTCTTAAAAGGACACTTGTCATTGGATTTAGGACCCACACAGATATCCAAGATGATCTCATCTCTAAAGCCTTAACTTAGTTGCATCTGTGAAGAACTTTTTTTCCCAACAAAGGCACATTTACAGGCTCTAGGGATCAGAGCAGGCACATACCTTTTGGGAGGCCACCGTTCAACCCAGTACAGAGGCCATTGTTCTCCTCTTGCTCCAGCAACCATTCAGCTTCCAAGTCTTGAGGATTCCATCCCTCCCTCTCCAGTCCTACTGGTACCAATTTTATTCCTTTCTGTCCACAGGAATCTCTTACTTAGAAATTTATAGTGGTGTCCTACTCTTTGAAAAATTTACAATACATTTCTAACCCTGGAAGTAGGGGCTTTTTATAGTAATACTGCCAGCAGTATCTTCCATTTCCTTCTCCCTCTCCTTCCCTATTTGTTTTTTACCTTCACGGTACCATTTGCTGTTATTGTCCCTGCTCCTGTCTTGTTTCTGAACTCACTTACACTGTTCCTTCCTCCTGGAAGACTAGTTTTCCCTCCATCCTTACCATCACTAATCCTGCCCTTGCATCACCTAAGACACAAACATCTTTCAAAGCTCATTTGAGGTCCTTCCTCCCCACAAGAGTTTTACTGCTTCTTCCCACTGGATATGAGTCTCTGAGACTTCTGCACTTGTGATGGCATTTATCTTACCCCACCTCATGTTATAAGGTCTATACTGGCACTGTCCTGGCTCTACATATAAACTTCCTTGGGTCAGGGATTGTGAGACAGTCTACTCAAGTGGTTAAGAACTAGACTTAACTGCAATCAGACTGCTAGGTCCAACTGCAGTCACTTACCAACCAGCCTTGGATCCTTGGGCAGGTTATTTAAAATCTCTTAAGAATAGTTTTCATCATAAACATACAGAATAATAACTCCTTTCTAGAGCTGTGAGGATCACATGAGATAATGTTCGTAAAGTACCTGGAATATCGTAAACTTGCTACATTTAGCTTTTTGTTGTCTGCCTTTTGTTTTTTTTTTTTTTTAATGTTTGTTTATTTTTTGAGAGAGAGAGAGACAGAGCATGAGCAAGGAGGGGCAGAAAGGGAGACAGACACAGAATCTGAAGCAGGCTCCAATCTCCAAGCTGTCAGCACAGAGCCCGATGTGGGGCTCAAACCCACAGACCACCAGATCCTGACCCAAGCCGAAGTCGGATGCTTAGCCAACTGAACCACCCAGGCGCCACAGCTTTTTGTTGTCTGTCTTATCTCTGTTTCCTGAAGGCTCAGAAAAGGACTTCTATAAGTAGGTACTAAGTAAATACCTATAAAGTTTATATCATCAAATTCAAACCTGAGACCAGAAGCAGATGACCTGAGTCTTTCTGTTCAAACCCCATGTTTATCGACTCTAGGTATGACGTGTCTTTAGCAAGAACCACCATAAATAAACCAGCTTTCTGTTTTTTGCTGGATGTGAGTACTGTTAGAAATTCTGTTGTAATATTCTTTTTGATACTATTTTTTTCATCAAATGTATAGTTGGTATTTAAATATGATTTTCATTTTTTAGTGGTTTCTATCATACAACTTAGTTTGTGTCCTGAAGTAAATAAACAAAGAGTAGAGACATTCATTGTTATGAAGTCCATTGAAAGGAATGGGCACCTGGGGAAAGGAAAGGAACCTTGGGCCTATGATACCTGTCAGTAACTAGTACATTTATAGATTTCTTTTCAGACTATAGTGATGCTCATAATGAAGAGCACCCCTGTGGCAAATCTCATTAAAAATGGCCCTTGAATCAGGGAAATACAAATCAAAACCACAATGAGATACCAGCTCACACGTGTCAGAATGACTGATATTAACAAGTCAGGCAACAACAGATGTTGGTGAGGATGCATAGAAAGAGGAACACTTTTGCACTGCTGGTGGGAATGCAAACTGGTGCCGCTCTAGAAAACAGTATGGAGGTTCTTCAAAAAATGAAAAATAGATCTACCCCACAACCCAGCAATTGTACTAGTAGGTTTTTATCCAAAGGATATAAAAATGCTGATTTGAAGGGGCACATGCACCCCTATGTTTATAGCAGCACTATCAACGATAGCCAAAGTATGGAAAGAGCCCAAATGTCCATTGACTGATGAATGAATAAAGAAGATGTACAATGGAATATTACTCAGTGATCAGAAAGAATGAAACCTTGTGCCATTTGCAACAATGTGGATGGAACTATAGTGTATTATGCTAAGCAAAATAAGTCAGTCAGAGAAAGATAAATATATGAGTTCACTCATGTGGAATTAAAGACACAAAACAGTTGAACATAGGGGAAGGAAAGGAAAAATAAAATAAAAACAAAATGGGAGGCAAACCATAAGAGACTCTTAAATACAGAGAACAAACTGAGGGTTTCTGGTGTGGTGTTGGGGGGGGGGATGGGCTAAATGGGTGATGGGCATTAAGGAGGCCATTTGTTGGGATGAGCCTTAGGTGTCATATGTAAGTGATGAATCACTAAATTCTATTCCTGAAGCCATTTTACACTGTATGTTAACTAACTTGGATTTAAAGAAAATTTTTAAAAAATAAAAATGAAAAATAAAAATAAAATACTGATTAAAATGAGAATAAAAAATGGCCCTTGAAGACTGCATTTGCTTCATGATTCGTGACATAACACACTCTGCTGTGAGAAAAGGGGCTCTAGGCAGAGAGCACTCTTGGTGGCTGTACCCTTAGACTGCACTGGCTTAGAGGTAGGTGGCTTAGTCCAGTTGGGCGGACATAGTTCTAAAGAGGATTTAAAACGTGGTCTTCAAGACATCAGGTCTAGGTATCATGGTAGGAAGTAGTAAAGGAATGTGGGCAGAGCTTTGGCTTAGAACCAGATTTTAAAAAAACTTAAGAGGAGTTGCTATAATTATAGAACCTGGCCACACAGTTGGATTGCAATGCCAGATTAATCCTCCCCAATACACAGCGTGCAGTTTTATAAAGTAGGGACCTGATTAACATGATATTGTGTTCTGGTGTTGGACTTTCTGGTCTCTCTTACAGAATTTTGCTCTTTGAGATTTCTATGGTGTTTTACCAAGTAATCCTATGTGCAGGCAGCTCTTAGATATTGTTAAACTTCTTACAGACATACATAAATTCTCCAACAAATGGACTGTACTTATTTAGGAGTCATATATTCTGGAATTAAATGTATATTTTTTCCGTGGAAGCAAAGTTACTAACTTTACTTCAAAGGATAAATTTAAAAAGCAGAGCAAATCTAACCCACGATGTAGCCAACATGTAGTACATTGGCAATAATATACTTAAAAATATGCTTTTTTCCAGTCCGTGCCCTTTCCCAGCTATCCATACCTAGCAGACAGCCTCCCCCTCAAAGAACCAGAGAAAAATAGCTGAGTAACTACTTTTTCTCTCCAAGTCTCTCCTTGTATGGAGGTATAGAGTCTGTTGATTGAAAGCTGAAACTGTCTGGATTTTAGGGACACTATCAGATGGAAGTTTCCTTTGGAAGAGGCCAAGTTTATGTCCAGGTATATGGAGCTTTTCACCCAGCCTACATGGGACCTCTGGTGCCTAAAGAATAATAATTATAATGACTTTAGAAATAATAACTAATGCACACTTACTATATACCAAGCATGGTTCCAAATGCTTTACATATGTTAATTTATTTAACCTTTACAAAAACCTTATGAGATTTGTTCTCACCATTTTTCACATAAGGGGAACCAAGGCACTAGAGAGGTTAATAAAGATGCTAAGATCAAACAGCCAACAAAACCTGACCCAGGATTCCAACCCAGGCAGTCTATCCCTAGTGTCTAAACTCTGGATACTATATGACCACCCGTCATTTCTCCCTGTGCAATCTTAGATGCATTTTTCTAGTGTCTACCACAACTTGCATGTAACACTCTGTTATGACTTCAAGGAAATGAGCTGTATACATGCCACATTCCCAGGAATGCCCCACAGCCTGCCGTTAATTTATCTAGAACGGCCATTGGCCTTTGAATGGCCCTGGCCCTCACTTAGACTTGACTGGGATTTTGGACTCTTCCTAAGAGCTGCCACTTTTACCCTGGGGGTTCCAAAACCCCAGCCTTTCCCATTTGTCCCTCATCCACATCCGTTTTCCTCTCCTCCTGGCCTGCACCATACGGGTGATGGGGTCCCCTAACTTTCCTGAGAGCTAACGCTGAAACCGATTCAATACTCATTAAAGCAAAGCAAAACAAAAAGCCAATAAGGTGAACTTTCTTATGCTTAATGCCGACAAGAAAAGTAAAAGAAGTTGAAACAGAGGAACATAAAGGGTAAGAATGTAGATGTACATTTGTGAGAGTTGATAGGAAACTTACAGTTTTTTGGTAACGTGAAAGGTTCAAGGAACCAAATCTGTACGAGGCCTCATTTCACTTCGTGTCTTACAGTACAGTCTTATTGGCACCTGTCTTGCCTTTCAATTTGCAGATGTAGTGAAGTGAGGAATGATTTTCCTGAGATATCTAAGAAAGAGTGTCAGAGTGGGGAAGGAGAGCCCGTGTGAAGGCACCTGTGCCCTGAGCAGCAGTTGCTCTGACGACTTTGATGAATTGTGATGGGTAAAAAGAGAAAACACAGCTTGTGCATGCTCTTTTTATGGGAGGAAAAATGGTGATGTAAGCAAGAGAGATGAGGTGATTTGTGTGGGATGATGGGACCGCAATGTCGACCAGAGAAGCAGGGGTGGGTTGGAGTGGGGATGGAGGAGAGATAGCAGTGTATGGGGTAGCTGCTGGCACATTGTTTTATAAGTGACACTGTCACTCGACTATACCCTGGACATTGTCTTTAAGTGCACTGATCGCATTTCCTCTACGAGCACGTGGTCTATGAGTATTGATCACATACCTAGAAAAATTAAAATAATGAGAAATTAATAAAAGTAATTCTAGAGTTCAGTAAAGTGACTGCAAATAAGACCACGAAAGAAAGAAAGAAAGAAAGAAAGAAAGAAAGAAAGAAAGAAAGAAAGAAAGAAAG
>NW_024412406.1:5267232-5273757 GCF_014898765.1 Herpailurus yagouaroundi
AAGAAAGAAAGAAAGAAAGAAAGAAAGAAAGAAAGAAAGAAAGAAAGGAAGGAAGGAAGCAGTTGCCTCTAGTTAGAGAATGATTCCAGTTTATAACCAGTAAGAAGACATAAGTTTAAAAAATTCTTGGACGCCTAGGTGGCTCAGTCCGTTAAGCATCCAACTCTTGATTTCAGCTCAGGTCATGATCTCACAGTTTGTGAGATCGAGCCCTGAGTCAGCCTCTGCACTAACAGCACAGAACCTGCATGGAATTCTCTCTCCGTGCGTGTCCTTCTGCCTCTCCCCCACTAGCGTGCGTGCGCTCTCTCTGTCAAAGTAAATAAACTTAAGAAAAATAAATCTCAACAACAAAATAATGTAAGAGTACTTTTAATGAGAAGTGTATGATCTGTATGAAGATTTATTTTAATTTTGTGATACAAAAGAAGTGGACTTAGAGAAGTATATACTCTTATTTTATATAATATAAAGATGTCCATTCTTCTTAAGTTGATTTTAAGGTTCATTGCAGTTTTTTCTTGAATATTTCAAAAATTTTATTGTATAATTATTGTACTTATCAAAATTCCAATAGGATTTTGCAGGTAGAACTGCAAGTGAGGAAAGGAAAAGATGAGACTGGGGCTTAGAAGGATTCCAAAATGGGGAGCCTGGGTGGCTCAGTAGGTTGGGCAGCCAACTTCCGCTCAGGTCATGATCTTGCGGTCTGTGAGTTCGAGCCCCGCATTGGGTTCCATGCTGACATCCTGGAGCCTGCTTCAAATTCTGTGTCTCCCTCTCTCTCTGCCCCTTCCCCATTCATACTCTGTCTCTCTCTGTCTTTCAAAAATGAATAAATGTTAAAAAAAAATTTTTTTTAAAAAGAAGGATTTCAAGATGTATTAAGAATCGTGAGGAAACCGTCAGAGAAACCCAAAGTTAAAAGCATGCTATAAAGCGCCTGGCCTGGACTTTTTTAAAAAATTCCATATCATGAAAGATAAAAAAGAGACAAAGAGAGATGGAGAGACAAAGCAAAAGGAAGAGGATAAAGAGAGAGGGAGGGTGGGAAGAAAGGAAGGGAAGAGAGAGAAGAAAGATGGGTCAGAGGACCTATATTAAAAGACATCAAAGACTCATGACAACAACTAAATGTAATGGGTGATTCTTGATCAGATCTCTCTTTTTTTTAAGCTACAAATTGTGGGAGCGTTGAGGAAATGTAAATTTTTACTGTATTGGGTAATAGTCTGAATATAAGAATGGTGTTTTAAAGGAGAATGCCCTGTTCTTAAGAGATAAATACTGAAATATTTAGAGGTGAGGTGTCATAATGTGTCTGGGTTACTCTCAAATAGTTCAGAAAAAAAGTGTGGGTGCGTGTGTTGTGTATATACAAATATAGAGAGAGAAAAATAAAATGTGACAAAATGTTAGTAATTAGTGAATCAAAGTGAAGGGTCTACAGGTGTTCATTTTATCTTTCTTTCAGCTTCTCTGTAGATCTGAAATTGTTCCAAATAAAATGTTGGTGGCGGAGGTCAAGTGGGGAAAGAATAGCAAACATGAGAGAGAATATTGAGGAAACTTCCAAAAAATTAGTAATGAGGGCTGCCAGATGCTGTATTTATAAAACAAGCAGTTATTAACTGGGTATTATGTTCTGTGTTGCTACAGTTAGTAAAGCAGTAATGGCACAAAGCTAATGAGGGATCAAAGGACTAAAGCAGACAGGGGAAGAACCTGACATAAATAAGCATTTCTCACATGATAAATCAATGGGGAAGGGCAAGATTATGCATGATTTAAAAAAAAAAAATCAACTTTGCCCTTTCTCTCAAAACAGACACTGAGTTATACTGGACAGAAAGTAAAAAATATAAGTAAATACAAAATGAAAAAGAAAAAAATTAATAGTGAATAACATTCTAAGCCTAGAATAAACAGAACAAATTATAGGAAACAAATTTTAACTATATAAAAATTGAAAAAGTGTTAAGAGACTGGTTCGGAAAACAGTTAACAGCTTGATATTTTTTATTATTATAAAGAATGCAGGTGCACTATGTGGCTCAGCCAGTTAAGTGTCCAACTTCGGCTCAGGTCATGGTCTTGAAGTTCATGAGTTCAAGCCCTGCCTCTGGCTCAGTGCTGACAGCTCAGAGCCTGGAGCCTGCTTCAGATTCTGTGTCTCCCTCTCTCTCGGCCCCTCCCCCACTCATGCTCTGTCTCTCTCTTTCTCTCAAAAATAAATAAACATAAAAACAATTTTTTTAAAGAATTAATTCAAGTTTATTAAAATCCCCAAATCCAAGGAGATAAATGGCAAAGGTCATAGACATTTCACAAAAGAAATGAAACTAGTAAACCACAACTAACTAAATCTTTGTAAATTAAACAATATTTCAGCTCTAATGTCTAAATAACAATAATTTGCAGGAGAGCATGGAGATAAGCTCCTACGTTGTTGGTGACATTATAAAGCCATACAATTCTGCTGGGAAATAATTTATCAGTTCTTACTATGAGGCATAAAAATCATTATACCATTGATTCAGTAATTGTATTTCATGGGCTCTAGCTTAAGGAAACTAAAATAGTGGGCACAGTGAAAACTGTGTACAAAAACTTGTCACTCATATTACTACTTACTAAAATGAACCATTGCAATTGAGTTAAATGTTTAACAATAATGGACTCTAAAGTGAATTATTATATAGTGCCCAAAGGAATATTATGCAGCTATTAAAATTATGATTATGGTGGGTGCCCAGGTGGCTCAGTCGATTGAGGTCCAGCTCTTGATTTCATTCCTGGTCATGATCGTAGGGTTGTGGGATTGATTCTCTCTCTGTTTCTCTGTCTCTGTCTCTGTCTCTCTCTCTCTTCCCCTGCCCCTCTCTCCTTCTCTGTCTCTCTCTAAAATAAAAAAATAATAATTTAAAAATAGTTTCTTTTAAAAAATAAAATAATGATTATGGACTTTGCATTAAGTTATTTTGAGATGTGAAGTTTAGAAATGTTGAAAAATTACATGCATAATACAAATGATACGTGTTGTCTTTTAATTTTTTTATTTTAATACTTTTTATTTATTTTTGAGAGAGAGAGAGAGAGAGAGAGAGACAGACCAACACAGAGACAGAGCACGAGAGGGAGAGGGGCAAAAAATGAGGGAGACACAGAATCTGAAGCAGGCTCCAGGCTCTGAGCTGTCAGCACAGAGCCCAATGGCAGGGCTCAAACTCATGAACTGTGAGATCATGACCTGAGCCAAAGTCAGACTCTTAACTGACTGAGCCACCCAGGCACCCCTACAAGTGATATTTTTTAAAGCCAACTTTTTGAGCTACCCTTTATCAATTATGGTAAATATTCGTTCATCTTCCTGAATGAAGTTTGTATCTTTTATAGTGTATCTTCTTTTCCCTATCAAGGAAGAAAAATAATTCAGTGAAGTCTCCCATATAAAGCAGCATTTATCTATATATTAGAGCAAATTTTTGTAACTTGCCATTTTAGTCTAGAATTGCCCAGAAAGATAGGGATTCAAACAATTATATTTCATTGTTGTTCTTGCTATATAATTTTCTCATTTTTCCCACCCTCTCATTTTTACCATACTGAGTAAATCAAGAAAGCAGACAGAGGGAAAATATTCTCAGAGAATGATGTATTTGAGATATGGTATCCCCTCTTTTTGAAAGTACACCACTTTGCTTTTACAAAAGACCTACATTAGTGCCTGCTTTTGCTAACCAAAAGAAATCCAAAGTAGATTTTTGCTTCTACGAAAAAAGGCAAAAAGCAAAAATAGCATTCAGCATTTGTTTTGCAGTGAACTGTTATAGAGGCAGCGCAAACCCCAAGCAGTGAGGGTGGCCCCGCCAAGCTCCTTCCCCGGGGACTACACTCAGCATCTAGGCATCCAGCTGCCACAGCTTTGAACTGTGTCTGTGAGCATATGTGCTTTATCTCGATTTATTTTGTTCATCGTTAGCAAGATGGGTCCTAAGGTATCAGAAAAGAGGTTATCTGGGGAGTTTAGGAATGCTCAAAAAGGTTTCCATATAAATTAATGGTAATTGCTTCTTTGTTTCACACCATTTCAGCTTACGAAAGGTTTAATCGGAATCTCAGCTCTGATAGCAGAGGAACTCTGTATTCCACTAAGTAATGGTTACTATTATAAAATTTTTACCTGCCACAGATTTGACCCATCTGTATACATGTTATACAGGTCTACCCACACAGTTGAGTATAGCCTGTACCAATCTACTGTATAAACACAGAAAATAACTTGTTGAAAACAACTTTATAACTTATTTTATCTTTAAGTATTTTGCATGGCTTCTCAGGTACCACTGCTATAGATATAGAAAAGGCAGACCAATAGGGCAGCAAAATCAATAGCATCCATGCTTTTATCCAAATATAAGTGGAAAAGTTGATATTCTAATTTAAAAACTAATCCACGTCACGTAAATAGAGAATGAAACAAAGATCACAAAACCCATTACGTTCTCTACATACACATACACTATCAGTAAATTCCTTGCAGTTGATGTAAGCACATTTGTGGTTTTTATAAGCAAGATATTTGATGCTCCATAATTGTGGCAAAAATATCAATTGATATGTTGAGGTCTAGCGGCATTAAAAAAAAAAAAAAAAAAACAGAGCAGGAGACTTCGGCTCTCCAGAAGATTGGGTAAACATACTTTCCCCTATTCTTTCCTCTAAGAACTAAAAACTCTGGACATTTTATACTAAACAAACATAAAGATGAACAGTGGAAAGAAGAAAGTAGCCTAGCTAGTGACCTCAGTACCAGAGGAACTACAGGGTGGTGAGTTCCCTGGGTTTTCTTCTTGCTTCATATACCCCAACCTTGCTGAAGAAGCTGGCAAACCAGAAATGCCAACTACAAAGACAAAAAAGCTCCAACAACAAAAAAGCCTATTCTCTCCTAGCCAAAAGACAGGAAAAGACAAAACTTTTCGATAATAACCCTTTTACTTTAGCCAAACATCTCAGACAAAAATACAGGCCCAACCACACCCATACCAGCAAAAGCACACTGGGAGCCTAGACTTCCACACTGGTGAAGCTATAAGGAGGGCCCCAACATTCCTGCCAGGGTGGTTTCAGAGAAGGTGAAGTAGGGAGCCTAGATTCTCATCCCCACTGGACAGTAATGACCCCCTTGGTGGAGACCATGTGGGAAATTGGAACTCCAGTCCCTACCCAACAGGAGTCCCCTTTTCCTCAAATGTCAACAGACCCAAGTGGGGAAACTGGAACTCTACCCCCACTTTGCAGTAATAAGACAGGACTTTCCCATTTCCCTAAACAAAGGCACATCAAAAGAAACCAGTTAAAACAGGTGTAAATGATATCCAGAGTCTCATCACAAAATATGCAATGTCCAGGTTTCAGTTGGAAATCATTCATAATACAGAGAACTAGGAAGATCTCAAACTGAATGAAAATGGCAATCAGTAGAGGCCAACACCAAGATGACAGAGATGTTAGGATCATCTGACAACGATTTGAAAGCAATCACTAAAAGTGCTTCAGTGAAAAACTATGAACATCCCTGAAACAAAAGAAAACATAGAAAATCTCAGCAAAGAAATAGAAGATATAAAAAAAGAACCAAATGGAAATTGCAGAATGGAGGGGACAGAGGAAAGAATTAGTGAACTGGAAGATAGAACAATAGAAGTTACTAAGTCTGAACAACGGGGAGGAAATAGGCTAAAAAGAACTGAACAGTTCCTCAGGAACCCACGGGACTAAAATAAAAGATCTAGCATTCCTGTCTTGAGATCCCTGGAAGGAGAGAAGAGGCAGTCTGCTGGCAGAATTTCCTCTTCTGAGGGTGAAATCAGTCTTTTTTCTATTAAGCCCTTCAATTGATTGGATGAGGCCCATCAACATTATACTCAAAAACAACTGATTTTAATCTCATCCAAATAATACCCTCACAGAAACATCTAGAATCGTGTTTATCCAAGTATCTGGGTAACATTGCCTAGCCAAGTTGACAGATATAATTAATTGTCACATCAAGAATTAAACTTCTTAAAGTTTTCTTTGCCTGAGATAAAGAAAAAATCTGGGAAGCAACCAGAGTAAAATGACACCTTATCTGTAGGGGGAAAACAATCTAAGTGACAGCAGATTTCTCAGAAGAAACCATTAAAAAAAAAAGATATTTTTTATGTATTAAAAGGAAAAAAAGATAATATTTTTTAATGTATTACAAGAAGTATCAACTCAGCATCCATATTCAGCAAAAATATCCTTCAGTAATGAAGTAGAAATCAAGGCATTCTTAGATAGAGGAAAAGCCTTGAAACATCAGGAAAGAAAAATGAACATGGTCAGCAAAAGTATGTGCAAATATAACAGGCTTTTCTTCTCTTCTTGAGGTTAATATTACCCTGATACCAAAATGAAAGACGGGGAAGGAAGGAAGGAAGGAAGGAAGGAAGGAAGGAAGGAAGGAAGGAAGGAAGGAAGGAAGGAAGGAAGGAA
>NW_024412406.1:5273767-5338832 GCF_014898765.1 Herpailurus yagouaroundi
GAAGGAAGGAAGGAAGGAAGGAAGGAAGGAAGGAAGGAAGGAAGGAAAGAAGAAGGAAGGAAGGAAAGAAAGAAGGAAGGAAAAAAGGCAGAAAGGAAGGGAGGGAGGGAGGAAGGAAACTATAGAGTAATATCTTTCACGAACATAGACTTAAAAATCCTTAACAAGCTATTAGCAAATAGAATTTAGCAGTTATATAAAACAAAGTTTATACTGTGGCTAAGTGGGGTTTATTTTAGGGATGTGAGGATGATTTAATATATGAAAATCAGGCCATGTCATCCACTTACCTTAACAGCCTAAAGAAGAAAAATCATATGATTATATGAGTGCAGAAGAAGGATTTGACAAAATTCAACATTCAATCATGATAAAGCTCCAAGAAAAATAGGAATAGAGGTAACTTCCTAAATCTGACAAAGAGTAACTAATGTATTTAATGGTGAAAAACTGATTGCTTTCCCTGTAAGACTTGAACTAAGGCATGGATGTCTCCTCTCAATGCTCTTGTTCAACATATTGCCCCAAGTTTTTGCCAGTGCAATAAGGTAAGAAAATAAACTAAAAGACATACATATTGTAAAGAGGAAAACAAATTGTGACTATTTGCAGATGACATAATTGCCTGTGTAGTACATGCCAAGGAATCTACAAAAATAAATACAAGATACAAGATAAACAGACAAAAATCAATTGTATTTCTATATACTAGCAATGGACGCTGAAGTTAAAAATACAATATCATTTATAATTCCTCAAGGGAAAAATATATACTTAAGTGTAAATCTATGAAAACATATATAGGACTTATATGCTAAAAACTATAAAACTGATTAAAGAAATCGAAGAAAATTTAAACAAATGAGACATATTATGTTTGTGGATTAGGAGACTCAACAGAACAATGTCAGTTGTCCCAAATTGATACTCGGATTTAACATAATTACTATCAAAATCCCAACAAGGTATTTTATAGGTAAGGATAATATTATTCTAAAATTTATATGGAAAGGCAAAGGAACTCAAATAAATATAGCTAAAATAATTTTGAAAGGGGCACCTAGGTGGCTCAGTCGGTTGAGCGTCTGACTTTGCTCAGGTCATGATCTCATGGTTCGTGAATTTGAGCCCCGCATTGGGCTCTGGGCTGACATCTTGGAACCTGGAGCCTGCTTCGGATTCTGTGTCTCCCTCTCACTCTGCCCCTCCCCTGTTTATGTTCTGTCTCTCTTTTTCTCAAAAATAAATGAACATTAAAAAAATTTTAAATAATTTTGAAAAACAGAAGAATCAAGTGAAAGAATAAATTTCAGTCTATGTAGCTACAGTAATCAGACTATGTGCTATTTGTGGAGACATGGACACATAGATCAGTGGAATAGGATAGAGAATCCAGAAACAGACAAGCACAAAAATGCCTGATTTTTTACAAAGGTGTAAAAGCAATTCAGGGCAGGAAAGTTAACATTTCCAGCAAATAGCAGTGGAGCAATTAGATGTCCATAGGCAAAGGGGAGAAAAAAAAAAGAACCTTCACCTAAGTCTCATATCTTATACAAAAATTAATTCAAAATGTCTCATGAATTTAAAATGAAAAAGTATGACTGTAAAATTCTTAGGAAAAAAATAGGAGAAATTCTTTGGGATGTAGGGGTAGGCAAAGAAATCTTAAGGTTGGCACCAAAATTATAGTTTATAAAAAAAATTGCAAGTTGGACTTTATTACAATTAAAAAATTTTATTTTGTGGGGTGCCTGAGTGACTTAATTGGGTGTGTGTCTGACTCTTGGTTTTGGCTCAGGTCACAATCTCACGGTTCATGGGATTGAGCTGGGCATCAGGCTCTGCACTGACAGCACAGAGCCTGCTTAGGATTCTCTGTCTCCCTCTCCCTCTCTGCTTCTACCTCCCTCACACATTCTCTCTCCCTCTCTCTCTCTCACAAAAATAAATAAATAAACTTAAACACAAATAAAAACTTTTGTTTTGCAAAGGACCCTGTTAAAATAATATAAAGGCAAGATACAGAATGGGAGACGATATTTGCAAGCCACATATCTGACAAAAGACTAGTACCTAGAATATATAAACTTTCCCAATACTCAACAGTGGGGAAAAAAACCAATGATCCAAGTAGAACTTAAGCAAAGGACAAACAGACATTTCATTGAGGAGGACATACAGATAGCAAATGAGTACATGGAAAGGTGTTCAACATTATTAGCCATCAGGGAAATGCAAATTAAAACTACAAGGAGATATTACTACATATCTGTCAAAATAGCCAAAATTAAAAAGTCTGACAATACTGAATGCTAGCAAGGATACAGAGAAACTGGATCATTCATATATTGCCAGTGGAAATGTAAAATGTTGCAGCCATTATGGAAAATAATTTCTTAAAAGTATGCATGTAACTGCCATATGACACAACAAATTGCACTCCAGGGCATTTATCCCAGAGGCATGAAGACTTCTGTTCACACAAAAACCTGTATGTGAATGTTTTGTAAAGTGACTTTATTCATAATTCCAAACTGGAAGCAAGCCTAATGACTTCAGTGAATGAATGATTGAACAAAATGGTGGTACATCCATACCGTGGAACACTACTCAGAGGTCAAAAGGAATTGCCCCTGAATTATGCTTAGTGAAAAAAAGCCAATCCTCCAATATCATATACTGTACAATTCCTTTTATTTAACATTTTTGAGAGGGAAAAAACTACAAAAATAGGAAACAGATAAGTGGTTACTGGAAGTTAAGGAGAGGGTCGGGGTGGGAAGTGAGTGGGTGTGGCTATAATAGGATAGCATGAGGGAATCTTGAGGTGATGGAAATGTTCTCTGTCTTGACTGTACTAATGACAGTACCCTGATGGTGATATTGTGCTGTAATTTTGCACAATATTATGAAATGGTAAAGGGAAGTGGGTAAAGGATACATGAGATTTCTGTATCATTCATTACAACTTCATGTGCATCCACAACTATCTAAAAATTAAAAAAAAAAATTAAGTATAGCTGAGCAAGTGGGCCCCTGCAGAATCGCCAAATCAAATATTTCATCATCAATAAGTATTTATTAGGGGCACCTGGGTGGCTCAGTCGGTTAAGTGTCTGACTTCAGCTCAGGTCATGATCTCACGGTCTGTGAGTTTGAGCCCCGCATCAGGCTCTGTGCTGACAGCTCAGAGCCTGGAGCCTGCTTCGGATTTCGGATTCTGTGTCTCCCTCTCTCTCTGACCCTCCCCCATTCATGCTCTGTCTCTCTGTCTCAAAAATAAACATTAAAAAAAATTTTTTTAAGTAAGTCTTTATTATATATATTAAAAAAAAAAAAGGAGGGGGGAGTGCAGTTTTCTTAGGTTCTACTTCATTGTCTAATAGTATTTTTTTGTATCTCTCAAAATGCTAGCGCCATCGTGTACCATCTGAATCAGCCGGGAAGAATAATCATATACTACAACTTTAACTGGTTCATACATTTCATTACACTAAACTGTAAGTTTACGGCAGACTATAGGTGGTCTTTGTACCCTCAATGTTTACAAGTTCTACCTAGCACACACTAGATTTCAGTAACTATTTTGTTAGATGGTTGGATGAATGGCTGAAACCAGTGTTTTGCCATAAATGTTTAACAATTAGCCGTCCAGAAGAAAAAGGAAGCTCTGATTTGTATCATTTGTTGATTTCTCTGGTATAAATGCTCCTACTTAAGCAATTTCAACCAGTGACACTCTAAACACTCAGGAAAAGATATTAACAATCGCCCTTCGTGAGCCACTGTGAGCTGATTCCAGCACACCACCGGCTGGGACTGAGTTGGGTAGTGTTAGTGCGTGATGCTAAGTGCCCTTATTTTCTGACACCAACCTTATGTATTCCAGTTAAAATTATAAAGAAAACCGGGCCCAGAGTTATTGCCTATCTCTTGTACATGTACTGTTAAAGATGTTATATTGGTTTAAGAGATCCATTGAGAATCAGTAAGCAGTCAGTTCAAAGCAAACTCATGATCTCCCCCTAGACAAGAAAAATAAAAAAGGACACGGCTTATTGTTCATGAATACAGACTTTTTTGTGATGAATAGGACCTTCATCTAGGGAGCTGAGGAAGGTGTGAATTATCGTGATTCAGTGTCCAATTTGATGGAAGCAGGCTAGTTTTTCCTGATTAGCCTTTTTATTTCCTCTTGGGGGTGATTGCTTATAAGAGATAAAAGGGCATACAGTATAAAATCTTTGTTTTTTTAAGGGATCTCTCCACTTGACTTTGTGAATTGGACTTGTTTCTCAGTATTAGAACTTCATTTCTAACATCTGAGTGATCACACATACCCTCTGCTTGTTTTCAGTCTTGTTGAATGTTTCTGAAAACTGTCTCAAAGACAATATTTTCTCCTCACTCTATCCTGCAGCTGCCATATAATCTACACTCAAAGTTTGTGTTGCAACACACATGCCCTTGGGCCATAATCTCTGCTTGCTTTGGCATGCTTTATTTGTTCCAAAGATACCAGTGCGTTTGGGTTGCTATAGAGACTTCAAGTGAGCTAAACTGTCCGAGAAAACCTCAGAGAAGCTGGCTTAGTATCTTCTGCAACTCACAGTGATTAGTAGACCCAGATATTCTTAAAATTTGTGCTGTAAGCAAAGGAACCCCTAAGGAAAGTGGTTGGATGCCTCTGGCTTGTAGGAGTAATTTTGAAAGCAGCAAAGAGGCTGAATAGAGAGAAGTGGTAAACATGGTTATAAGAGAACCTGGGGTATTGATTAACATATTAAGGTCTATATCTTTGAGACATTGGATGTTAGCTGTTCAGTATTAATAAGTTTCTACAAACTAGGGTACGAATTATGTGATTCAAAGCCACAGCTTATTACCAATTTCAGACATAAGGCATGAGTGTTTTCTTTCTGCTTTTCTAAATTTCCATGTTTTCTTTAATACGCATGACTTATGATTAAAACCACACATTATTAGAAAAATGAAACAGTATTATCGATAATTATTGTGTTTCTGTAGCAAATATTACACAGTCTAGAAGTGAAATAGTTAAACTAAGCCAGAGTTGGATTAGTAAACACAGAGTTCCTTTTATTAAAATAAGTTGTATACACTGGTGACCATGGGTTTCTCCATGTGGTTAGAATCAGGAATGAACACTTTTATGGGTGAAATCAAATAAACTGTTTTTAATTTTTGGAAGTTATTAATTAATCAAGGTAATTTTAAGTCTTTGAAAGATGCCAGATTTGTGAGGGATCTTTATAACAAAGGTAAAATTCTTTAAATTGAGCATCTGTAAATTCTTGGAGTAATGCCAGAGG
Source organism: Herpailurus yagouaroundi (assembly GCF_014898765.1). NCBI lineage: Eukaryota > Metazoa > Chordata > Mammalia > Carnivora > Felidae > Herpailurus > Herpailurus yagouaroundi. The sequence goes on from NW_024412406.1 coordinate 5,279,104, forward strand.
CTGAACAGCACTCACTGGAATGGGTGTAGAAGGCAAGTTTCAGGAAATTCTGGCACAAACTAACTTTTATATTGGAAGGTAGCTTCACCTCCATATGGTGGTTTCCTAATTTGTAAATGAGGGTCAGATTGGATAGCCCCTAATGTCTCTCTCTCACTTTGACATTTTATGATACAGCAATCAGCTGGGTATGGTGTAATTTAGTAATAGAATGATTGCTTATAAACAAATATGAGGGAGCCAGATGTTTCTTTTTTTTTAATTTTTTTTTTCAATGTTTATTTATTTTTGGGACAGAGAGAGACAGAGCATGAACGGGCGAGGGGCAGAGAGAGAGGGAGACACAGAATCGGAAACAGGCTCCAGGCTCCGAGCCATCAGCCCAGAGCCTGACGCGGGGCTCGAACTCCCGGACCGCGAGATCGTGACCTGGCTGAAGTCGGACGCTTAACCGACTGCGCCACCCAGGCGCCCCGGGAGCCACATGTTTCAAAACATCAGTAACATGGATCAAGAAAGGGTAGTTCAGAATAGTGAAAAATCTTGATCCATGTATTAGCTGAATCTCTCTTTTTTTTTAATGTTTATTTATTTTTTGGAAAGAGACGGAGTGTGAGTAGGAAAGGGGCAGAGAGAGGGAGACACAGAATCCAAAGCAGGCTCCAGGCTCCGAGCCGTCAGCACGGAGCCCAATGTGGGGCTTGAACTCACGAACCATGAGATCATGACCCGAGCTGAAGTCGGACGCTCAACCGACTGAGCCACCCAGGTGCCCCTAGCTGAATTTCTTTTGATGGAGATGAGTGAATATCAGTTTACATTTGCTGGGATCTCAATGTGAGTTTCTGGTAAGGGCTCTGTGACCCCCAGAAAGGACAGGGGTGCAGCTGGGCTTCGGGAACTACAGCAGCAAGTGCTGGAAGGAACCAGGCTGTCCCTGTCTGTTTCTGCTGCTTTCTGAGTATCCATGCCATTCTCTCCTGCAGAATGTCTTCCGGCATTCAGCAGGCAGCATGGCCATGGAGGGTTCATGCCTGATTCTCACAGATTTACAACTCAGGGACTCTGCATTACTCTCTCCTGCCCTACATTAAAACAAAATCCTGGGGGGAAAGTGCCTGTTGGCCCAATTTGGATGAGATGTCCCACCTTGGATCAGCCACCATGAGCAGGAAATAAGTCATATAAGATAAAGACCCACTAGCTAGACTGAGTTTAAGGGAGTAGCATTTTCTAAGAATGGAAGGTTACATTTATCGAAAGAAGGGAAGGAGTAAAAATTGGACAATAAAAGATGGTAAAGTCTACTAGCCTTTTTAAAAATTGTTAAATGAAATAAATACTTAATACTTCTTGTATATGCAGTAACTACACTAATGAACTATTGCTTAGTAAATGTGGCCATAGTTTCACTAATCTATGCTAGAATTTACCAGTCGCCTCAGTGGTACCTGTTACCACTCAATAGGCTCAATAGGTACCTGTTATCTTTATGATCTAACCAAGAAATTAACCAAATGTATCATTATGTACATTATGTACATTAACCAAATGTATCAATTATGCACCACTGCATAACAAATTACTAGTATCAAACAACACACATTTATTATTTCATAGTTTCTATGGGTCAGGAATCTGGGCACAGCTTAGCTAGGTTGACTGCCCAGGGTCTCTCTCATAAAGTTCCATTTAAGGTGTCAGCAGGGGATGCGGTCTCACCTGGGAGCTTAAATGGGAGGGATCCTGTCTCCAGGTCACTTTTGAAGTTGTTGCCAGGATTCACTTCCTTTTGGGTTGTTAGACTGAGGGCCTCAGTTCCTAACTGGCTGTTGGCCAGAACCAACCCTCATTTCTTGCCATGGGGGCCTTCCCAACATGGCAACTTGCTTCATCAAAGGCTGGAAGATGGGGAGTCTGCTAGCAAGATGCAAGTCATAATCTTATATAGCCTAATCATGAAAGTGACATCCCACCAACTCTGCCATATTTTATTGGTTACAAGCAAGTCACAGGTACCACTGACTCACGGGAAGGGCATTACACAAGAGTATGAATAGTATCTTAGGGTCTGTCTGTCACACCAAAATATTGATTTAAATAGTACTCACCCAGTGTAAGGCTGGTGTGTAGGAGTGAGATATTTAGCTAGTGAAAAAACAGCTTTTAGTTTAAAAAAAAAAATGGTTCTGTAAAGAAAGCCCAGGCTTAGATCTGGTGTTATTCTAAAGTCCCATCAAAAGTGTATAAAGTTAAGAACATTCTAGTTAACTGCTCAGATACCCACAGTCTCTAATTTGTCATATGAAAAGCTCTTACTCACCTTTATATCACCAGAATTTCTAGTTTGGTGGCCAATTCATAATAGATGCTAAATGCTAAAAGATGAACTTTTTTTTTAAACCTATTGTTTCCATGTGGTGGGAAGCTATATAGTGTACCAGTTCAGAGCATGGACTTTGGAGCCAAAAAAAAACAAACAAACCCTGGAATTGTATCCTTGTCTCTGCTATTTACTTGCCATGTGACGTTGGACAAGTTACTCAAATTCTCCAAGCCTCAATCTCCTTCATCTGTGAGATGGGGATACTAATGCCATGTTTTAAAACATCTAGGACAGCATGAATTTTAGGATACAACATTATTTTTGTGTAATACATAAAGAAAAATGGCTGCCAATTAAACTGTGATATCATTTGATTGATTATAAGATGTACCCTGATTTCAAACATATTAGAATGGGGGAGGGGGGGGAGTGTGTACTTTAAAATCATTGTATCATGCTAATGCCTACCTTTTTTTATAAGGTTTAAATAAGATAGCATGCAAAAAACACTTGGCAAACAGTACTTTTCATATAACAAGAGCTTACTTAGTATTAGCTATTTAATTATCATTAGCAATTTGGTTATCTTGCAAATCCTAAAACAAATCACTATATTTTGCTTTCTTTTTTTTTTTTTTAGTGCCTGAAATTGGGTTGTAGAACAGAACTGCACGACCAGTGTTGACTTTTGCACCTAAGGAGTGAGATATTAGCAAAATGGCTGTCTCAGTCCTGTGGTTCTGTCCAAAAGTTTAATAATTGTGACACTGACAAAAGCTGTTCAGTGCAAAGTGTGCTTCCTACATTCCATCTCTTAAACGAAGGTAGAATAAAGGCCCGAATTATGCTTAGTAATTCAGCAGACCAAAAGCCAGGTTTTGAGGCAGTTCTGCTCTGCTTGCCTGTTCTCTGATAGATGACAATTTGGTGACTAGCTGAGCAATTGCTCCATAGTGAACTGAAGGAAGGCCTTTATGCATGAAGCAGGCTGTACTTCAAATGACAATGAAGGTCTGTTTGAAGCAACGTGATATTGATACCAGTTGCTCTAAAGGAACAGCTGTAAGATAGCACCAGAGAAGGACAAAGTCTAGACAGAGAGGGTATCTGTTAAATTGGCTGCAGGTCTAAGGAGGAAAGGCCAGTGCATTTCAAGTATACAGAAGAATTGTTGGCCACCCTTTGTCTCCTTGGACACCTTGAAAGGCTTCTTAATACTGGTCCCATCATAACCTTTAGCACACTACTTTTGCTATTTAATTGCCTGTGTGGTTGAGCTGTAAGCTCCGAGGGGGTAATAAGTGTGTCCATCCTCCTTCACATTATATCTTCAGTAACTGGTACTCAGAAGGTTCTAAAATCTTCACTGGACAATTTAGTGGATACTGTTTAACCTTAGGCAGAGCAGTGAATTATGTATAATGATGCCAAACTTTATCGAAATTTAAATAAAATAAATCTATTTGAATTTGAATACAAATGATTATTCAATATACGTTTTTCAAAATTATGCTTTATGGTCTCCCATCAATAAGGCTTGTTCTTTAGATTAAACCAAGTTCCTAGGAAATAGGTATTGTGACACCTAGAATAGCAATAGAGAAATGGTTATAAACCACCTGTCTCTCTTTACTCCATATTCTAGGGCAGCATGGGAACCTCTTTACCCTCTTTATTCTTCAGTGATGTTCAAAGCCATGTGACAGTGGGCAGATCACTTAAACTTGTAGACTCAATTGCCTAGTCTATGAAATGGAAATAAAAATACCTTCTCATGGGGTTGATGTGAGGATAAGAGGAAACCATATCTTCAAAGTACCTAATACTGGGGCACCTGGGTGGCTCAGTCAGTTAAGTGACCAACTGTTGATTTCAGCTCAGGTCATGATCTCACAGTCATGAGATTGATCCCCATGCTGGGCTCCACACTGAGCATGGAGCCTGCTTGGGGGTTTCTCTCTCTCCCTCTCTCTCTCTGCCCCTCCCTCACTCATGCTCTCTCTCTCTCTCAAAATAAAATAATAATAATAGTAAAACTTAAAAAAAAATAATAAAATACCTAATACTGTTCCTGGTGCATAGTAAGCAGTAAATGAATGGTAAACAACATATGGTCATCACAGTGGAAACCCTTGTTTTCGTGTATCTGGGTGCGGAGAGACTTTGGATGTTCTTAAGGGGAATGAGATTGTACAGTGCCCTTGAATATTTCTCTGCTGGTATCCAAAACACTTGGGTTTCTGATGCAGCAAAACATGTTCTTGGAGGGGCCCCAATGATACAATAGCTCTTCAGCTACATTTTCTGGGCTAATAGACTCCGTATGTCTGCAGTGTTTCTTAGGCCCAGTTGACTTACTGCCCTGATCCTGAATCCACACTGACCTCATGTTCATTGTCCTGTAGGACAGCTAACAGACTCCCTGACTATCGGGCCGTCCTATACTACAGTATTGGTAGTAGAGCTATTGCTTCTGGTTACTCCGGGCATAGAATACTAACAGTGTGAGATGACTAACAAACTGGGAACTGAGAACATGTTCTGCTGGACCAGGGGAAAATCAGCAACCCCAGTACCTGAAGGCGTTCATTTCATGTAACATGAACATGCTATTTGGGGGGTACTGATGTTTGTGATTTTCTCTTTTTTCCTACTATTTAATGCCCCAGGACTGAGTTTTAGAAAACAGAAGACCCCAGTAATGTGAAGCCATGGTCCTTTAGCCTCAGTGCTCACTAAAGTCATGGCAGGGAGGGGGACTGGGAAGCAGTTCAGATGCCTGGATCCCCATGGAACCATGTAAATCTGAATCTTTGTGGCTGGGCCCAGATGACCACTCAGTATTGAGAACCACAGATTTAGAGGCTCTGGAAATCACTTTGTTTCTCAGCAGTCATGTCCATTTTCCTTAGCTGGACCCATTATGTTTTTTTTTTTCTTAAGTGTTTTATTTGCTTTTGGTTTCAATAGAGCTACTAGAGGGTATCACAGGAGTTGACTAGATGAATCTTAAGCTGTGGTGGGATGGGGGTCACTATGTAAGGATCAACTTGAGTGCCTTGTGGATACCAGGACCTGTGAGGGACTTTCACACAACTGTCTTCTGATAATTATTATTAATTGTTTACTCATTTTCTTATTGGTCACATTAGACTCAGTTTGCTTTGGTGACAAGCAATCCCCAAATCTCATTAGATTTAATTTTTTTTTTTTCTTGAGAAAGGGAGAGAGACAGAGCATGAGCAGGGGAGGGGCAGAGAGCGAGGGACACAAAGAATCCAAAGTAGGCTCCAGGCTCTCAGTTGTCAGCGCAGAGCCCAATGTGGGGCTCAGACTCACACACCGCGAGATCATGACCTGAGCCAAAGTCAGAGGCTTAACTGAGTGAGCCACCCAGGCGCCCCTAGATTTAAAGATTTAAACAACAAAGGTTTATTTCTGGCTTATGCTTCATCTAGGTCCCTGTGGTGAGGAAGAGAATATAGAGGACCAGGCACCAGCATTAGGCAGGTGACACGTGTCACTTCTACTCACGTTCCACCAACCCAAGCAAACTGTGTGGCCATGCCTGTCTTCAAGAGAGCAAGGCTTGCAATTGCACCATAGCCCTGGAAGGAGGGGGCCTGGGAACAGTCCCAAAGACCCAAACACTCAGAATGCTTTTTTGTTGGGCAGCAAGTCAGTTTCCTTGCATTTATCCATTTATGAAGTCTCAAACTAGAATAGATAGTATTATATAGAACTATACTACCACTTTCAGAAACATTCACATTTCCTGTCCAGTGAAAGTACCTTGCAGCCATATCATTTAGTAGTAAGAAATGTTGTGGAGGTTCTTTACATTTAATACTCGTTTTAACTTTTGTTATAGTAATTACAGCATGGGGGAAGAGCTGCCTAGCTGCAGATATTTTTACTGTTTCCTCTTATGTATTTGTTATACATGAGCCAACGGGGAGGAAATACTCATCCAAACCACTAAATGGCTGCCCTGCTTAGTGGTGCCTAGATGGAAGGTATTGGCTGTCCTGTTAGTATACCACTACATTTCTAAGCAGTCAGGGCCATGACAGACTATTGAGCCGAAAGAAATGTTGACATTAACTCAGAAAATAGGATTGTAAGAAAAAAGACACTGGAAGAAAAGAGGAGGGAAGGGCTCTTTAGGCGTGGGGGTAGACGGGAGAGACATCCGTGTTGCTCATTTCTGATACGGCGTGACATTCCGTGGTTTGGAACCAGCGTTAGACTTGCAGCTACTCGCTCTGGAAGTCTGCGTCAAGGTCTCTGCCCGTGCCACTTCTCTTCCTGGTAAAGAGCCCTGGTATTCCCAAATGTGTGATGTTCTTGGGCCGAAGCAGCAAAATGCTAAGAAGCGTTTCCCAGTGGATTGGGGAGGCCTGGCGATCTCACATTGCATGTTCTTCCTCCACCAACTCTGCAGCTACTTTGGGGTTCACCTTTTCTCAGGGACTACCACATGTTGGGGGAAGTCGACAGCCCCAGCACCTGTGATTTTACTTTAAAAAATTTCAAAACATTCTGCCCTCTTCATAGAAATGTCCTTCACTGCTTCCTGCTTTACAAAATATCCCCTGAGTAGGACACATTTTACTCATTAGAATTAGGAGGGGAAAAAAAGCATTCCTCGGAGCCACAGCCAGTGCTCGCTGCTTTTGAAGGAGTGATGTTTGACACAGAAATGCATCAATGGGAAAGGCCACATTTAACGTTTGTTGTTTGGGTTCGGCACTGGAACCGAACCAGTTTTTCTCGTTCCCCCCCCCCCCGGTTTTTTTTGTCTGAGTGGCAGAAAGCCCAGAAATATAAGTTTGCATGCCAAGAGATGACTCTAAATATAGTGCTGGGTGGGCAGGAAGATTGTTTCCTCATGAATGCAACTGGTGTGTGCTACTTCTCGCCATCCTCCACGGGAAGGGGCGAGTTTGGCTCTGCTAAACCTCAAGCCGCAGGCTCTCCGTCTGACGGGAAGATTATAGAAACATGAGCCTGGACAGGTTTGCTTTGCAATCATATCTCCAGCCAAGATGTGTAGATCAAACAGTCACTACCTAGCCGGCTGTTTTGCTCTTTAGGATTTAAGAGTGTAATTAAACACATCACAATGGCCAGCTTTAAGAGACTGGGAAAAAGGCATTGTGTATGCCTTGTTTAAACACAGATTGTTTGTAAGAGGTAGAAAAAAGCTTGCTTTGCCTCTGTTGGCTTGGAAATAACAGGAGGATGTTGCTGGCTACTGTCTAACAGCCAGCCTTGAAACTTGACTGCTTTTTGCTTATTCACCAGGGTGGCTTTTTGCTCTTTCATACCTGTTTACTCTCAATGCAACTGAGAGGAAGTAGCATTAGTAGGTTTAGTAGACCAGCTTGAAAACACTAAAGATTGCTTTTCAGTTCTTCCCCAAAGCAGAGCAGGCCAGGACCCTAAAAAGAGCTTAGCCCCAAAATGCCGACTATTCTCTTGCCCTCAGCAATTAAATAAAATATACTTGGAAACTGCAGCTTATGAATCAGATTGCTGCAAGAGGTTGGGGAGAGCTGGTTTGATAATTATTTGAGTCCAGGTCCTTGAGAAAGGTTTACTTTATCTCATTTTGGTTTTTTTTTTTTTTTTCTTTTCTTCTTGGCAGTGGACGTAAAATGACAGCTTTGCAGTGGACGTAAAATGACAGCTTTGCAGATTAACATTGATTTAGTTTTTATGGTAAAAGCTTATTATGCCTAAGGAAATACTGGAAAGTAGCCAGTGCATGTCACATAATGAAATCATCTATGTTGAATGTATTAACATTGAGCAATTAAACTGAGCATGAGGTTGGTTCTAAAACCCAATGTTTCTTAACCAGAGACCACTAACTCAATAACAAAGGAGTAGGAGGATCTCATCTCAGGAGAATCTTGACTGACAGAGGGCCGTACCACTCACAAGAGACAGATTTCATCGACTGGGAAATGTCAAGGAGAGACAGCTACTAGTAATTGATTGATGCTTCCATATTAATTTTTATTTTATTTGTCATACTATCTTCCATGTATATTTGGAAAATAGTACAAATACATGGTAGACAACTTAAAATCCCTGAAACAATGTTTTTGTCTCATAATCAGTAGTCAGTAAATAGTTTCAACTAAAAATTAAACATTATTCAGTGGATGGACAATTGTTCGTGTCCATGCAGGCCAACAAAAAATTCAGGACCTGCAGTTCAGAAACCAAAGTGCAGTCTGTTTCAGTGCCTCTTTATCGGACTCTTGTCTTGCCCCTGGAAGCCAAGAACAGGAAAGAAGCAGCAGACTGACCAAGGAGTCATTCTTTGGTCAGGGCTGAATGCCCCAGTGGTGAAAAGCATCTTGCTGCCCACTTCACTTTGCAGTGTGACCATTAATGTAATCATTGCCAGCTGGAAGTTTAAAAACTTCCTCAGCTTTGCCACTTCTCAGTGTACCCAGGTACTAAGATTTCAGTGGCTAAAAGGAAGTAAAATTTGTTTCATTAACGTTCTTTTGTTAAAAAAAAGTTAGTAGTCTGTGTTGCAAGAATAAACATTTTCCCCACACAGCATTTATTAGAACTATTCATAAACATTTTTTATCTTTCCCTAATTGATCTTTATGCAAAACGATTTGTTTTGGAACAACCACTCCAAGATGTCCTCAGAGATTTCACTGAACTCTTTAGTGCTGTGCTGTCTGGCATAGTCTCCATGAGCCTCCTGTGGCTACTGAGCATCTGAGATGTGGCTGGTCAAAAGTGAGATATGTTCGAGGTTTAAAATACACAGTGGGTTTTGAAGACTTCGTCTGGGAAAAAGGATGTAAAATACCTCATTCATAATTTTTTTAATTGATTACATTTTAAATGCTAATATTTTGCGTATGTTATACTAAATACATTATTAAAATTAATTTCTACTTCTTTTTAATGTGGCTACTAGAAAATTCAAATTGACACATGGGACTTGCGTTGTATTTCTGTTAAGCAGCACTTCCTTAGAAGATGAGGAGATCCCATCCCTCTGAGTCAGTGAGTGAGAAAGAATACCCAGCCCCAAATTCCACACCAGTTGGCACTCACTGCCCCTTCTAGGAGTAGATTGGATTGATCTGAGTGGCCCTGAGGAATTATTTCCTGTGCCAACCCCATCAATGCTGGGGCTGCCTGAGGGTATGTATTGAGAAGAAATACCATACCTTGGCTGAGTGGGGAAGTGTGCCCCGAACTCCTGGCCTGAACTTCTTTGCTCACCCAGGAGGAATTCTCTATCCATTTAAAGGCCAGTTGAGCAGAAGCTTCTAAGGCAGTAGACTAAGTTTAAGCCAAAATTCAGGTGTTTCTGTTAGAACAAACATGTTAAAGAGTTGACACGGTGCAGGTGATAGAAAGTCTGCACACCTGGGATTAACCAGGCTGGTTGAAGGCAGCTCAAAAAAATCACCTTTGGTGCAGAGGGAAGGAAGCATGGAGTGGGGAAGGGAGCGCCCCATCCCTGGACCAGTCACTGACACCACACAGGTAGGATCCAAGGTGCCCATGTGTTGCTGCTCTTCACGGGGACAGTTTTCCCCGAAAGATAATTACTAAATGCTAACTGTAGTTGGCCCTTAACACTGGTGTGAACTTCATGGGCCCACTTATACATGGATATTTTCCAATAAATACAGTATGGTACTATAAACACGTTTTCATTTCCTTATGATTTCCTTAATAATATTTTCTTTTCTCTAGCTCTATTGTAAAAATACAGTGTGTACAATATATAACATATAAAATATGTGTCAATCAACTGTTTATGTTATCAGTAAGGCTTCCTGTCAAAAGTAGGCTCTTAGTAGATAAGTTTTGAGGGAGTTTGAGTTAGATGCTAGATTTTCAACTGTGTGGGTGAGTCAGTGCCCCTAACCCCCATGTTGCTCAAGAGTCAACTGTACACATTTATTAAATGCTAACTATGGGCCAGATACTAGGTTTCTTACTGGGCATTAAATACTGAAATAAACAAGTAAGATACAGTCTTTGACCTCAAGGGGATTGTAATCTACTAAGCAGGTAAAGGCTGTTTGTTATTTGAAGATTGAATGGTATAGTCCTTAGAAGTAGCTGGGGACATTCTTCTGTGACAAAGTAGCTGAATGCACACCTCAGTCACTGGGCAATGATACTAGATATCTGGCCGCTTTACACCTTCCCACAGAATCTAAGTTCCATGAGAGCAAGAATTTTTGTTTCTGTTTGTTGACTGCTGAACCCCCAGCACCAAAAACAATGATTGGAACTGTTAAGTCCTGAATAAATATTTGTTAAATGAACCAGGGTTTGGATGAAATTCCTACATACTCCATTCCTCTCCAAAAAATAGGCACAATATGGTTCTTGAGGGCCTAGAAGCTTGGGGAAGACATCAAACTAGTCACCTTCCTTCTCCCCACGCCCCCCCCCCCCCGTGCTTTTTTCTTTTCTTTTTCCTTTCTTAATTTTCTTCTAAGATTTATTGTCTTTTCTGACTTTACGCCAAGTCACTCTGCCTTTCTCTTTCTCTTTCTAGAACTTTTTCCTACTCTTCTCTTCTTCCCACCCAAAAACAAGTTGCTTCTTTTCTTGCCATTTCCCATGATCATTGCCAAATCTAAAATGTGGACTTTATACTGTGATTTGAGCCCAAAGGCTATGAGAGGATCCTGTGAGATCTTTCCAGAGTAGAGATAGGCCTCTAAACTCAGAAGTCTGGTTGCTTACAAATATAAGGCATTGATGCCAAGGCTAGAAGGCTGAAGGATGGCCTTAACCCAGATACCTTAGACACTTTTTATTGTTGATAAGCTTGTCCTTTCATTAGAATAAAGACCTCTCTAATTCTTATTTCATCATACACACTTTCCCTGTTCACACGAAAGCGTTCTTGGGTACACCCAGGACGGGGAGAGGGTTCCACTAGACTCTGCATGGGGCCCACTTTTGTTGGATAGACCAGTGATTTTGTTTCTGCCTATTTATCTGCCATTATTTTGGAGTGGAAATCTCTATATAACAACCCCACTTTTCTGACAATCCAGAAGACATCTTTCACCTCTGATGGTAGTTTATATGTTTCTGAAGATGGAGTATAACATTTGCATAGATCCTTGCCATTAATAGGAATATTACTCCATTTAACAGCTATTGCAACTGGCCAGAGGAAAATGAAGTACTTTAAACATTTTTTTTCAAAATCTACTTAAATAGGCTAAAGTTCATGGAGTTGGAGTGGTTTCATCTTAATTGCTGATGCAATCATGAAAGCCTTCACTTGGCCTAAGTTCACACCATGGAATGAGGATGTGCTGAAGGTAGCCTGTATTTCTCTAATGACATGCTTTATCCAAGTTCATTTTCATGCCACAGTATTTGGAAAGAGTAATTTCCTAAGCCCTTGTCCCCAGTCCTACATCTCTTTTTATTCAGAGGTTTGTGTAGCACATAAAACAAAGCAACAAATGAAGATCAGAAGTTCTGCAGCAGAGTTAGTGTTTTCCGTACCACTTTATAGTGCTGCTTATTTATGGTATAAACTGTATTCAAGTCCCATAAACAGAGCCTTTCAATTAAATTGAAAAAAATTATTAAGTGCTCAATGGGTTCCAGAAGAGCAAGAATCTTAGCTGTTTCAAAAACCTATTTCATGCTTAGAGGCCAGTGTGGCCTACCACAGAGCCATACCACAGACTGTGAATTTAGCAAACCCAGAAACTTAACTGGAAGTCAGAATTGGCCCCATATGATTAAAAACAATTTATTCAATTACTCGACTCCTTCAGGCAGAAAGTTAGAAGTGCTAGGATCTAGAAAACAGATGTGGAAAACCCAGATTAAGCACATGTGTTAGGACAACAACATATTGTCAAAGAAACAATAAACTGGATTCAGGACTACTCAAGGATTTTCTATTTTAACACTGTCGCCCTTAAAATGGAAATAGTTCTGCTTTACATTACAAAGGACTTTAGGGACTGATTAGTGCCTTCACAACTATATTCTCATTTCATCTTCCTAATAATATGGTGAAATTGTGAGTACGTCTTATCTGGTTTACCCTGTATGTTGCATTTAAATGTTCTTCTTCCAGGAAGACTTCTATGGCCTATTTCTGTAACCAGTATCCATACCACCAAGGACTGGGTTCACTGTCCTCCACAGCACTGAGTCCTTATCCCTCTCAACACCTACTATTCTCCATTGCATTTACCTCCACTGTCTGCTGCCCCACATTGAACCTGTTAACTACCAGAAAACAGTCCTATCTGTCTAGTTCTATCTGCCTAATTTAGCACAGCATGCAACATGTTGAAGGTGCTGAATTGAATTGAATTGAATTGAATTGAATTGAATTGAATTACAGAGGTGGAAACTAAGGTCAGAAAACTTACACATCCTGCCCAAGGCACCAGAATGTGAACCCCATAAGAGTAAAGACTTGGACCACCACATTCAATATAATATCCCTAACATGTAGAAGAGCGCCTAGAAGGTACTCAAAAATGTTGAATGAGAACAGGTGCAGAACAGAGCCAGGACATAAACACAAATCTGCACTGTTGAAATCCTGTGCTCTTCCTAACATGTCCAAAAACATGAAAAGAAATTTAAGAAGCGTTATGTAATAAGCTCCTACCACATGCACAGCTCTGCACAAGCCACTTTCACATATATAATCTCATTTCGTGTTCACAGCAGTCCTGGGGTTACATTTACATGAAGTTACATTTCTCTTGGATAAATACCCAGAAGAATAGAGGAGATACTTGTTTAATTTTATAAGAAACTGTCAAACAGCCCTCCAAAGTGATTGCATCATGTTTGCAGTCCTCACTACAGTCCTGAGAAAGTGTGAGTTGTACTAGGAAGTAAAATCTACTTTCCCTTGACAGAAATACATTTAGTCAGCTAAGAGTACTTGAGACGATTTTGATGTTTTTCTGATCTTTCCAAAGGGCTGCTTGTTTCTGTTTTGTACCCTCCAACTGCCTTTAGAATCTGCTGGTTCTCAGTTCATGTTCTACTTCATTTTGAGGTGCACCGTTTTTTCAGCTGTAATCTGGTGTGTGGAATTTGGCCTTTGCTTATGACATTTACTGGTGTTCTACGATGTGAACGCGCTTCCAAAATTATAGAAAGAAGAATTGCAAAGTAAGTTTTTTTAATGAACACACTCATGTATAGGAATCCCTCCTGTTGTGATATATATGTTTAATGGCAACTTTGCAAATTTTGTAGAGTATTCTATTTATTATAACCATAAGGTACCTCCCTCGTTCTTAAAACTTGGGTTGAGTTGGGTGGCCAGTCTATTAAAACACTGGACATTATAAACACAGGGTGTTATCTCTCCTGGAAAGTCTCATTCCTACCTGCTGTAAAATTTCCCTTAAAGAGCATTTTTCTACTCCTAGAACTTAGTTGCTTAATTTCCACAGCCCTACCAAGCAAAGCTAAAGAATTTCCCTCTGTGTTAAGGGGAATTCCTTGAATTGAAATTTCTCTTTTTCTCGTGACTATCTTTCAAACTTAACAGTGGATAATAACATTGCAGGGGCTGCCATCAAAAATATAATACAACACTGCTTCAGAATTCCAAGGGAACTGGAAAAGAACTAAAATTATTTAGCTTCTTAATTATGAGCTTGGGAATTTCAAAATTTTTGTATCAAGCATATTGATATGATGATACCTGTACTTAAGTTGTAGTATAGAAAAATTTAGGAAAAAATTGTCTTTAAAAAAAAGATATTTTTCATTCTTAACTTACCTATACATTTTAAAAGTTGATTGTTCTAATTGTAAATGTTTTTTTCTAAATAACTGACCATAGATTTTTTTAGAGTCCGTCAATACAAATATTGTTTCTTTTGTTTGCTTTGTATTGTTTAATTTTTTTATAGCAATTTACTACCACAAGGGAGTAAGTTAAAAGTTTAGGAGCTGCTGAGCTTTGGGGAACAATAAAGAGTATCCATTTATCCTCAAGTTTAAATAAACCATGTGACTATCTAACTGAACATTTAATATTGGTTAGTTTGTGCCTGTCTTTCATTACCTCTGGGCTTGCCAGCAGTAAAAGAGGTAGTCCATTAGTTAAGCGCATTATTGTAAAAAGAGACCACCCTTTCCCTGGTTCTGTGCATAACTAAATATACTTGTGCCAGTTGAGTGCATTTGTGGGTTATGATAAAACTGTCATGCACTAAATCGCAGCCAGATTAGATCATGACAAATGTAGCAGGGATGACAAGAAGATTTCTTGAATGGATATTTGAAATTTTCCATGATTTGAAAGTCCCTGAGCTCTCTACACTCATAAGTGATTACATTCTGCAACAGGGGAGACAATATTTAATGATGTGATTAGCAGTTTGTGACATATTTGGCTTCATGTTCCTTTGTGATTGAGTTACTTTCAAGCAGTGCCTCAGAGAGATGTGTTAACTCTTTCATCGCCCTAGGATGTAATCCCGTGGAGTACTTCTCTCAATACTACTTCAGTGTTCTAGAATAGCAAGGTCCAGAAAAATACCTTGCAAAACATGTGTAATTTTAAGTTTTCTAATAGCCACATTTTAAAAAGGGAAAAGAAGCACTTGAAATTAACTTTAATAATAGATTTTATCTCACCCAACATTTCCAAAATAGCACTTCAATGTGTAATCAATACTTTTTGATTATTGATGAAATATTTTAGATTCTTTATTCAAACTAAATCTTCAGAATCTGGTGTTTATTTTACACTTATGACACAGCTTAATTCAGACTAGCCACATTTCAAGTCTAGGAAGAGCTTCTTATCTTACAGCCTGTAAACCACTCACTTGGTTTATCATGAAAATTCCTAACATTTTTCTCCTTAATTTATAGCCACACTTCACTATCCTGAAGTCTTGAGATCATTAGAAAAGGAATTTTTTTTAATTTTCATTGTCCCTAAACATTTATTGGAACACAGCCCCACTCATTTGTCTACATAAAGTCAGTGGTTGAGTAGAAAGGGAAGTTTTGATCATTACAAAAGCCAGCACTTACTGAACTAACCACAGTACTAATAGGCATGTCACACTAATTCATTTTCTCATTTAATTCTCACATGACCTTAGGCACTTAGGCATTGATATCTCTGTGTTATACTTGAGGAAACTGAGATACAAAGAGATTGATTCACCTGTTTAAGGTCACGTGGGTAGTAGGTGACAGAGTCAAGATCTGAATCCCAGTTTGTGCACCCGCCCCCAGCTAACTGTGCTGACCTCAGTGGGCTGGAGGCTCATGGCTGACTGATATGCCAGGAGCCCTCACAGATGGGCCAGAATGGAGATTGTGCGGAACAGCAGCCAGCAGCTGAGAAAGCGGCTAAGTCAGCTCTGAAAACTACCTGCTCTTCTGAACATCCTCGGGCAGGTGCTTCTCTCTTCCCAGACCACGCTTTAGTTCATGTTTGTTTAGTGGGTCATGTGAGGATATTTACCCACTAACATCATAGAGACACATCTTTAAGGGTATCTATAAATTCTGCTGAGTCCTTACACCCCATATTACACCCTTACACCCCAAAAGAAAAAGAAAAGCTTTTTCTTTTCCCTGGAATCTCTAAGGATCTGAACCTGGGAGTCTCTTAACTATGAATATAGGTGAGGAAGTGATTTATCCCTCCTTCTCTGCTGCTCCAGGAAACAGTACTTTGAATGAAGGAGAGGAAAATCAGATATGGCTTCTGAACATACTTTCTTGCTAGAAGGCTGAGGAGAAGGAAAACGTTTTGTAGTGTAATTGATCTGATGAGCTGCCATCTTCCTGTGGAGGACTTTGATAAGCCCTAAGTTTGCTAGCGTGTTGACCATATCCAGAACTAGCCCTTTCCTTTGGACTGCATCCACTTGTGCATCTACACAGCAAATAGGACAAGGTCAGGAAGGTTGGGGAGAGAGGATTGGAGGTTTGCTGCCTTTCTCTCCGTAGATTTGCCTTTGTATCTTAGAAAGAACATTCCAGTTAAACTAACCTGTGGGACATCTATCTCAGCCATCTGGATATCCACCATAGAAGAAAAGATTGACTCAAATGCTGTTCTCCTGGAATCTAGAGTTCCAAATACTCAAGATTTGGAGAAAATTACTTATTAGGTAGGACCCAGAAATATGATTTTTAATCTTTGGTGGGATGAAAACAACCCTGTACTTTAGAAATGCAACAATTGCACCCATTGCCTGAGAGGAATCTGGGCTGAGTATTTGCTAAATAACTTGAATTGGTGTCTGTCTTTAGTCATAATTGCTCATCAAAGTGGGAGCAGGGAAAGACTAAACTAACAATTCCTTCTTATCCTACGGTTCTGCCCTGATGCCCAGGTTCTATTCAGTCATTCTGATGTAAGCCCTGTTGTGTCTCAGCTCTTAACCCTGGATCTGAGCATTAAGAGATCAACCATTTTAAGTTTTGGCATCCCATAGTAGACATTCAGGACAGTGTGGGAAACTATGAAGGAGAAGAGTCATTTTATTCTCAGCTAGTAATATCTGCTAAGTACTAGGTGCTCAGAGGAAACAAAAGTATATAAAACTCCTTCACTGCTTTCAAAGTTGGATTGGGGAAGTAGATGTACATCTGGGAAACAATATGCAACAAGATTTAATCAAGCAAGCCCTGTATTGCCCTTTTAAACATTTTCTTGGGAGTTTTGTAGAATATTAAAAATATACTTGAATGGTACTAAAAACAGGTTCTTATTATTGCCAAGGTTGGGGGTTCAGTGAAAAGAATACAGACTCTGGAATCAAACAAACCTTGTGTCAAATGCCAGGCCTTAACTAGCACTGTCACCTGTAGGAATAACAATACTCTTAGTAGGATTGTCATAAAAACTGAAAGAGAGAATATATGTGTGCAACTTTAAAATAGGTCCAAATAAATCTCTCCTACAAAAGAATCCCAGATAATTTAAGTATCTACTCCTCTAGGAGGTAAAGGTTAACTCTCCTCACCTTGAGTATGGGCTAGATTTGGGACTCACTTCCAAAGAAGAGAGTATACAAGGAAAAAATACTAAATGTGTGGAGAAACCTGGTAGAGACTGCTTTAACCAAATGATCAAGGTTAACACTATAAGAGAGAAGTCATGTTGGTATGATATATTCCCTGAAGTGTTCTGATGAGAAGAGCACTTTACCTCTGTGACAATCTTTCTAAAAACTCATGACCCTAGTCTAATCATGAGAAGGTATATCAGGCAAACCCAGATTGAGTGACATTTTAAAAAATAAGTGACCAGTACTCCTTAAAACTGTCAAGGTCAAGACAAACAGGGAAAAATTGAGAAATTGTCAGAGACCAGAATAAACACGGTAACCAAATGCGATATAGTATCCTGGGTGGACCTTGGAAAAGAAAACAGGATATTAATGAAAGAAAATGGTGATATCTGAATTAAGTCTGGAATTCAGTTAATAGCATATTAATGTTGGTTCCTTAGCTTTGACAAATGTATCAAAGTGATGTGAGATAAAGACACTAGGCGAAAGTGACACCCATTGTGGGGCATATGGAAAATTATGTATTATTTTTGCAACTGTTCTGTGAACCCATTCAGCAAAATTATTCCCCCAAAAAAGTTTATTTTAAAAATGCATCAAATTCTTTGATACTCCTACCTTCAAAAGATGGAGCTTGATTGCCCTTTCCTTGAGTGGACTGTATTCAGTGATTCACTTCTCTTGAGAAAATGTGGCATCATTGATGATATGTAATTTTAAGACCAGGTGATAAAAGACAAGTGACTTCTTCCTTGCTCTCTGTGGTGTCACTTGTTCTGGGAGAAGCTTGCTATCATACTGTGAAGTCACTCAAGTAGCTCTAAGAGGAGGCCCACGAGTTAAGGAACTGGGGACTTCTTCCAACAGCCAGAAAGAAACTAAGTTTTTCTGCCAGCAGCCATACCTCTGAGCTTTTTTATAAAAGGACCATCCAGCCCCAGTGAAGCCTTCAAATGACTGCAGCCTGATATCTTGCCTAGAGCCAGGACACTGAAGGAAGTGGCTTCCAATTTCCTGGCCACAGAAACTATGTTGTTTTAAGCCACTAAGCTTTATGGTAATTTGTTATGCAGCAATAGATAACAAATACAGTATGAAACATGGTTAGCATACTGTCTAGCATACATAAGTACTTAATAAAGCATAGTTTCTATTGTTGTTGTTCGGAAATGATTATTTTTTCCTCTGTTGTTCTAGACCTCCCATTTTCTCTCCACTTGGAACAGTGATTCTTAACCATGACTACACATTACAATCACCTTGTGAGTTTTTAAAAAATATACTAGAGCCCAAAATCTTAGACCAGATTAATTAAATAAAAATTCTAGGATGTACCCCAAGCATCTGTATTGTTTTAAAATTCCCTTAGCAATTTTCATAGACAGCCAGGGTTAAAGGATCATTGCTATAGGAACAGCAACATTTAAATAGGGGCTACAAAATTTCTAAGGCTTCTGAAAGTAGGAGCATAAAGTTGTATTTCTTGCTATTTCATCAAAATAGGCTTTATGATCTGGGGAGAATGTGTTGCAAAAAAAACCCAAAAAATTCAAAAACTGTCCACTGAAATAGCATGTGATTATATGGCCTCCTCTGAAAGGAATGAAGCAATCTTTAACTAAAGGAGTTTATCAACTAGGCAGAGAAACCACAGGATAATTCTATTGACCTTACAGCTGCAAAACAGACTATTTGTGGACTGTACTCCAAAGGACAGTTAATGTTTTCCTTGGTTAATGTACTAAACTGGAATTCCTTCTTTCCTGTTTATATTTTCTTTCTTTCTGTCAAGCATAACCACCAAAACAACATTTACTGCATAAGAATCTAAGAGAATTATCTGCTTAAGGCATCTAGGAAAAAATACATTACCAATTTGTTGAAATACTCTTTATTTGCCCCCCCCCAAGGCTTCATATTTGTTTATTTTTTATTAAGTTTTTAATTTTAACTCCAATATAGTTAACATATAGTGTTATATTAGTTTTAGGCATACATTATAACGATTTAGCAGCTCTATACATTACTCAGTGCTTACCATGGTAAGTGTACTCTTAATTCTTAATCCCCTTCTTCTATTTCACCATTCCCCTGACCCAACTCCCCCTTATAGACATCAGTTTGTTCTCTCTAGTTAGGAGTCTGTTTCTCGGTTTGTCTGTCTTTTTTTTTTCTTTGCTCTTTTGTTTTTTTACTCCTTAAATTCTACATGTGAGTGAAATCATATGGTATTTCTCTTCCTCTAACTAAAACATTTTCATATTTTATACTGAAAGCATGGAGCCATAAAAAAGAGAACGTATAATTAATGTAGAAGAGTTTGTCATTTCATCTTGCATAACCCAAGGAAGAAAACAACCCACCAGGAACTAGATCTCTATCAAAATGAGTTTTGGGAAAAAAAAAAAAAAAGTTTTGACTTTTCCATTTTGTCATCTGGTTAGTTCATTGGCAAAGGAATGAAGAAAGTGGTCATTTCTGGACTAAGCAGTCCCATTGCGGTCTGTTACTTAGATCTGAATACTAGGTTGAATATATTTTAAAGGCATTTGTTCAGCATACATGTTCTGAATGGCACTTTAGAAGATTATGAAGATTCCACCCCCGACTCAGTAGGTGTGCAACACCATTGAGAAAATGAAAGCAAGTATAGAATACACTCCAAATTTTTGCATTTTAGGGGTGCCTGGGTGGCGCAGTCGGTTAAGCGTCCGACTTCAGCCAGGTCACGATCTCGCGGTCCGTGAGTTCGAGCCCCGTGTCGGGCTCTGGGCTGATGGCTCAGAGCCTGGAGCCTGTTTCTGATTCTGTGTCTCCCTCTCTCTCTCTGCCCCTCGCCTGTTCGTGCTCTCTCTGTCCCAAAAATAAATAAACGTTAAAAAAAAAAATTTTTTTTTTGCATTTTAAACTATGAACAAAATATAAGTTTTTTTAAAAAGGCTGACAAGTTTGGATCAGTTTTGACTGAGAAGATATGTAGGAAAAGGTAGTGTTTGGTCATGATAAATAAGAGTGCTAGGTAGATTCCTGATACTTGGATATAGTTTGGATAAACAAGAGAGGAGAGTATCTAAACTGGAAGAGAATCACAAAAGCAAAAATAAGCACCATGTGGGGAATAGTGAAATGATTGACTTATATAAAGTGTAGGTTTATTTGAAAAGTAATGGGAAGTGATTTTGAATAAGTAGACTAAAACCAGATGATACTGAAGCATTGAAGTCCAGGCTGAGTACCCAGAAACCATTGAAAGTCATTGAGCTCACTCAAACTGAAGGATTATGTTCAGAGGAGAGGGTAGAAGTAAGCAATTCAGGATTATTTGGGAAAAAGTAGAAAATTAGAGGGATAGACAA
Source organism: Herpailurus yagouaroundi (assembly GCF_014898765.1). Taxonomy (NCBI): domain Eukaryota; kingdom Metazoa; phylum Chordata; class Mammalia; order Carnivora; family Felidae; genus Herpailurus; species Herpailurus yagouaroundi. Next base: position 5,299,854 of record NW_024412406.1, read on the forward strand.
ATCTGAGTCATGGTAGGGATGAATTGAAAAACTTGAACTTGTTGATTAATTAGATTCATGGTCTCCTTTTAGCAGATATGTGTTGGGCTGAGGGCTAACATTAGGTGGTAGATGGCCATCAAAAGATAGTGGTGGTAGTAACATACAATCAACAAATAACCTACTTTTAACATTTGAATCCAAATCTATAAATCAGGAATGTGGTTCTATAATCCCTGTAAAATCCTATAATTCAATTTGGATACATGGTAAAACTTGCAAAGGTACTTTTATAAAATATTCTATTTTAGGTAAACTCAAACTGCATTTCTATAGGAATAAAGTTTTGTCTGTAATATATACTTAACATATTTCTTTAAAAATGACATTGTTACATCTAGTAATTTGTTTTCTCCATTTCTTTTTTTTAAAATTTTTTTTTTTTTCAAACGTTTATTTATTTTTGGGACAGAGAGAGACAGAGCATGAACGGGGGAGGGGCAGAGAGAGAGGGAGACACAGAATCGGAAACAGGCTCCAGGCTCGGAGCCATCAGCCCAGAGCCCGACGCGGGGCTCGAACTCACGGACCGCGAGATCGTGACCTGGCTGAAGTCGGACGCTTAACCGACTGCGCCACCCAGGTGCCCCATCTCCATTTCTAATCAGAAGTACCTAACACTTTAAGTTCTAGTTTATCTTGTTCAAGCATATGCTAGACATCCAATTCCTGTTACCAAATAATCATATCACTTCAAAAATAAGATTTCCTTTTAAAAATTTTTTGTTAATGTTTACTTTTGAGAGAGAGAGAGAGAGCATGAACTGGGGAGGGGCAGACTGAAAGAGGGACAGAGGATCTGAAGCGGGCTCTGTGTTGACAGCAGAGAGCCCGATGCAGAGCTCAAACTCACCATGAGATCATGACCAGAGCCGAAGTCAGACACTTAACCAACTGGGGTCAGTCACCCCAGTTGCCCCTAAAAATAAGATTTCCTTATGTGTTTGAGACATTTCTTACTACCTTTCATTCAGTAACTAACTTTTAGGTAAGCTTTCTGAAATAATAATTGTATCAAACAATCCAGAAAACAGCAGAGAATATTCTCAGTGGCCTGTAGTCCTCTCCACAGTGCTGATTGAGTGTCCTCTCAACATGGCTACTGGTTCTCCACAGAGCTCCAGCCTGTGCCCTTTTCTGAAGGCTAAATGTGAAGAGCAGTGGCCTGTCTGTCTAGTGATTTGGCCTTGGAAGAATTTGCTTGACATTCTCTAGAAACTATTTCTATCAATAGGGTTTCTTCACATTCAGCTGTGGCTAGCTGACTTGTCACAAATGAGTGGATTGGCAGTTGTTCACAACTTAATTTAAAGAATACTGATTTCTATATGGGGCGCTTGGATGTTTCAGTCCGTTAAGCGTCCAGCTTCGGCTCAGGTCACGATCTTGCAGTTCATGGGTTTGAGCCCTGTGTCCTGCTCTGTGCTGACAGCTCAGAGCCTGCAGCCTGCTTTGGATTATATGTCTCCCTCTCTCTCTGTCCCTTGCCCACTCATGCTCTGTCTCTCCCTGTCTCTCAAAAATAAGTAAACATTAAAAAAAATAATAAAGAATACTGATTCCTGTAGTATGAGAGTAGTTTAAAGAAGTGATACTATTAGACCCTTAACCAAAATCATAAAATAAAATAATAAAATAATATATATTTAATTATATATTATATATATTATATAATTTTTGTTTTCTGAGGTATTTCTAAATCTCAATTAGCTAATAAAATCATGCAAGGACCTCCACTTCTATAAGGGTCAAAATTTAGATCAACTCTCCTACTGAGAATAACAAAATCTGGACAAAACATACTACAAGGAATTACTTGGAGGCACCAGAGATCTAACAAGGCAAAATCATGGGAAAGATAGGAAAATGACTAGAGAGTTGAGGCTGCCATAAGGGGCCAGTTTTCTACTCAGAAGTCTGCTGGTCCTGGAAGGTATAACAGAGAGGCTGAGAAACTGAATGGGACTTATGACAGCCCTGTAGAAGAATAAAACTGGGAATCTAGAATGCAGCAAAGTTGGGAATGAGGCTTGTAAATACCCCAGGCTCTCAATTAAGACACTCAATGTCTCCCACTAGGAATAAGCAGGAACTGTAAGTAGACTGTCCTCTCAAGCTTGAAGCTCAATTTCAAGTCATTACTAATCCTTGAAACTGAATCAAGATGATCTCAGATTGCTGGTTTCTAAAACTAACAGTAACAAAGTAAAGCATCTTTCAAGGAAGATAATTCATCAAATCTCAAATTATTTCTACAGATTTTCATATACTGTGTCCACTACTCAACTAATAATAATCAGGTTCACAAGGAGATAAGACAGTATGGATGAAGAAACAAGAAAAATAACAGATAATGGACACATGGGACTCTATATAATAAATTTAGCAAACACACAGAGATGTTTACAAAATATTAAGTTTTTATTTTTTTAATTTTTTAAAAATGTTTATTTTTGAGAGAGAAAAAGACAGAGTGTGAGTGGGGGAGGGGCAGAGAGAGAGGGAGACAAGGAATCTGAAGCAGGCTCCAGGCTCCAGACTGTCAGCACAGAGCCAGAGACAGGGCTCGAAATCACGAACCATGAGATCATGACCTGAGCCGAAGTCAGACGCTCAACTGACTGAGCCACCCAGGCACCCCTTAAGTTTTTATTTAAATTCCAGTTAGTTAACATACAGTTCAATAATAGTTTCAGGTGTACAATATAGTGACTCAACAATTCCATATATCATCCAGTGTGCATCACAAGCATACTCCTTAATACCCTTGACCTATTTTACACAACCCCCACCACCTCCCTTCTGGTAACCATCACTTTATTCTCTATAGTTTAGAGTCTGTTTCTCTCTCTCTCTCTCTCTCTCTCTCTCTCTCTCTCTCTCCCTTTGTTTGTTTGTTTTGTTTCTTAAATTCCTATGTGAGGGAAATCACATGGTATTTGTCTTTTTCCAGCTAACTTATTTCACTTAGCATAATATTCTCCAGCTCCATCAATGTAATTACAAATGACAAGATTTCATTCTTTTTCATGGCTGAATAAGATTCCATTGTATCTATATACCACATCTTCTTTATTCATTTATCTATTGATGGACACTTGGGCTGTTCCCATAATTTTGCTATTGTAAGTAATGCTGCATTAAACAGGGTGCATGTATCCCTTTGAATTAGTATTTTTGTATTCCTTGGGTAAACACCCAGTAGTGCAATTGCTGGATCATAGGGTACTTCTATTTTTAACTTTTTGAGGAGCCTCCATACTATTTTCCACAGTGGCCATACCAATTTGCATCCCCACCAACAGTGCAAGAGGGTTCCCCTTTCTCCACATCCTCACCAACACCTGTTGTTGCCTGTGTTGTTAATTTTAGCCATTCTGACAGGTGTGAGATAGTATCTCACTGTGGCTTTGATTTGTATTTCCAGGATGATGACTGATGTTGAGCATCTTTTCATGTGTCTATTAGCCATCTTGATATCTTCTTTAGACAGTGTCTATTCATGTCTGGGTCATATAGATCAGCCCTGATCTAATGTAAGAGGAAGCAACCTAAGAATGTGAACACTAGATGGTGAAGATCATTGGTGGAGGAGGTGGGGGGGGGGGGTACTTGATAGCTGGATACCATGAGTAGGCACAGCAGTAGAATTAATAAATAAGAAAAAGGAATTGGTAGACAGAATAGAACACAAAGAGATGAAAAGATTGAAAATACAGAAGAGGGGGTATGGATACAATATAAAAGATGTTGAGCATCTTTTCATGTGTCTATTAGCCATCTGTATGTCTTCTATAAGACAATGTTTATTCATGTCTTCTGCCCATGTCTTAACTGGATTATTTGGTTTTGGGGTGTTGAATTTGATAAGTTCTTTATAGATTTTAGATAGTAACCCTTTATCTGATATGTCATTTGCAAATATCTTCTCCCATTCCAGAGGCTGCCTTTTAGTTTTGTTGATTGTTTCCTTCACTTCGCAGCTTTTTATCTTGATGAAGCCCCAATCATTCATTTTGGCTTTTGTTTCCCTTGCCTCTGGTGACGTGTCTAGTAAGAAATTGCTGAGGCTGATGTCAAAGAGGTTGCTGCTTGTTTTCCTCTAGTATTTTGATGGTTTCCTGTCTCACATTTAGGTCTTTACTCCATTTTGAGTTTATTTTGTGTGTGGTGAAAGAGAATGGTCCAATTTCATTCTTTTGCATGTTGCTGTCCAGTTTTCCCAACACCATTTGTTGAAGAAACAGTCTTTTTCCCATTGGATATTCTTTCCTGCTTTCTCAAAGTTCAATTCACCATATAATTGTGGGTTCATTTGGGTTTCCTATTCTGTTCCGTTGATATATGTGTCTATTTCTGTGCTAGTACCATACTGTTTTGATTACTACAACTTTGTAATATACTTTGATGTCCAGAGTTGTGATGCCTCCAGCTTTGCTTTTCTTTTTCAAGATTGATTTGCCTGTTTGGGGTGTTTTATAGTTCTATACAAATTTTAGGATTGTTTGTTCTAGTTTTGTGAAGGGATTGCATTAGATTGCCTTGGGTAATATAGACATTTTAACAATATTTGTTCTTCCAATCCATGAGCATTGAATGTCTTTCCATTTTTTTGTGTCATATTCAGTTTCTTTCATTAGTGTTTTATAGTTTTGAGAGTACAGGTCTTTCACCTCTTTGGTTAGGTTTATTCCTAGGTATTTTTTGGTTTTGGTGAATGTGTAAATGGGATTAGTTCCGTAATTTCTTCTATTTTATTATTAGAGTATAGAAATGCAGCATATTTCTGTACATTGACTTTGTATACTGTGACTTTACTTAACTGTTTATCAATTCTAGCAGTTTTTTGTTGTTGAGTCTTTTGGGTTTTCTATATATAGTATTTTTAATATGTTCCATGAGATTTTAAAAAAAAGACTGGAAATTTTAGAAGAGAAGTGGAAACTATAAAAATGAGCCAATTGAAAAATCCAAGAACTGAAATTAAAAACTTTACAAATGGGCAGTTTAGCTATTTATTGCTGTGTAACAAATCATCCAAAGACTTAGTAATTTGAAGAAGTAATAATTATCTAATCTTTTTCCTAGTTACTGTGAGTCAGGAATTCAGGAGTAACTAATTTGGCTGGTTCCTGCTTGAGGTCTCTGATGAGTTTGTCATCAGATGCTGGCCAGGGGCAGTCATCTAAAGACTTAACTTGGACTGGTGCCATCTGAAGGGGGCTTACTCATATGGATGGGAATTTGATTCCTTTCAATATGGGCTTCTCCAGGGAGCTGCTTGGGTGTGCTCCTGATGTCATTTTTGCCATTCCCTATTGGTCATATAGATCAGCCCTGATCTAATGTGAGAGGAAACAACCTAAGAGTGTGAACACTAGAGGGTGACGGTCCCCGGCGGAGGCGCCCGCCCCCCCCCCCCCCCCCCACTTGATTGCTGGATACCATGAGTAGGCACAGCAGAAGAATTAATAAATAGGAAAAGGGAATTGGTAAACAGAATAGAACACAAAGAGACAAAAAGATCGAAAATGCAGAAGAGGGAGTATGGATACAATATATAATGGAATTTTCAGAGAACAGGAGAGATTAAGGCAGAAGCAGTATTTGAAGAGATATTAACTGTGAGTCTTCAAAAACCAATGAAAGATATAGAGGCACAAATTCAAGAAGCTCTGTGAATTCCAAGCAGGATAAAGTGCAAAATGTAGACTCTCCCACATATATGCACATACAATTAGTCCTAACTTAATATTTTTAGCCTGTGTTTGAAGACATTATTGCGGTTTGAATGTGGCTGTTCATTTTTGTAATTTTGGAAAGTACTTCCTTAATGTGATAGGAGATTTTGGTACTGTTTGTATTTCATTCCTTTTTTTTTTTTTCTTAGGGGTGGGGCAGAGAGAAAGAGAGAGGGGGAGGGAGGGAAGTAGGGAGGGAGAGAGAACGTGAGTAGGGGATGAGCAGAGAGAGAAGGAGAAAGAGAGAATCCCAAATAGGCTCCACACTATCAGCATGGAGCCCAGTGCGGGGCTCAAACTCAACAACCATGACATCATGACCTGAGCTGAAATCAAGAGTCAGATGCTTCACCAACTGAGCCACCCAGGTCCCCATTTGTGTTTCATTCTTAATTGTTCGTAGTCCTTGGTTGCTAGCCTTTGGATCGGCCTGAAGCACTATATGTAGGGAAAGTGTACGTTGTAACAGAGAACAAAATTCCCATTAAGTTGATGTTATTCACTTGTCTAGCATTCATCTATTTCTAACTTTTTCATACATACTTCATTCATACTTTCATACATATAAAAAGCAATGATAGTTGAAATGGATAGAAATGATTTTGGAGTATTGAAATCCCATCAGAATCTTTCTTTTAATGTTAAGTATTTACTATTTTTTAGGGTTAAATACATCATTATATAATCCAGTTCTTTAAAAATTGTGTATAGGGGCGCCTGGGTGGCGCAGTCGGTTAAGCGTCCGACTTCAGCCAGGTCACGATCTCGCGGTCCGCAAGTTCGAGCCCCGCGTCAGGCTCTGGGCTGATGGCTCGGAGCCTGGAGCCTGTTTCCGATTCTGTGTCTCCCTCTCTCTCTGCCCCTCCCCCATTCATGCTCTGTCTCTCTCTGTCCCAAAAATAAATAAACATTGAAAAAAAAATTAAAAAAAATAAAAATAAAAATAATAAAAAAATAAAAAATAAAAATTGTGTATATATAGCATTGTTAATTGAGTATCCAAATAACCACACACACCATTCCTTGGCCATACTATATTAGCAGGAGTTCATTTGATATAGACCTGACTCTTTTGTTTAGAAAAACTGCTATTTTTACTTCTACTAGTTGTTTTTAAATGGCAAGCATTTTACATAATGGCAAGCATTTAACAATAGAAATTTTGATTAGCATTAAGCTCCCAAAGTGTTGATATGGATTGTGAAACAGTGAATGCTGTCCATCTAGAGATGGAATCTGGTTCTTGTTCACAACAGGTGGGGACAGATGGCCACTCCAGTCAAATAGAGATTTGGTAGCTGTCATAAGAAAACAACTACCTGAAAGCAGATTGGGTTTAACCCATTATCTCTTGGACTGGTTTATTTCATTTAAAAAAATACTCAAATGAAGTTGTTTTTCTCCAAATATAAGCACTCAGAATAAGGGTCTTAAGAAGTCAGGTCCAGGGGTACCTGGGTGGCTCAGTTGGTTAAGTGTCCAACTCTTGGTTTCAGGTCAGGTCATGATCTCATGGTTTGTGAGTTTGAGTACCATGTTGCTCCTTACTGGCAGTGTGGAGCCTGCTTGGGATTCCCTTTCTCTCTCTCTCTCTCTCTCTCTCTCTCTCTCTCTCTCTCAAAAATAAATCAGTTCAAAAAAAGAAGTCAGATCCAGTTATTAAATTACATGATTCTATTTATTTCTTCAAAGTTTAAATACAAACATGAGGGAGTCCAAGGTAGCAGCATAGGAAGATCCTGAACTCACCTCCTCACATAAACATACAAAATCTACATCTACATGTGGAACAATTGAAAAAAAAGACCTGAAAACTAGCCAAATAGCTCCATCACAACAAATGACAAAATGTGATAGAGCCACATCGAGATAGGTAGGAGAGGCCGAGATGTATTCTCACCAAGAACTCTACCTCTGGCACTACAACCCGTGGTCAGGATCAGCCTCACAAATCTAGGACTTTTCCTTCAGGAGCAAGAGTTTTTTGCCTCACATCAGGCACCCCAGCACTTGGGACTTGCACCAGAGAGACAAGACCCCAAAATGTCTGTCTTTGAAAACCAAAGGGCTGTCAAGAACTATGATGCTTCTCTGAAAGGACTCACATATAAACTCACTTGCCTAAGGACCCAAAAGCAACAGTGCCTAGACTATATGCAGCGATTTAATTGCTAATAAGCATCTGCTAGTGGAGCAGGGGCCTTTTGAGATTCTCTCCAGAGACAGAGACACTGGCAAGCACACTGGAAGTCATGCACAGTCCCTGAACTGTCGCTGCCCTGCTAAAGCCAGTGAACATGCCCCAGCTCTGTGCTCTCCCAGTGTCTTGCTAAAGCTGGTGGCACACCCTGGCCTTCATCTCCTTGGCCCTGCTAAAGCCAGCAGGCATGCACTGTCCACATAGGAGACACCCCTTTATCACTTGGCTCTGGTGGCCCAGGGACCCATGGGACCCTTGCATTCCTGGGGCCATAGGACCCAAGATAGTCCCATGGGACTGTAACAATTGGAGAGGCATTTCTTGGCAGGCCACCCCCTCCCCCCCAGGGCACTGCACAGACAGCAAACTGAAATGCATCCCCAATTTTGCTATAAAAAATGCGAATTTACTTCTCCTAGAACTTCAGCCTAAAGGGTAGGCTTCAAGTTTCTTACACATCTAGAGGCTACAGAGGTGCTATCAGAGAAAATAGGCCAGGGAACACCGTCTTTGCACTCTTCCTCAGCCTCACTGTGGCTCTCTGGTACCTTTCAGAAAGGAGCTGTCCACTCGTCTGGAACCCCAACTATTGCAACTGTCAGTCAGAAGACAGCTCCAGATCACCTGGTCTGGAGGCCAGCAGGGTTTATGATTACATACTTCAAAAGCTGCTGCCTGAGGGTCTAGCTTCCAATCAGCATGAAACCAGGTGCTGACTGAGATTCCTTCTTTTGGAACACTGGCAAGTCTTGGCAAACCCTCAACAACTGAGACCTATCAAGAATAAATCTGGCTGCTTAGATAATCACAAAGTTTGAGAAACAACCAAGAGCAAGGGCAAGGTTGAATGATGTTTAATCTCGTACACAAAGCCACTCTTTCAATACTAGAAGTAACTGTTTCACTTAATACATAGAAATAAATACAAAGAGTCAAGCAAAATGAGGAAACAGTGGAATATACTCCAAGTGAAAGAATGAGATAAAATCTCAAGGAAAAAAAGAAGTTTAATGAGATGGACATAACTAATTTACATAATAACGAGTTCAAAACAATGGTCATAAAGGTGTCACTGAACTTGAGCATGGATGAACACAGTGATAACTTCAATAGAAAATATAAGCAAGTATCAAAGAGAAGTCACAGAGCTGAAGAATACAATAACTGAACTAAAAATACACTAGATGTGTTCAACAGCACACTAGATGAAACAGAAGAAAGGGTCAGTGATCTAGAAGACAGGGTGGTGGAACTCACCCAAATGAAACAACAAAAAGTAAAAAGAATTTTTAACAAGTGAAGATAGTTTAAGGGACCTATGGGACAACATCAAGAGGAATAACATTCACATTATAGGGGTCACAGAAGTAGAAGAGAGAGAGAGAAAAGGGCAGAAAACTTATTTCAAAAAATAATGGCTGAAAACTTGCCTGCCCTTAGAAACAGACATCCTTGTCAAGGAACCCAGTGAATTCTAAATAAGATGAACCCAAAGATATCTACCCAAGACACATTATAATTAAGATGTCAAAAATGGTATGATATATTCAAAGTGCTGAAGGGAAAAAACTTCCTACCAAGAATACTTACCTGGCTAGGTTATCATTCAGAATTGAAAGAGAGACAAGTTTTCCAGACAAGAAAAACCTGAAGGACTTTATCACCACAAAATCAGCCTTATAAGAAATGTTAAAGGGACTTCTTTTATTTTCTTCTCTTTTCTTTTTTATCCAAGTTGGTTAACATATGTATAATAATGATTTCAGGAGTAGAATTTAGTTATTCATCACTTACATACAGCACCCAGTACTCATCCCAACAACTATCCTCCTTTAAACTGAAAAGAAAAGGCACTAATTACAAGAAAGCATATAAATAAGTATAAATCTCGCTGGTACAGGTAGTGGATTAGTCACTTATAAAGCTAGTATGAAGGTTAAAAGACAAAAGTAGCAAAAATAACTATAACCACAATAATTAATTAAGGGATATACAAAATACAAAGATATAAAATGTGATATCAAAAACATAACACATGGAAGGGAAGGTAGTAAAAATGTAGAGTTTTAGAATGCATTCAAATTTAACTTGCTAATCAATATAAAATAGACTATTATATATATATATATATATATATATATATATATATATGTAGGCTGTTATATGTGAGCCTCATGGTAACCCCAAAGCAAAAACCTGTAGTAGATACACAAAAGACAATGAGAAAGGAACCTAGGTGTAATACTATAGAAAGTCATCACTTTTATTCAAAATAGTACTGGAAGTTCCAGCCAGAGCAATCAGGCAAGAAAAAGAAATAAAAGGCATCCAAATTGGAAAGGAAGAAGTAAAACTGTCACTATTTGAAGACAACATGATTTTGTATATAGAAAACGCTAAAGAGTCTACCAATAAGTTATTAGAACTAGTAAATGAATTCAGTAAAGTTGCAAGATGAAAAATCAATATACAAAAATCTATTGCATTGTTATATAATAATAATGAACTACAGCAAAAGAAATTAATCCATTTACAATCTTATTTAAAAAGATTAAAATACCTAGGAATAAATTTAATCAAGGAGGTGAAAGGCCTGTACACTGAAAAGTTATAAGATGTTGATGAAACAAATTGATGAAGACACAAATGGAAAAATATTCTGTGCTCATGGATTAGAAGAATTAACACCGTTAAAATTTCCATTCTACCCAGAGCAGTTACAGATTTAATGTCATCCCTATCAAAATTCCAATGTCATTTTTCACAGAAATACAACAATCCTAAATTTTGTGTAGAACCACAAAGACCCCGAATAGCCAAACCAATCTTGAGAAAGAGGAACAAAGCTGGAGCCAACACACTTTCTGATTTCAAATTATATTACAAAGTTACAGTAATCAGAACAGTATGATATTAGCATAAAAATATAGATCAATGGAACAGAATAGAGAGCCTAGAAATAAACCCATGCATATATGATCAAGTGATTTATGACAAAGGAGGTAAGAATAAGGGACTGTCTCTTCAATAAATGGTGCTGGGAAAACTGGATAGCCACAGGCAAAAGAATTAGGCTACTGTGTCAACACCATATACAGAAAATTAACTCAAAATGGATTAAAGATGTGAATGTAAGACCTCAAACCATAAAACTCCTAGAAGAGAACACAGGCAGTAACCTCCTTGACATAGGTCTTGGCAATGGTTTCTTGGATCTGACTCCAAAAGCCAAGGCAATGAAAGCAAAAAATTAAACAAATGGGACTACTTCAAACTGAAAAGCTTCTGCACAGAGAAGGAAACCATCAAGAAAATGGCAATCTTTTTAATGAGAGAAAATGTTTGCAAATCATATATCCAATAAAGGGTTAATATCCATACTATATAAGGAACTCCTACAACTCAAGAGCAAACAAAACAAAACAAAAAATACCTAGTCTGATTTAAAAATTGACAGAGGATCTGCAAAGACATTTTCCCAAAGAAGACATACAGATGGCCAACAGGTACATCAAAAGATGCTCAACATCACTAATCATCAGGGAAATGCAAATCATAACCACAATGAGATATCACCTCATACCTGTTAGAATGACTATTGCCAAAAGAGAAGAAATAACAAGTACTGGCGAGGATGTGGAGAAAAGGGAACCCTCATGCACTGTTGTGGGAATGTAAATTGGTGCAGCCACTACAGAAAACAGTATGGAAGTTCTTCAAAAAATTAAAAATAGAACAACTATATGATCCAATAATTCCACTTCTAGGTATTTATCTGAAGAAAACAAAAGCACTATTCAAAAGATATATGCACCCCTATGTTTATCACAGCATTATTTACATTAGCCAAGATATGGAAGCAACTTAAGGGTCTATCAATGGATGAATGGATGGAGGAAATATACACACACACGCACACACATACGCACACACACACAAACACCCCATGGAATATTACTTCACCATAAAAAAAGAATGAAATCTTGCCGTTTGCAACAACGTGGATAGACCTAGGGTATTATGCTAAGTGAAACAAGTCAAACAGAGAAAGACAAATGCCATATGATTTAACTTATGTGTGGAATCTAAAAAACAAAACAAATGAACAAAACAAACCCCATGGATACGGAGAACAGAATGGTGGTTGCCAGAGAGGAGAGAGGTTGAGGAGCTAAAATAGGTGAGGGGGATCAAGAGGTACAAACTTCTAGTTATAAAGTAAATAAGTCATGGGGATATAATGCACAGCATGGTGACATAGTCAATAATATTATAATGCATAGTTGAAAATTGACAAGAGAGGGGCGCCTGGATGGTTCAGTTGGTTAAGCTTCTCTTAACTTAGGCTCAGGTCATGATCTCATGGTTTGTGAGTTTTGAGGCCTGCATCGGGCAGTGCAGAGCCTGCTTGGAATTGTGTCTCCCTCTTTCTCTGCCCCTCCCCCACTTGCTCTCAAAAGTTGACAAGAGAATAAATCTTAAAAGTTCTCATCACAAGAGAAAAAATTTTTGTAACTTTGTACCAAAATTGATGGTAACTAGACTTATTCTGGTGACCATTTCCCAACATATACAAATATCGAATCATTACGTTGTACACCTGAAACTAATATATGTCAATTATACCTCAATAAAAAAAATCAGAACTTGGGCCTGTGAGGCATTCATATTACAGTTTCATTTCCCAATTTATAATAAATTCAACTTGTATTGTTCCAGTGGTTTTCTGTTTCATTACAGAGATGAACTTCTTCCTGGTATAAGCCACCAGCTTCACTGTACCTGGGCAAAGTTCAGAAGTAATGTTGTTTACAAACATCTGGTTTGAGATGATGGAGAGCTAGATGCTCCCACAGAGAAAAAAAAAAAAACTAACCTCTTTCTTAGAAATTAAAAATGTTTTTGCTGTTGGTAATTATTGTACGTGGTCACCTGGGACCACAATTAGTTAAATCTACAACTGTTGTAAAGGATCGCTAAACTAATACAGCATGATTTCAGACATAGTCATGAAATGTACAAATAATATTTTCTGGATGTGTATGCATTGCTCCTTTTAAATGTAAGAGAAGAAATACTTTCATAGGAGTTACATTATTTAAGTCTACTTCCTTGCCAAGTTCCTTTCTTAGTGCCAGTATAGCATCTCCCCAGGAGTGTCCTTTTTCTAGCATCCTATGGCATAGATTTTGGTGCTGGTAATATCAAACTACATAATTTGTTTAATAGGTGTTAGAATCAGGCATGTAATTTTATGGATATCTTAGGCACAGATAGGAAGCCACCATCCAGGTGATTCTCTGCAATCAGACTGATCAGAAATTTGATCCTGGTCGGGTGGGGGGAGGGGGGCAGCTCTAGCAGTAATCAAAATCTATTCTCCATGAATGAGATTTCATTATACTTAATCATGCCAGACTTAATGAAATCACACATGTGGAGAATAGATTCTCTCTCCAATTGGAATCCCCCAGAGCCATGATTGCATTTCCCATCAGCGATCAGTGCTACAGCTGAGCTGAAGCGCTCAGTTACCTGCCAACCAGATGGCACTTCCCCAGTCTGCAACCAATGTTGGAATGAAAATGCTTGAGAGGGGGTGGACTGAGAATGAAAGGGTTTTGGTGGAAAATCTCCCCCTTCCCAATTCACAGAAAAGTGATAGGCTCCTACTTAATGCTGTGAGACAGGGTGACCCAAGAGGATGCCAGGTTTCAGGTGTTATTGGCAGGTGGATTCTACATCCCTGTCCTTAGTCATCATGCTCTACCCTTAAGTGAGCTCATATTGTACACCAGGCACTGGGTTCAGAGCTGTACATTATCTTATCGTATCCTTACAATGACTCTATTCTAAGTATATTGTCACCCCAATAGATGAGGAAACTGGAGCTCAAAGCCTTTGAGTATTATACAAGGTCACCTAACCTTTGTAGTAGAGACTGTACCCAAATCTAAATCCTTAAGACCTTAGAATCCCATTCCCCAACCATTATGCTACATTTCCTTTTCTTTTAGTAGTTTTCACATCACCTTCTCCTCTCCTCCATTGGCATCTGAAACCCCACAAGACTGCCCCCCAACTAAAATACCAATCATAAGTCTAGGTTGTTAGCTATACTTCTGACCAATCAGCTTGTAGCTGGGAACTGGAGGTTCCCACAACCCTCTCCTCAGGTTCCATTAACTTGTTAAAGCAGTTCAGAGAACTCGGGAAAACAGTTTCCTTACTATTTAGCAGGTTATTATACAGGGATCCCTAAAGGGTACATACGGAAGAAATAGGTAGGACAAGGTATGTGGGAAGGGGCAAGAAGACTCCATGATCTTTCAGGATGCACCCTTTTCCCAGCATCTCCATGTGTTCATGATCCTGGAACTCTCTGAACACCATACTTTGGGGATTTTTATGGAAATTTCATCACATAGGAATTAACTCCATTTCTAGCCCCTCTTCCCTCTCTGAAAACGAGGGGATAGGACTAAAACTTCCAAGCTTCTTATCATTGCTCAGTGTTTCTGGTGATCAGCACCCCCTCTAGGAACGCCTCAAGAGTCACCTCATTAGAACAAAAACATTCCTATCAACCTGGAAATTCCAAGGGATTTAGGAGATCTGTGTCAGGAACCAGGGTCAAGGATCACTTAGAACAAAAGATGATCTTGTGCTCTTATAACTTATGAAATTACAATTTTAGGAGCTCTGTGCTAGGAACCAGAGGCAGAGATCAATACATAATTTTTCTATTTCATAGTAGGTTCTTAATAAATACTACTCTCCCTGCCTTTAACCTTTACAAGTTGGGTGTCTAATGATGTGAGTCCTAATGTGTCTACTGAAGTGAGAAATGCCAGGCATAGAAGATAGCCCAGGTTTAGTCACTTGTGATTTCTTGGTAGAAACAATACTTCCTACTATATTTTACTAACTTGTTATTAGGAGTGCCTGGGTGGCTCAGTTGGTTGGGCGTCTGACTTCGGCTCAGGTCATAGTCTCCCAGTCCATGAGTTCGAGCCCCACGTCCGGCTCTGGGCTATCAGCCCGGAGCCTGCTTTGGATTCTGTGTCTCCCTCTCTCTCTGCCCTTCCCCCACTCACACTCTATGTCTCTCTCAAAAAAAAAAAAAAAAGTTGTTATTAAACATTGCCATGCATCCCCCAAAGCTGTACTGTGGCCTACAGAGCAATGTAGCACAGCGATTAACATTTCAGGCTTTGGACCAGAGTCCAGCTGGCTTTGCCAGTTGCTGCTGTCTGACCTTGGCAAATTACCTACCTCTCCACGCCTCAGTTTCCTCATCTGTAAATGTGTCTGTGTCTGAATCTGCGTGCATGTGGTGGGGATGGAGGGCTTCATCTACTTTGTAAGGTTGTGATTAGGAATTAAATTAGATAATGTATGTAGAACATTTAGCATAGTTCCTCACATACAGCAAGAGCTATGTAAGTGATAATGATTATTACTATTATTTAATATTATTTCTGTAATTATCTTTTTATACTCTTGGGCTAAAAAACTTTGAAGAAACACAGAGACTATCTCTTGCCATTATAATTGGACCCTGTTTTTGAGGAGTGCTGATTACCTTCAATAGTCTGATAAGTGCAGTGATTAATGACTTATTTACCGATAAGCTCTGTTTTCCTTTGATGCAGGAGCTGATACTAATGCAGGTGATGTGTTATGTTCCCCACAATACCTTTGAATAAAATGCCATTTCCTCAGGAACAGCTAGAAATACCGATGCTAATTTTTCCTGTGCTCAGGAAAAGCAAGAGCGCTCCCGCTGCAGTGGGCTGGAAGGAGCTCTCCAGAAACATTATGTCATCCTAATTTGCACTGCCAGGGGATGAGCTCATGGGGCGGGGTCTCGCAGGGCTGCAGCTGTGCTGGTTCCTCACTTGCGTCCTTCTAGCTCGCCTCTCTCTGCTACCCCCTCCACCCACCCCCTGCCGCCGGCACCAAACAGGAGGCGCTGCGTGATGAATGATTGAAAATCGAGGCGAAGTCCTGCAAAATAGATTCAGGCGTCAGAAGGCACAAGAAAGGCAAATTGTGCATTTTAGTTATTTTGTGTTACTTAAAAAAACAAAAACAAAAAAAAAACAGCAGTTGCAGAACTGCTGTTCCCAATGAGAAGAGACTTCTGTTGGTTCTCTTTGCTTCTCCTCCTTTGTCTGAGAGCAGCGTCTTTTCCCCCTTTTCTACCTCAAACAACAGCTTGATCTATGACCAAACCCCTGCAGGAGCCGAGCTGATCACATCTGGCCCTAAGCCACGTGGCTGTAGCTGGGGAAGAAACGTGAATGATTCCCCACACTCTTTTCAGATAATATGTATTGTGACTATGTTTATACTCCTCCTAGTCTACCTGGCAGTAGACTAGGTAATGGTTAAACATACAGACTTTAGAGCTGGCAGCCTGAGTCTAGATCCCAACACAGACACAGGGGAGAATTGGGTCACTTCTCCAAGCCTCAGTTTCTGCATCCCCATCTGTAAAATGGAGATAATAATCAAGCCTAGATCAAAAGACTGTTGCAAACATTAAATGAATATTGCATGGTAATCACTAAAGACAGTGCCTGGTCCATGGAATGTACTCAATAAATGCGAGTGATCATTAGTAAGATACACATACTCAACTGCTTTATTAACCAGTTACAGCAAGAGAATATATATTATATAAATATATACTTTAAATATGAATTGGAAGGATATAAATATATACTTTCAAGGAAATTATTCACTCATAAAGAAAAATTATTCACTGTTTTGGTTTTTACCTTTTATTATGGAAATTTTCAAACATAACACTGAAATAGAATCATATACTGAGCCCCCCATATACCCATCACCCCACCTCAACAATCATCAACATTTTGGTAGCTTTGTTTCATCTACTCCCCATGCTTTTTTTTAAGGTGGAGTATTCTAAGGGCAAATCCCTGACATCGTATCATTGCACCCGTAATACTTGAGTATATGCCTCTAACAAAAAAGGATTTTATTTTTAATTCAACCACAGTTATTATACACCCTACAACAATAATATAATTCCTTATCATCCAATAATGTCCAGTCCATGTTCAAATGTTCCTAATGCTAACCTTTTTAAAAAAATCATGGAAAATATTTCTCAATACTTAGATTTTTAAAAAGGATTTCTAAATATGGCATATGAGTTGTTTTTCAGAACTAATTGCAAACATTAAAAATGCAAACATTGATACTTAGTAGAAAAAAACAAATTGCTAATCTGTTTTTGTCAGTTGTTAATCTGAATGATTTGTTTGAAAGTAAGAGGCTCTGTACTGGTTAGGGTAACAAATAATAAATATGTGTTAATTTTTTAATCATTAATCATTACTTTTATGTTATTCAGAGGGCCAATATTCTGATGTGCTCATTTTTCTAAACACATGCTTTTACTTAAACCAACGCTTAGTGTATAAACAAGATCATAATTTGTTGATTCTTTCCCTGCTGCAGATATTCATGAGCTTGTTTCATCTTAATTTAAAGTTTATAAATCAGTATCTACATTAGAAATTTGTTTAGGAGCACCTGAGTGGCTCAGTTGGTTAAGCATCCAACTTCAGCTCAGGTCATGATCTCATGGCTTGTGATTTTTGAGCCCAGGTTGGGCTGTCAGCGCAGAGCCTGGAGCCTGCTTCAGATTCTGTGTCTCCCTCTCTCTCTGCCCCTCCCCCACTCATGCTCGGTCTTGCTCTCAAAAATAAACATTAAAAAAAAAAGAAATTTGTTTAGAAAAAAATTAGTAAGCACAGAACTGTGCTTTTTTAAGTTTTTACTTGTTTATTTTGAGAAAGAGAGAGAGAATCCCAAGCAGGCTTTACACTGTCAGCATAGAGTCCAACATAGGGCTCAATCCCATGAACTGTGAGAAAATGACCTGAGCTGAAACCAAGAGTCAGACGCTTAACCAGCTGTGCCACCCAGTCACCCCTATTTTGAAACTTTTTAATGTTCAGTATTGCCAATAGCTGTTCTTGGTTACATGTAAACATTTAATTTAACTCTCCAAAAATATATCTCTTTCCATTTAAAGGCAAGCTCTGTATGGCTCCCGATGTGTTTAGAATTCATATAATCAGTGTTAACAGTAAGTCCCCAAGGAGGCATGAGTTATGTTCCTAAAAATTTATGTGTACGCTCTCTTTTTCACAAAAGATATAGTCTGTTTCATTGCCGAACATAATTTCCCAGGATGACATCATATTTTTCTTTGGCAAATCAAGGTCATTCCAAAGGCTGTGTGATCTGGCCCCATTACTTTCCTGGCAGTGTCTCTCATAACTTCCTCTTTTCTCTGACCCTCGTACACCTGAGGCTGCAGCCGTGTTAGACAACTAGCCATTCTCTTTGTGCTTCTCTGTCCCTGTGCTTCTATTTATACAGTAGAAAAAAAACACATTGCTAATCTGTTCTTGTCAATTGTTAATCTGAATGATTTGTTTTAAAGTAAGAGGCTCTGTACTAGCTCTCCAGCTATCCCACATACCTGAGGGAGAGTTGCCCAATTTAGTAAATAAAAATACAAGAGGCCCAGTCAAACTTGAATTTTAGATGAACAATGAATACATTTTTAGTATAAGTATATCCCAAATACCACATGGGACATACATACAAAATTTTTTTATTTGTTTTTCTCTCTGAAATTCAAATGTAACTGGCAGTCCTGTGTTTTATCTGGCAATGCTAACCTAAGGAAACTCTTCAAGGGCTGGCTTTTCTTCCAGGAAGCCTTCTCCGATAGCCTCCCACCCTGCTACTATAGAATTTTGCTGGAACCTCTCGTTAAATACATGAGCACACCAACATTTTAAAGTCAACCGTAGGTGTATGTGTCTCCCTACCATTTTGTAACACAGCACGTCTTATTCCTAGAGTTCTGGATTTAACATATCCACTCCAGGGATTAGATGGCACTAACCCATCACAACATTTTTCCCAGTGAATTGTTTTTTCGGTTTTCTTCATGTAAATCTTGAAGCAGCCATCACTGGTTGCTAACAGTGTACCAGGCACTGTGATGAGCAGTGGAGGTAAAGAGGTAAACTGGATAAGTTTCTGACCATTAGGAACTCACAGCTTGTGGTCTCAGAACAGAAACACATAGGTAGGATTTATTTGATAAATATTCATTAAAAGCTCACTATATGCCAGGCACTGTTCAAGGCACTGGGCATGCAGCTGTGCACAAGGAAAGTCCATGCTCTCCTGGAGTTCATTTCCTGAAGAAGGAATATCCAATTGGTAGATATGAGTGAGAGGTCCGGGTAACCTTTCAGGATATCTAATGAACAGGCTGAGTCCTAAGGAAGAGGAGGATTTGCGAGACAGATGAGGGGTGGGAAATTGGCACTCCAGAGAGACAACTGGACAGTGCAAAGGAACAGATTATGCAGAAGCCCAAAATGTAACCTCTGTTAGGGCAAGGACTTGGCCATCTGCTCCCGGAAGCCCCATACATTGACTAGTGTCTGGCACAAAGGAGGCACTTGATAAATCGTTGAATGGGGGAATGAGAGCAAGCATGGTGTACTCGGAGAAAGGCAGGAAGATTGGAATGGCCTGGGCAAAGTGTGGGAGGCATTGCTCTAAAAGTAAACAGAAGGCAGAATCATGAAGGGCTTTATAAACCACACTTAGAAATGTGAATTTAAATTATAAACAGTGGAGAGCCACTGAAAAGTTTTCAAGCCTGGAATCACATGATTTCATTTAACTTCTGCGAAGGCACTGCTTGGATCATGTTGTGGAGAATGGATTAAATAAAGTGGAGACTAGGGCGGGGAGACTAGTTAAGTGACTATTGTTTTGAAAGGATGGAATCAGCAGAGAGGAACTAATGGTCTGTATTTGGCGGTGGTAGTAAAAAATGAGAATGGGAGAAGGATTTTAGGTTATTTCTGAAGCAAGACCAGTACAACTTTGGTTCAGTTGGGCAAAAGGGTCAAGAAGAGGAATGAGTCCTGGACAACTACCGGGTTTCTGGCTTTTACAACCATTTGGACAGAGGTTCCTGTGTGGCACACAGGGAGACAGCTATAGAAGGGCTGGACAGGAGGGATATTGGGAGGAATCGTTAGTGAGTAGTGAGAGATAAAGCCATGATGATGGATGGAGTCAGCCAGGGAAAACATATAATATTAAATTTGAGGGAGGCCTGGGAAATGTCACTTTGTAGATATATACTTGTATTTGTCTTTTTGCAGATATGTGTTTGTCATGTACATATACATATGTATATGTGTTTGCACATGGTTGAATGAACCCAAACCCAGCATCAGCTTGGAAAAGGAATAGTGAGTCATTAATATGGCCTTGCTGTTCTACACAGAGAATGTTTTTATAAATGAGAAAATTTATTGATTTTATTCGATCTATTATTGACACCATCCATGACTCCCTAAAGAAATGTCTCTTAGCCCTTTTCTGACTACCTCTTACATATTTCATCAGGCTTTGTTAAAGGCCAAATGAATACAGTAGATAAAATATTTTGAATTGCGTGGAATAGGAGAAAATGAAAATTCCTGTGATGAAATATCATACAAGATAATTATTGATGATGATAAAATATTATAAAAAAAGGAATCTCTTCTAAGAATCTCCATAGCAGCCCCATTTTTTAGGTACACGCATAAATATAGTATCATTCCACCTAAGGGCTTACAGTGGTTTTGAAAGTGGAAAAGCTGATAATAATCAGTGTGTGAGTCACCACCAAGTAGCATTCCCCTCATTAATAACTAAGTGATGATGATAAAGCTCTTTTGAAATGTTAGAACAATAGAACACCTATTAACTGACTCCCTGGATTAAACAGTGTTTTTCATTCTGATACTTAAAACTCAAAGCTGACAGGCTACTCTCCAGATGAGGGTCTCCAATATTTTTTGTTCATGAATTCTCTACAAGAATTTTGAAAACTATGCACCCTCTCACACATGTTAAAGTTGGCATCTTCAGTTTTACAATATAGATTTAAATAGTAATATTGTATTTAGATAGTAATTTAAGTAATAATATTGATTTTTTTTCCTAAAATTTTTTTTAACCTTTATTTTTGAGACAGAGAGAGACAGAGCATGAATGGGGGTCAGAGAGAGGGAGACACAGAATCTGAAACAGGCTCCGGGCTCTGAGCTGTCAGCACAGAGCCTGACGTGGGGCTCGAACTCACGGACCGTGAGATCATGACCTGAGCTGAAGTCGGACGCTTAACCGACTGAGCCACCCAGGCGCCCCAATATTGATATTTTAATAAAAACCATATCATCACTTTTAAAGTATCCACTGGAATCTAAATACCATAGAGATTTGAAATCCACCATCATCCATTTTTTAAATACAAAAATACTCTTTTTTTAACTGCAGAAATTGTATATGTTCCTTTTCTTTTTAACCCTGTTTCCACTCCACTTTCTTTGCAGAACTTTATCCTAATTTAATATATGTATGCTTTAAAGGTTTTTATCAATCACCCTACCATATTTCTCTATAACAAAAATATACTTATAAATTTTAATTAAAATATTTTGTGTTTCTTGTGACCATATGATTCTCAGTGCTTAGTAACATGTTTTTTTCTGGTATAAATTATTCTTATAATTACCAGTAGTCCACATTTGGCCAACACAACATGTTTCCATTAAAAATTTTATGTGCAGTTGAATATAAAAATAAAGTTGTATTAAAACCACATCTCTTCATTGCTGTATAGAAATGCAACAGGGGTGGCTGGGTGGCTCAGTAGGTTAAATGTCCCGCTTCAGCTCAGGTCATGATCTCATAGTTCTTGAGTTCAAGGTTCTGCATTGGGTTCTCTGCTGACAGCTCAGAGCCTGGAGTCTGCTTTATATTCTGTGTCTCCCTCTCTCTCTGCCTGTCCCCACTCATGCTCTGTCTCTTTGTCTCTCAAAAATAAATAAACATTTTTCTTTTTTTTTTTTTTTAATTTTTTTTTCAACGTTTATTTATTTTTGGGATAGAGAGAGACAGAGCATGAACGGGGGAGGGACAGAGAGAGAGGGAGACACAGAATCGGAAACAGGCTGCAGGCTCTGAGCCATCAGCCCAGAGCCTGACGCGGGGCTCGAACTCACGGACCGCGAGATCGTAACCTGGCTGAAGTCGGACGCTTAACCGACTGTGCCACCCAGGCGCCCCTAAACATTTTTCTTAAAAAAGAAATGCAACAGATTTTGGTAGTTGATTTTGTATCGTGCGATTTTCCTGAATTTGTGTTATCAGTTCTAGCAATTTTGGGGGGAGTCTTTTGGGTTTTCTACAGAGTATCATTTTGTCTGCAAATAGTGAAAGTTTGACTTCTTCCTTGCCATTTTGGATGCTTTGTATTTCTTTTTGTTGTCTGATTGCTGAAGCTAGGACTTCCAGTACTATGTTAAATAACAATGATGAGAATGGACATCCCTGTCTTGTTCCTGACCATAGAGGAAAAGCTCTCAGTTTTTCCCCATTGAGGACTATATCAGCTGTGGGTCTTTCATATATGGCCTTTATGATGTTGAGGTATGTTCCCTATTTTGTTAAGGGTTTGTATCAAGAATGGATGTTGTACTTTGTCAAATGCTTTTTCTTCATCTATTGAGAGGATCATGTGGTTCTTAACCTTTTTATTAATACTATTAGAAAACACAAAAGACTCCACCAAAAAACTGCCAGAACTGATACACTAATTCAGTAAAGTCTCAGGATACAAAATAAAATTACAGAAATCTGTTCCATTTCTATATACCAATAATGAAGCAGCAGAAAGAGAAATCAAGGAATTGATCCCATTTGCAATTGCACCAAAAGCCGTTATACCTAGGAATAAACCTAATCAAAGAGATAAAAGATCTGTACTCTGAAAACTATAGAACACTTATGAAAGAAATTGATGAGGACACAAAGAAATAGCAAAACATTCCATGCTCATGGACTGGAAAAACAAGCATTGTTAAAATGTCTATACTACCCAAAAACAATCTACACATTTAATGCAATCCCTATCAAAATACCACCAGCATTTGTTATAGAGCTAGAACAATGATCCTAAAATTTGTATGGAACCACAAAAGACCCCGAATTAGCCAAAGCAATCTTGAAAAAGAAAAGCAAAACTGGAGACATCACAATTCTGGACTTTAAGCTGTATTACAAAGCTGCAGTCATCAAGACAATATGGTACTGGCACAAAAACAGACACATAGATCAGTGGAACAGAATAGAAAACCCAGAAATGGACCCACAATTATATGGTCAACTCATCTTCAACAAAGCAAGAAAGAACATCCAATGGAAAAGAGACTGTCTCTTCAACAAACAGTGTTGGGAAAACTGTACGGCAACATGCAGAAGAATGAACCTGGACCACTTTCTTACACCAGACACAAAAACAAATTCAAAATGGATTAAAGACCTAAATGTCTGGCAGGAAACCCTCAAAATCCTAGAGGAGAACACAGGCAACAACCTCTTTCACATAAGCCAGAGCAGCTTCTTATTAGACACACAGTGAGAGGTAAGGGAAACAAAAGCCAAAATGAACCATTGGGACCTCATCAAGATAAAAAGACTTCTGCACAGTGAAGGAAACAATCAACAAAACTAAAAGGCAATCTATGGAATGAGAGAAGATACTTGCAAATGACATATCTGATAAAGGGTTAGTATCCAAAATCTATAAAGAACTTACCAAACCTGACACCTAAAAATCAAATGATCCAGTTAAGGAATGGGTAGAAGACATGAATAGACATTTTTCAAAAGAAGACATCCAGATGACTAACAGACACATGAAAAGATGCTCAACATCACTTATTATCAGGGATATACAAATCAAAACCACAAGGAGATACCACCTCACACCTGTCAGAATAGCTACAATTAACAACTCAGGAAACAACAGATGCTGGTGAGGATGCAGAGAAAGAGGATCTCTTTTGTGCTGCTGGTAGGAATGCAAACAGGTGCAGCCACTCTGAAAATCAGTATGGAGGTTCCTAAAAAAGTTAAAAATAGAACTACCCTATGATCCAGCAATTGTACTAGTATATATTTACCCAAAGGATACAAAAATACTGATTTGAAAGGGCACATGCACCCTGATTTTTATAGCAGCATTATCAACAATAGCCAAATTATGGAAAGAGCTCAAATGTCCATCAACTGATGAATGGATAAAGATGTGGTATATGTACACACACACACACACACACACACAGAGAGAGAGAGAGAGAGAGAGAGAGAGAGAGAGAGAGGAATATTACTCAACCATCAAAAAGAATGAAATCTTGCCATTTGCACAACCTGATGGAGCTAGAGTGTATTAAGCTAAGTGAAATAAATCAAAGGGGCACCTGGGTGGCTCAGTTTGGTTAAGTGTCCGACTCTTGATTTCAAGTCAGGTTATGATCTCACAGTTCGTGAGACTGAGCCCCATGTCATGCTCTGTTCGGACAGTGTGGAGCCTGTTTAGGAGTCCCTTTCTTCCTGTCTCTCTGCCCCTCCCCGCTCATGCACACTTGTGCTCTCTCAAAATAAATAAACATTTAAAAATAAACGAAAGAAATACCATATGATTTCACTCATGTGGAATTTAAGAAACAAAAAAGATGAACATAGGGGAAAGAAAAAAAAAAGAGAGGGAGGCAAACCATAAAAGAGACTCTTTTTTTTTTTAATATATGATATTTATTGTCAAATTGGTTTCCATACAACACCCAGTGCTCATCCCAAAAGATGCCCTCTTCAATACCCATCACCTACCCCCCCTCCCTACTACCCCCCCATCAACCTTCAGTTTGTTCTCAGTTTTTAAGAGTCTCTTATGCTTTGGCTCTCTCCCACTCTAACCTCTTTTTTTTTCCTTCCCCTCCCTCATGGGTTTCTGTTAAGTTTCTCAGGATCCACATAAGAGTGAAACCATATGGTATCTGTCTTTCTCTGTATGGCTTATTTCACTTAGCATCACACTCTCCAGTTCCATCCACGTTGCTACAAAGGGCCATATTTCATTCTTTCTCATTGCCACGTAGTACTCCATTGTGTATATAAACCACAATTTCTTTATCCATTCATCAGTTGATGGACATTTAGGTTCTTTCCTCAATTTGGCTATTGTTGAGAGTGCTGCTATAAACATTGGGGTACAAGTGCCCCTATGTATCAGCACTCCTGTATCCCTTGGGCAAATTCCTAGCAGTGCTATTGCTGGGTCATAGGGTAGGTCTATTTTTAATATTTTTAAGGAACCTCCACACTGTTTCCCAGAGTGGCTACACCAGTTTGCATTCCCACCAACAGTGCAAGAGGGTTCCCGTTTCTCCACATCCTCTCCAGCATCTATAGTCTCCTGATTTGTTCATTTTGGCCACTCTGACTGGCGTGAGGTGATATCTGAGTGTGGTTTTGATTTGTATTTCCCTGATGAGGAGCGATGTTGAAAAGAGACTCTTAACTCTAGAGAACAAACTGAAGGTTGCTGGAGGGGAGGTGGGTGGGGAATGGGCTTAATGGGTGATGGGTATTAAGGAGGGCACTTGTGTTGAGCACTGGATGTTATATGTAAGTGATGAATCATGTTAACTAGAATCTAAATAAAAACATGAAACATTAAACAAATAAATAAAATTAAATTTAAAATCACATCTCTTAATGGTATTGAAGATTTTTTTAATTTGTTCATCTGTGAGTAAATTTTACATATTACTAGAATGA
The DNA here is from genome assembly GCF_014898765.1 of Herpailurus yagouaroundi. Classification (NCBI taxonomy): domain Eukaryota; kingdom Metazoa; phylum Chordata; class Mammalia; order Carnivora; family Felidae; genus Herpailurus; species Herpailurus yagouaroundi. The sequence continues at coordinate 5,325,588 of NW_024412406.1, forward strand.
GACATATTCAGTTTAATGTTACTCCTACTTATCATTTTTAATGTGAGCACTGAAAAAAACTTGTACACATGGATGGTTAGACAGGAATGGAAGGAGTCGTATTATATCAATTTCACTCAATTATCTGAACTGTTTTCAAGAGCTGAAATGCCAAAAATCACATAGTACCATAGCAGCAAAAACTATTTTTAATGACCTAATTTGACTAGGTTTTCCTTCATTTTCTTCAAACCAAAGAGTTAGAGATCACTTGAATTTCAAAAGAATTTTTTTTCATCTAGTACCCAGGGTCATTCTTTTTTTTTTTTTTTTTTTAGTGACACCAACACTCATTTTGCTAATTGACTCCTCATTGCCAGCCTGGAGCTCTTGTCACATGGGTAATTTATAGAAAGAAGGGTGAAAGGTGGTCTTTTTTTACATAAAGTAAGAGAGGGCAGTTTGGAGATGTGGACAAAGAAAATCCACTCTTCCCAGCAGCAAATATATTCTCAGATCAGTTGTAGAAAGTGTACATGCACGTTGAAAAGAGTGCAATAATGAATTATAAAATATAAAAACTTGGTTAATTGCTTTGAAAAAGGCAATTTGCTTTAACAATTGAGGACACCGTAGGTGCTATAAAACGTTATAAAAAAACTGGAAAAATCTTTAAATTTTGCACTCCTCTTGCTTGGTAAATGTCTTTAAATTCTTGTTTCACTTTTTTTTTTAATTTTAGAGAGAGAGTGCATGCATGCAAGTGGGCTGGGGGAGAGGCAGAGGGTGGGAGGGAGAGAGAAAGAGAGAGAGAGAAAATCTTAAGCAGGCTCAGTGCAGAGCCCAACACAGGGCTTGATCCCACAACCCTGGGATCATGACCTGAGCCGAAATCAAGAGTTGGACTCTCAACCAGCTGAGCCACCCAGGCACCCCTCTTGCTTCACTTTAAATCATAACTAAATATTTTATATAATTCATGGTTTATGCAACAATAATGAACACTTATTAAGAGGTCACTGTGTACCAGGACCTGTCCTTTTTTGTTTTTAATTTGTTTTCACTTGCTAGCTAATCCTCACAACAGCCCCAAGAGGTACATAACTTTTCATTCCCATTTTACAGATGAGGAAATTGAGATGGAGAGGAAATGACGTGCTTGAGATCACATGGCTAATAAGTGACACACCCCAGGCAGTTTTACACCAGAGTCTATGTTCTTAATAAGTAAGCTTTTACTCAAAGATCTTGATTAAATAAATATGGACCTGTAAGGTCCATATTTAGCCTTAGCCTTTTTATGATTTTTCTCTTTAATAAGCCCTTTTGATTAACTGACCAAGCAAGCATGTTAAGAGCTCTTCCCCTGGAATGTAAATGCTAAATGATAATAATAGTCTTAGAAACTCTAAGTCGGGAATGATGCAGGGCATCTTTTAGTGTCCAAAATCTGCTTCATCAGTTTGGTTACAAAAACATAATAAGTCATTGTATACATGGTAAAAAGTGGATATTAAAAAGTTTTAAGCAGTTCTGAACAAGTTCTTCTCATTTCTAACCAATTATCTATTTCTGTCATCTTAGTATGCCTTTGGAGAAGAATTTTCAGAATACTTTCAGGTACATCATGGAGTATGGCTAACAGTGTAAATATCCATATATTGTAATGAAACAGACAAACCCCTGTGCAGCTTCTAATACAAAGCATCTGTGGCCACTTCCATCCCTTTCTGCCAATCTTCCATGCCCTCCCCAATTCCTTGCTTTTGCTTGGCATGTCTAAGCTATTCAGGCTGTGACATCTGCATTTTCCTTCCTTTTCATATAAAGGAATCTCAAGCTTCTTCCTCTTTCCATTTCCTTAAAGTTAACACGGCATTCCAAAGTAAAATTAGTTTTCTCAAGATTTAACACTTAATTTGCAAATCTCTGTTCAAGCATTACCTCAGGCCAGACTCTGCGTTAGGCTCTATATAAAGCAAGGAGCAAAAAAGAAAGTGCTTCCTCCCTCACAGAGACTTCGTCTAGAAGAGGTGGAAGCAGCTGAGCCACAATCACTGTAACAGGGGAATAAGCAACACAAGAGGGATGCTGGACACACTGCCTGAATGGTGCCCAGGCAAGACCCAGTAGAGGAGCCATTGCAAATCAGCCTTTGTGTTGTAAATGCTTGACCTCCGCCTGGCCCAGGGGAGGCTGACTGCCTGGTTGGCTGACTGATGACTGACTCCCTTGTTGACTGGCCGCATGACTGAGATTGATGAGAGGAACCAAAGGAACCAAAGGGCAGTTGCTGGTTAACCTTCTCAACGCGCAACACCAGGGCTTTGGTTCCAGCTTTTAAGTTTTCCCTTCTAGCTGAGAAAGCGGGGCCCTTAAAACAGCCCTTCCTGCTATTTCTACTTTACCACTGAGGAGAATCTGAGGAGCTTGCTCTTGGTGCCCTCACCTCGCCTGGCTTTGGCAGCTCTTACTGTCCCTGCTACTGCTAAAGGGGAAAGAACACACGGAGCAGGAGAAGGACTCCCTTCCTTACCCAGGTACTTAGCCTCCTCCATACTGGCACCTGAAATGGAACATTCTGGACTAGTACAGGAAGAAACCACAGGAAATTCCTATGGCTACAACACAGAGATTTGCTCTGTAAACTAGTCTTGAAAATTCACCTCCTACATTAGCATTTCCTATGCTAAACGTTTGTAAAAAGAAAGTTTGGAAGTTCTCTCAAAACCTGCATGGCCTAGGCTGTGAAACTTGGAGAATAGGTAGGAGGAAACAGGAAGAAAAACATAAGTGGCTTGGCAGCTTGGGCTGAAAACCTGACTTAAAATGGAGGTGGGACACAGAAATCTAAATCTCCTCGTACAGGGGGCTTGTCAACCTTAAACTCAACCTGGGATGTGTTAGATATTCAAGGAGTCACAGCTGGGTGATGGGGAAAGGCAGCTGGAATCACCAAGGGGAGGCACTGGGGTCCTGGGAAAAGCATGGATTTCAGATGAATTCAAACCCTGGCTTTGCCATTTAATATAGCTATGTGACCTTGGACAAATCAACACCTTTAAATCTTCTCACTTTTCCCATGGTATTACTGTGAGGATGAAAGGAAACAATGTGTGTAGACTGATTGACTACATCCTATCAATAGTAGTTCCTTCCATGTCAAGTAAGCTAAGTGATTTCCTAAGGTCACACAGTTGGTTATGTGGAAGCCAGACTGGGCTGGAAGGCGGACCCACTTCTCAATATGGAGTCTGCTCATTTCTCATGTACTCAGTAACCTACTTCTACCAGCTGCAACAGTGACCTGCTTTCAGCTTCTAACCCACCCTCAGCTTCTAACACATTCCCTAAAAACAGAGTGATAAACAAACCTCTTTTAAGTTAAACAGCCATGAACTGGCCCAAATCCTTGATGAAAAGAAAGAAAATACCTCCCAAGAAGATTTGTAGAAGCAAGAAACCTTTTGAGTATACGTCAGAGACCCCCCAAATCTGCTGTTTAGAAGGCAAGTAGGAGTTCCTTTGTCCTAGCTCCTTCAAGCTTTGTGATAATTGACCTGTGTCACATTTTGAAAAGGATAACCCTGCCGTTATTGGCCTAGCAACTAATAGTTATTTGTATACTGATCAGTAGTTATTGTCAGTTTGATCTTTCCTGGAAGCATGCCATGGAAGCTTGTCAAACTGTTTTGGTCCTGCCATGGGGAGCACCCTGGGTAGTCTTTGATGATAATCAAGACGTCACTAACCAATGGCTCCCTCTGTTGATTTGAAACCTTTGTAAATTGTTTGTTGTCTGATTGAAACCAACAAAAATGTAGAGAGTGCCCACTCTGTGCAAGAAATAGACTCAATCACTAAAGAGCACACAGATCAAGACAGTGTGGCCGCTGTCCTCTAGAAGGAACAGGCCTGTGTACATGGAAAACAAAGGTACAAACGTGCACAAACACTATTTCGTTAACTGTCATCACAGCAAGGCTGAGGGGCTGACATTCCCATGTCAATGGCTTAAGCAACAGTTATCTGTTTTCACTCCTTCATACGCAGGCTGGCTGGGGGTCAGCTGGTCTAGACTAGCTTTGGCAGGGCTGCTCTTCAAACTGCAGGGTCGAGTTCAGGTTTGCTCTGCATGACTCTCACCCTCCTTCACTTTGTGAAGGGCATGGATACAGGGAGGGAAGAAGCTGAGTTACAGAGTAAGTAGCAGAACACAAACTATAACCCAGTTGTGTAGGCTATAAAGTCTCTGTTCCACTCCATCCTCCTGCTAAAGTTTATGTCTCATGAGTTCTGCTCTCCAGTTTTTTCCATTGTGTCCTCTAGTGCCTGGCACAGAGTCGCACATAGTAGGATCCAATACATATTTACCCAAGAAATAATTAAATGAATAAGTGGTGCTGTGTCCATGAATGGTATTGATTGAGCAATGAAATATTTCAATGCCTTCTCACGATAAGTAACAATAGCACTGCTGTTAATACAAGAATTATGGAATGATAGGAGGACCATAGTCGGACATTTCACACATATATTTTCTACTTAAACCTTTCCTTGTCTATAAAGCTTTTATATTAGCTAAAAGTCTTCAGAGAAGCTTTAACTCCTGGAGTTATTTAAAGAGTATGGAATGCCTTTGCAACTTAAAACTGGAAGTGTGATAAAGTTTAAGCAGTGTTTTAATTGGCCTTTCTTAGTTTTCCCTGAGGCAGATAAACCAAAACCAACAGAAGAAGCTGACAGTGAATAACAGCAAGTAATAAATCTTGATGATCTGGGACTTAGGTATTGTTCCTGACAGCACATGCCTTCCATGTAGAATCTAATAGAAAGCTCCTTTAGTAGATAAAACTGATGAATATTATAATCCCAGTTTGAATAGACTCTTGAGTTCTTGTGTTCAGATTTTAGCAACAGACATGCAAACTTAAGGATTCAGAACAGAGATGAATGCCAAAAATATAATTGTTTTGCTTGAAATTTCTTTATTATAAACAAAAACAGTTTAAATGACTCAAAATGAATTAGTAGCAGCTTTCTGGACATGCAATTAAACATCTGTCCAAAAACTTCTTCTGTGGATTAGGTCCTGACATAGTAAGTTTCCTGTGAGCAATCAGTATCAGTTACAGCGCTTAAGAATGGTAAATGCCGTCCTGAATACTTTGGCTCCAGATGCTAGAAGACTAAGGGAAGATGTCTTTGGGTGATTCAAAGATAGAGGGGGGTCTCAGATGAACTAAGTCCTTCTGTGAATTGTTGATTTCTTTTTAAGCGACCTGATTTCCTTTAACACTTGAAGGAAAAGAAATATTTTAGAAAACAGGCTTGGCAGGGCACCTAGGTGGCTCAGTCTTTTAAGTGTCCAACTTGGGCTCAGGTCATGATCTCACAATTAGTGAGTTTGAGCCCCTCGTTGGGCTCTGTGCTGACAGCTCAGAGTCTGGAGCCTGTTTTGGATTCTGTGTCTCCCTCTCTGTGCTCTGCCCCCACACTTGCGTGCGTGCACACACGCGCGCTCTCTCTCTCTCTCAGAAGTAGATAAATGTTAAGAAAAAAATTAAAAAAAAAAAAAGAAAGCAGACTGGGCAGTAGGATATGGATCTTTTAAGTGTTGGAAAGAATCCTAAAGTTACTTAACCTATAAGCACCAACGCCTTTGAAATTAAACTCCCATAATTCCAATATGTCATGTGACTTGGTTTAATGCCCATATTCCTAGTGTTTATAATGTAAGATAAAAGAAATCAGATGATATCAAAAGAGGCCCTCTGAAAGGAGGCAGTAGAAGTCCTAGTTTCTTGTCATGAGGAGTTCTTCATCTATCAAGCTCCAAAACAGACTCAGTAGTTCTTAACCCAGGCCATTCACTAGAGTTTCCTTGGAAGTTTTAAAAATATCAATGCCCCAGGCCCACCCCAGAGATTATGATTTAATTAATAAGGAATGGAGCTGGGCATCTATATTACTGTTAAAATTTTTCCAACAGAGTCCAATGTGCAGGAAGGTTTGAGGAATGCAGGAAGTCTCTGGAAGATGGGAGTGGAGTCACCTGTGGCCTCACTCCCTCACTTGGGCCTCCTGCTCTTCCATAACCTCATATACCCAAAACAGAAATTGTAGGCCACAGAACAGAGGATCTAGGAGTAGGCCACTCTAATCCAAATACCAAAATCACTCCCATAAATGAGTTGCGGCCAGTAGATGTCATCCAAAGTCTTGCTCTCTGGAAAAGGTTCTGAAGCTTGCGGGGCCCTCCTATTGGGTCTCAGTGCCCCTCTCACAAGAGAAAGAATAAAATGCTCACGTTGGGAACATAAAAACTTGCATCTTAGATAGTCTTATTGAAAACAAAGGACAAGGGCAATTTAATTCACATCTTGTATGGGCTTAGTAAATTAATAGTGATCCTAGAAATACATCCTATATTTCTGCCCATGAGAACAGGGTAGTAAATTATTCTTTTGCAATAATATCTCATTCCTTTTCCATCTGATAGACATCAGTACCTGAATTCAGAGGATACGTATTTGGTCTGTATTTTAATGAGTCATTTAATTTGATGAGTCAGAATTTTGGTTTTTGCAGCCAAGAAATATGATCAGTATGCATCTATAATTCTTTTTCATCTTAGAAATCACTATTGTTTCCATGGAATCGGTTGAGATGATGAATATTAAATCTGGCTTTTCCTTGTGTGCATAGAAGTAAAATGGCAGACAAGAAAGATCAGTGGCAATAGAGAGATTTTGTATTTAACAAGATATTTATACTGAAATATCACAGTCCAGCCCTATCAGCTTTCTGCTACCATCCCCTTTAGAAGACCTATAAGGGGAACTGTATGCTACTCAAAATTGCATGACTTATTGCATGAGATGACTTATCAATCAAATGGAAACCAATAGTTGGAGAGCTCTCTTTTCTCAAAGAAAACTGCTAAGGTAAATATGTCAAGCCAGGAAGAAAAGGATCAAAGGCATGCAGAGGAAACTTTTCAGAGGAGATCATTAGGAGTGTCCAATAGTCTTACAGAGTGAGAGTGTCTACAGGTACCAGAAGCTTCCGGGTAGTCACTAATACCTCCTTCCAACCTTGGGAGCAGTCAATGGTTCATTGACCAAGAAGGATTTAAAAAAAAAAAAAAAATTGAACAACAACAACAATAACCCAGAAAGTTTGATCCTCGGATGAACATTTAAAAAGTCTCATGGACAGGAGTGCCTGGGTGGCTTAGTCAGTGAAGCTTCCAACTTTGGCTCAGGTCATGATCTCATGGTTGGTGAGTTCAAGCCCCATGTCAGGCTCTGTGCTGACAGGTCAGAGCCTGGAGCCTGCTTCGGATTCTATGTCTCTCTCTCTCTCTCTCTCTCTCTCTCTCTCTCTCTCTCTGCCCCTCCTCATACTCTCTCTCAAAAATAAATAAACGTTAGGGGCGCCTGGGTGGCGCAGTCGGTTAAGCGTCCGACTTCAGCCAGGTCACGATCTCGCGGTCTGTGAGTTCGAGCCCCGCGTCAGGCTCTGGGCTGATGGCTCAGAGCCTGGAGCCTGTTTCCGATTCTGTGTCTCCCTCTCTCTCTGCCCCTCCTCCGTTCATGCTCTGTCTCTCTCTGTCCCAAAAATAAATAAACGTTGAAAAAAAAAATTAAAAAAAAAAAATAAATAAATAAATAAATAAACGTTAAAAAAAATTTTTTTTAAGTCTCATGGACAAAATAACCTGCAGAAGAGGTCAAAGTTTTGAACCATGCAGAATTTTTCCTTGATTTACTCATTCATTCAACAAATATGTTTAGGACATGTCAGGCACTGTTTTTAGCGCTGGAGATAAGGCTGCTTTTCTTCAGTTTTGATAGAATTTCATCTTATAAAAGGTGATAGAGGTTCAGGAAAAGATTTTCCCTCTGGTACATTTCATTTTCATAAGCTTCAGTAGAAATTCCTCCCAAGTCATATACTGTTCTCCTTTGACTCTACAAACTTCCTGCAAGACGGCAGTCTTCACAGAGAGGAAGAACATGCGTATCCTGATGCAGCTGCTAGTGGAAGAATTTGAGATGAGAACCTCATACAGCTGGTATTATTTATCTAGGAAAAAAGTGGCAGCAGTGTTAGCAGACCCTCTCAAGTATAACAAGTTGAAGCAGTCCTTTTTGGATTGCAGTGTGTTCTTCCAGAGCCCAAAGCAAGACTGTGTTGGGTGAGCTTGAGGGGCAACCATCCCTGTGGTGTAGCCTTTTGAGTAGTACCAAAGAAGGTGTTCTCGTTGACATCAGCATCAGATACTAGCAGGGCACTTCTCAAAGTATAGCACTCACTGAAATAAATCTTCAGCAATGACACTGAGACGTGACTGGCTTCTAAGATGACAGTGAAGACATAATTGCAACTAAAAGAAATTACAGATTAAAGGGATTCTCCTAAATGACTCATACTGAAGAACCTCACTACTTGAAATTATCTTATTAGCTTACTTCTGTATTATCTGTCTTCTCTATGCCTCCTCCAAAAAGGCAGGTGCCTTGTCTTATTCACCAATACCTAGACCAGTTGCCTGATATGAAGTTTATTAAATATTCTATGACTGAGCTGAAAAATTGATGATGTAGATGATATGAACCTAGGAGAGACATCAGACTCTACATCCTAAAGCTCTCAATGTAGTGGAATGGCCAACTGAACTGAAAAAGGTGACATTTAAGAGCAACAAAGATGAAGTCTATTACCTGGTTGACAGTTACTATCTGCACAGGGTCAGGACGTAGGAGAATTGGCTTAACAGCAACACCTGTGAAACAGAGGATTTAGTTGACAGTAAACTCAGTATGAGTCAACAGAGTGAAGAGCAAATGTCTATTATCATTACTAGAAGTGAGTCTCCCCTTTACAGTCCATTGAACAAAGGGGGCCAAGATAATTCAAGAATTGTCTTTTTAAGAAATGGTGCTCAAACAATTGGATATTCAAATGCACAAAAATGAAGCCAGACTGCCATCTGAACCATACAAAATATTGACTAAAAATGGATCAAAGACCTAAATGTAAGAGGTAAAACTATTTAAAAAAAAAAAAAAACTCTTAGAAGAAAACATAAGCATAAAGTTCATAACCTTGCATGAGGCAATGATTTCTTAGATGACACTGAGCTTCATCAAAGTTAAAATCTTTCATGCTGCAAAGGACACTATCAAGAAAGTGAAAACAGCCCATCGAATGGAGAAATATTTGCAAATCCTATATCAAATAAGGGCCCATTATCCAGAATATATTAAAACGCTTACACACAATAATAAACAATACAAAAAAAATTAAAAAGGAGAAAGGAGTTGAATAGACATTTTTACAAAGAAGATATGCAAATGGAAAATAAGCATATAACGATGCTTAACATCAGTAGTCTTTAGAGCAATACAAATCAAAGTGATTTCACACACACCATCATGACTATGACCAAAAAGATGGCCATTATCAAAATAACAAGTGTTGTAGAGGATGTGGAAGAATTGGAACCTTTATACATAACTGGTAGACTCATAAAATGTTGCAGAATCTGTGGGAAACAATTTTCAGTTCCTCAAAAGGTTAAGCATGGAGTTTCCATATGACCCAGCAAATCCTCCTCCTAAGCATATACCCAAGAGAAATGAAAACACATGGCCACACAAAACTTGTATATGAATATTCATAAAAACATTATTCATAATACCCAAGAAAAGTGGAAACAACCCAAATGGCCGTCAGCTGATAAAGAAAATGTGATATATCCATGCCATGGAATATCTCATTTCTCTTTATTGATGAATGATATTATTCATCAATAAAGAGAAATGAAGTTCTGGTACATGCTACAACATTAATAAACCTTGAAAACATAATGCTAAGTAAAAGAAACTAGTCACAAAAGATTACATATTGTGTCAGCCCATTGATGAAATGTCCAAAATAGGCAAATCCGTAGAGACAGAAAGTAGATTAGTGGTTGCCAGAGGATGAGGAATAGGTAGTGACTGCTAATGGGTACAGAATTTCTTTTAGGGATGATGCAAATGTTCTAGAAGTGGTGGTGGTATAACTCTGCAGATATACTAAAAACCACTGAATCATACACTGTAAAAGCATAAGTTTCATGATTTATATATTACACCTAAATAAAGCTGTTAAAAAAAAAAAAGTCCCCCAGAACCAGCTCTCCTTTCATAGAGCCCTGATCACATCATGCCTAAAATACTAAATTAAGTCCTGGGCATAAGACAGAAGCAAATAAGAAGTTAGCTCACCAATAGAAAAACAGCTGGGATAATTAGGACATGTAGACTGTTATGGATAAAACATAGAAAATATATGGAATGTTTAATCCAATTAAAAAAGAAGATTTACGGGGAGCATTCTCGTCCTTCAAATTTGAGTGACATTTGTGTGGAAGAGGGATCAGAATTGCCCTCTGTCATCCTGGAACCCTGAAGTACCTAAGGAAAATGCTGGTGGTGCCTCAATACAAAGGAGAGCTTTCAAACACTGAATTATCTGAAAAAGAAAGAGGTCCCTTTAGGGATGATGTGTTCCTCACTAGGAGAGCAAAGGCTCAGTGTTCATGGGCTAAGGATGCAGTGAAAAGCAGCCAGTGGCTTCAGATGACACATTGGACTGGCTGACCCTGAGATAGTTTTCCTATTAGTGGATTCTATCATTTAATCCCAGGAAACTCTTCTGATTGTAACTGATCTCTCGGATCTCTTATGCCTGGAAGTTTGTGATACTTTTTTTCCTTAAAGCGTTTCTTACCTGGCACTTGCTCACATTAAAATGCACCAATGTTTTTGTCTATTTAATACATTCCTTTTTTTAAAATTTAAATCCAAGATAGTTAACATAGAGTGTAATAATAATTTCAGGAATAGAATTTAGTGATTCATCACTTACCTATAACACCCAGTTATAGGTGTTATAGGTAAGTGTCCTCCTTAATGCCCTTCACCCCTTCATCCCTTCGCCCCACCCAACACCCCACCAGCAACCCTCAGTTTGTTCTCTGTATTTAAGAGTCTCTTATGGTTTGCCTCCCTCTCTGTTTTTATCTTATTTTTGCTTCCTTTCCCTTATGCTCATCTGTTTTGTATCTTAATTCCATATATAAGTGAAATCATATGGTATTTGTCTTTCTCTGACTTATTTTGCTTAACATAACACACTCTAGTTCCATCCACATTGTTGCAGATGGCAAGATTTCATTCTTTCTGATCGCTAAGTAATATTCCATTGTATATATACACCACATCTTCCTTATCCATTCATCTGCCAATGGACATTTGGGCTCCTTCCATAATTTGGCTATTGTCGATAGTGCTGCTAGAAACATTGAGGTGCATGTGCCCCCTCGAAAGAGCACTTTCTATTTTGTATAAATATTTAGTAGCACAATTGCTGGGTCATAGGGTAATTCTATTTTTAATTTTTTGAGGAACTCCCATACTGTTTTCCACAGTGGCTGTACCAGTTTGCATCCCCACCAGCAGTGCAAAAGTGTTCCTCTTTCTCCACATCCTCGCCAACATCTGTTGTTGCCTGAGTTGTTAATTTTAGCCATTCTGACGGGTGTGAGGCGGTATCTCATTGTGGTTTTGATTTGTATTTCCCTGATGATGAGTGATGTTGAGCGTTTTTTCATATGTCTGTTCGTCATCTGGATGTCTTCTTTGGAAAAGTGGCTTCTCGTGTCTTTTGCCCATTTCTTCACTTGATTATTTTTTGGATATTGATTGATAAGTTCTTTATAGATTTTGGATACTAACCTTTTATCTGATATGTCATTTGCAAACATCTGTTCCCATTCCATTGGTTGCCTTTTAGTTTTGCTGATTGTTTCCTTCACTGTGCAGAAGCTTTTTATCTTGATGAGGTCCCAATAGCTCATTTTTGCTTTTGTTTCTGTTGCCTCGGAGACATGTCAAGTAAGAAATTGCTGTGGCCAAAGTCAAAGAAGTTGTTGCCTGTTTTCTCCTCTAAGATTTTGATGACTTCCTGTATTATGTTTAGGTCTTTCATCCATTTTGAGTTTATTTTTGTGTATGGTGTAAGAAAGTGGTCCAGGTTTATTCTCCTGCATGTTGCTGTCCAGTTTTCCCAACACCATTTGCTGAAGAAACTGACTTTTTCCCTTTGGATATTCTTTGCTGCTTTGTCAAAGATTAGTTGGCTATACATTTGTGGGTCCATTTCCGGGTCTCTATTCTGTTCCGTTGATCTATGTGTCTGTTTTTGTGCCAGTACCATACTGTCTTGATGATTACAGCTTTGTAATCAGTTTGAAGTCTGGAATTATGATGCCTCCAGCTTTGGTTTTCTTTTTCAGGATTGCTTTGGCTATTCAGGGTCCTTTCTGGTTCCATACAAATTTTAGGATTGTTTATTCTAGCTCTGTGAAGAATGCTGGTGTAATTTTGATAGCAGTTGCTATTTAATACATTCTTAAAATATCTTCTGAAATCCATCCTTATCAATTAGAAATCATGATCATCAGCAAACCCAGAAATTTTTCTGTAGCCTTGTCCGGATCATTTATAAAGTGGTCCTAAGTGGCAGTTTCACAGGAACTCAGTTGTTGACATGTGTCCTTCCAAAGAAGTAACCATTCATTTCTACCTTTTTTTTTTTCTTCTATCTGAACTGGTTCTTTATTCATGACAAGTCTCCCTCGATTCCATGATAACTCCATTTTAAACAAATAATACATAAGATGGAACCTTATTAAAGGCGTTTTTGAAGACTATAGGGATTGTCTTCAGTGTATTTCCTGCCACAATTTGAATTGGTTTGGAAGGCATGCATGGTCTAACCTGCGAGGTGTTACAGCAGCGTAGATGAGGGCAGTGAGCCACTCCATGCACTGCTTCCCCTTCACCCACATGCATATTTATCTCTTCAAAGAATTATAATAGATGAATCAGGCATAATTTGATTTTGCAGAAGTCAAGTCATGTACTTAGTGTTCTGTGGCCCCACCCTTTTGATTTCATCAGCATAAAAGGAAAAAAGAATCCGTGCCTCAACAGTTGGTGATTTGGGGGGCATCTGGGTGGCTCAGTGGGTTAAGCATCCAACTCTTGATTTTGGCTCAGGTCACGATCTCACAGTTTGTGAGATTGAGTCCCACGTGGGGCTCTGCTGACAACACAAAGACTCCTTGAGATTCTCCCTTCCTCTCTCTGTGCCCCTCCCCCACTCTCAATCTCTCTCTCTCTCTCTCTCTCTCTCTCTCTCTCTCTC